>NC_069126.1:77950437-78550437 GCF_026914265.1 Mya arenaria
AGTAACTTCGCCATATCTCCTCAATCCTTAGATGCTGGTACAAATAGGTTTACATATAACATGTCGTTTCCTGCTTCAAGTTTCCTGCCTATTTATAACTGACCAACATTTAGAATTTAAGAGAAGTCATCTATCATTAGTTGATAGTGAATATCAGATAATGATATAGAATTGTTTTAATGTTTTATTTGTATTGATTAACATTTATATTGATGCATTGATTACATTTTAGAATAACATGAAAATGACGAATCCACTATGAGTTCATATATTAAAGTAAGGTACATGTTTTCGATAACAACAAGACGTTTTCTTCATGTCTAGATAAAAATGCTCTGGGTTACTACTAGATAAAAATTTCAGACGAAACACTTCAATTATTCCGACATAAAAGCGGAAATCTGTTAAGCAAATATAATCTATTTTTCAAATGGACGGCAAAAATTATAAAATACGTCGAAATGTGTTATCATGCACTGATAAACCAAAATCAGTTCAGGGTTAAACCTCCTCACCAAAAACAAACATTTTAATCTGATGGTGTATGGTTTACAAGCGGCATATCTAACTAGTTTTCCCCAAATCCTCAAGATCAAATATTGTATCCCAAAATAATATTTTAACATGTAAATGTTCATTCGAAGACAATAAACGTAGTTACTCATACTTAATACGTAATACACGTACATCTGCAATAACCTGAGTCGACTATACTTAAAAAACAGTTATAATTAATATCTTCTTTCCATCAACTTGAGTGCTTAGTTGCTAAATTCAAATTCATTCTTCGATATCAGTTATGACTAATGTGTATCGCATGACAGTGAGCATCTACAGAAACTTTTAAAAATGCAGTCAACTTATAAATCACTGTAACTGAGGTTCACTCCATGTGTGAGCGACATGAACCTTATATAGGCCCTATTTTAACCAACGAAGGATAACGGATAAAAATGAAAACAATAAATAACGCAGCTTAAAACAAATAACTATGCGGGTTACGTCGAAATATAACATATACCCAAGGTATTAATAAATAATATTACCGTAAAGCAAATTAGGAAATATTTCATGAAGGCTGATGAATGGTGAATTACTTAACATTCGTTATTAATATAATATAATAGTATATGTTATGAATAATATGGTTCATAATACTAGAACGATGTGATTTGACTTTTTAAGACCGAATACTGGTACGAAGGGGACAACTTGAACTACCATCTTATATCAGCAAACAAGGGCCAGCTTAGAGAACCACGTATTTTTCTATTATAAGCCAGTTTGTTGACTCTGGATGGGTTTCATGCTATTATAAAGACGCGATGTGGCACCCGAAGACCGGACAAAGGCACGTAGCGGAAATCTAGTGCTCAAACCTGATCCCAACCAATGAAGGCGCTTTGGGTAGATTTACTATTTGAATAAAAATACATAAATGGTCTTGTACCGCAGATGTTTCTATACCAGTGTGGGGAATTTTGTTGGGAGCTTAAACTACTAGATAGAGGTGATGTTGACGCCCGTAAAACGTTAGCTGGTATTTACCAGTCAGAGATTTTAGGGTTTGTGCATATGCTAACATGTATAAAAGCCTCTAACACTTAATATTGATGGCCACTATTATGATGAAATATAAAGAAAAGTACGTTATATTATATTATAACTTAAGTACACCGCGTAATTTTGACGTCTTATGAATACGCTCTGCTAATCTTGGTTCCCGTCTTTATTTTAGAAAACGTAAACATTGTATTGTAGACCACATTTTGTCAATTTGAGAATCATTTACGATTTACGATTAGATGACGTGAAGCCAGGTTAAGTAAGTATAAAACGAGCACATGTATTTATGTAGAGCACAACACAATGAAATTCACTGGCAAAGTCCTATGCAGTACAACCGACCGGCCAGGCAAAACCAGAGACGGTTAACTCTGGAAACCTGTGTTCGTTAGCCAAGTGTCCATCCACAACGTATGAATGTCGAACCTCATTCATTTGTCTGGTTTCAAATATGGATATAAAACAGTGAAACAAAATCACTAAAAATATTGAAGTGAAAATTTAGGTTACGAAGTGAACTGAATGAAGTCGACTGGTAGAATGACTCTTCACGCTAATATACCAATATAGCACGAAATCCTCGTGCAAGACTGACCACTACTGTATTCAAATACTATCATTTCGCCAAGACAAATATTTCACGCTATACTAACGAAACGCGTGAAATGAATATTATCATCACAAATCATTTAGCAAATATTTTGAAATTGCTGAGAAAAAAACCGATAAAGTAACTGTAAACTATTACGATATGATCAATTTGATTGTTTTCGGTTTTGAAAAGGATTACCAACTTAATAAATGTTTGGTTACAGCGGATGGCAGTAGCTCTAAATCATAGATTACCTAACATTCGACGGGTAATCAGCTGTCAGATTGTGCTTATATTCCACCACGTGATTCAAAAGATTATGTGCTAGTTACACAAGGTAAACGCTTCATCGAGTAATGTCATTCCAAATTTGATATTTTTGTTATATGTCGACTGCACACCGATCAGGTATGGGCAAATATACATTTTATTCAAAAAGAATCAATCAGGCGTATTGGATTATTAAATACTTCAGCTTCAAAATATATTTTCTGTTTCAGACTTTCAAATACAAGATCCAACCGAATTTTCGAATCAATCATGGATCGTTTTCGCTTGTAATAAGCAGCTGGGGAAAAATAATGCCAAAAATAATAGTAAGAGTAATAATATCAATAAAGATAATACAATTTAATGGAATCCATCCAAAATTGAAGAACTTAAAAGTAGTTTGTCATTCAAATGTAACCAATTGTCTTGATTTGTAGAACAATTAGATTCTAATTAAACATTGAGGGTTCAACAAATTCGTTCATACAGATAATTCAAATTCGTCTTTGTGTCGGTTTGCCAAAAAACAAAATGATACAACTTCTAGAAAATCGCTTTCAAAAGAAGCCGTGAGAGCCTGAGCAAAATAAACCTTAACGAATTTTAGAAATAAAATAAAAACGAATATAAAAAAGTCAACCAAAATCTGAGAATCAAAATGCGTCGGATTTATAGGATAATTTCAAAACACTATATAGTACTTAAGATTATACTAACAACTCAAAATTAAGAGCAAACATTTGCGATGACAATCTTGATAAAAAGGTCATTTTGGCAGATTAAAGAAGCTGTAATGCTGAAATCTATAAAACCATATTTACAGATATATCATCGTTTCTATTGAAACTATTAAATCGCATCTTTACCACAGGAGAATATCCCAGATCCATTTAGGGAAGATTATTAGTACCTGCATTTAAAGGGAGCAATGAAGACGACCCAAAGAACTATAGAGAAATAACCCTCATTGTTATTTTTCGAACTTTAATTCTCAAATATTTCTTAAAAGATTGACTTGGAGCAGTCTTAATAAAACTATTTAAAATCAATTTCAAAAAGGCAAGTCTACGATTTGTTGATATTTTACTAGGGATGGCAACGAGTACCCGAGGACTTGAGTACTCGATCGAACGTCCGAGTACTCGAGTACCAAATCACTACTCGAGTACTCGGGAACAAATCTATAAAAATCACCAAATTCACGATTTACAGACAAAATATCAGATCTGGTTATTTGCCAAGAGGACAATTTACGGTCCCTCTAATCCCCGCTGTGTACACAATTGACCTCAGTCAATTATTTGACAATTGTTGTGATAGTTTTAAACTGTCAACAAAGGACCTCTATTTCAAATTAGCACTGATGTCAATTAGCGAAGTTTTGATAGAGGTACTTTCACCTACACAATTCTATTGTATACCAATTAGAGACCTTTCACCAAACAATGGACGCTAACGAGCGAAAGAGTATCGAATGTTACGAGAATTGATTTCTTAATGGGCGTATTTTAACTATTTTTGCAATGATTATCACAATTGATTGGTTGATATTTTAAATCAAGAATTATGAATATTAATGAGGTAAACAACAATGACACAGTACAAAAAACTATCATTTAAAAAAAATTGTAGAGTGAACAACTAAACAACTGAACTTCGTATTGAATTTCGTTCACTATTTTTATGTATGCTATTAATTTTCGTTCATTGTAATTCTGATTGTTGTTCATTTCTGCGGTGCATACTTGTATAAAATGAAACGAATAAGACAAATTAAAAGCCTGAAACAACATTTGTTTTCTTTTTATATCATTTTTTGTTAAAATACGTAATGAAAGTTTACTTTAAAGGTGAAAATGACCAATAATACGACCAACGCGCAATATACGTCATTAACGATACATGTATACACAATCTTGTCTTTGCGAACACATATTCAATTTTTCCGAGTAATCGAGTACCCGGGTACTAGATCGAACGATCGTCCGAGTACTCGAGTATTAACTTTACTACTCGTTGCCATCCCTATATTTTACATTCAATTATGATTTTGATCGAAATAATACGACAAAGAATAATTGACATATATGGAATGCAGATATTAATGAATCGAACAGACTAGAAACATATCGCTGGTATAAAAATGAACTCAAGCATGAAAATATCTAAATAGTATGCACATGAATAAATATAGAACGGTCGTTACAACATTTCCTCACATGACCTTTTAATCGAAACAGGAAGACAGCATCACTTTCCAAGAAAATATAGAATATGTAGCTTTTGTAATATGAATGTCATCGAGATGAATATCATTTTGTATGTCAAAAACATCATAATCTACGAAATCATTGCTGTAAACCATATTTTTGCTTTTGGCCAACAAAACAAAATGTATTACCCTTTTTCCTCAGACAGCGGAAAAAAATATGCCAAGTTAGTAAATATTTATAGTATGCATCTTTGTTACGATCGAGAACATTATTATGTTAAGAATTTGATACTATGATGTATAGTATACTTCTCTATTGATAGAAAAGATCAGAACAGAAAGTTTATTTTTTACTTAAACATAAAAAGCTCATCGTTATATTATATGAATACAAAACAGAAATATAGAATACACACACATAAACAATCAAACTATATATAGTTTAATGTATAACACGTTTTAAATGATTTTTTATCATTGACAGAATTTTTAGAAATTACTCAAAAATCGAAAGAATAAAAGAGTAAAAGGAAAATATCAACCAAGTTAATCACACAATTCAGCGTGCATGATGGTTATAATGATATCACGATGATTTGTTTCATATGTTTTTGCATTTTGTCTTTGAACGTTATATATCATTGACCAGAACAGAACATTTATTGTTAACTTTAACATTTACAGTTCATCGTTGTTACAATAATATAACACATTGCATGGCAATAGTTGATAGATGCGAGAGTGCATTATACATATATAAACTATCAATGATTTCAACATGTTAAAAATTAAGCATTATTATTCAAAGCAGTATATCGTAGCTTAAAAGTATGTTTGGAATACAAAGCTAGTTTTCGTAGACATGCAGCGTTTTCCGAGTTTAATAATTGAATGAATTTAAACATGCTTGGTCTTGCATAGTAAAATTTAGTTATATTTGTTTTTCCTTATGCCATTATATTTCGGACAAATCAAAACAAAGTGATATTCATCTTCGATATCATTATGAACACATAAAATACATTTACGTTGATTTCTTTCAATATTAACATATCTGCCTTTTTCAATATTTAACATATGAGAAGACAATCTAAATCTAGCAATAATATTCCTAAGTCTATAGCTATACAATTTATCTATATACGATGACATATGAATAGTGAATTGTAGTTCTCTGTATAACACTAATGAACTTAATGAGTTTATATAAGTTTTCCAATGTCCAATAAATGAGTCGATTAATCTTCTTCTAAAAAAGGAATAAAATAATCAATATAAATCGACTCCGGATATGTGTGCGTACATTAGAACACCACTTGTTTGAATTTGCGTTATTTTCCGCATCGTATCGAAGGCTTTGCAATGTTTTGTATAAAAAGGAACTGTCTGTTTTAAATTAATCCGTTTAAGAAAATATTTTACAATTCTTACATGTCTAGTAAAATACAGAGGGTACCGTCCTAGTTCACCATATATTGCAGAGTTACTAGTGCTTATTTTTACACCATTTGATGCTGAATAAATGTTATGTAAAAATAGGGAACACAAGACAATTGAAATAAAGATCAATACCGAGAAGTTATTCACACGAGTTTCGGGTCGGGGATCAATTGTCACTTACAGAAGGCTTGACATAGGCCTTGGGACATTACAATGATATTAAATAAAACATAATTGTTTTGTAGCGTTATCTAAATGAATGCCTCATTGTAATATTTTATGTTTAAGTCAAATGTATTAGACCTACATTAACGGAAACCATATCAATTTTTAGAATCAAAAACAAAAACGTGTGCAGAAATGACATTAACAACGTTTAAGGATTTTATTTTGAATTATGTCTATATTTATAAATATACCAAATGTCCTAAATATCTTAAATATAACATCAAATTCACTTTAGCAATTGAAAAAAAATCATACTAATATCTTGCTTATAATTCCTCTCCAAACGTAAACGCAAATGCATTTGTAGCATGTGGTTGAGTATTGATTTATCGGATAAGACCATTAAACCCCGTTGGTGTTTACAGAAGCCACGCGTCCAGTACATTTTTCAATAGAGGGTGCTTATCTCTGTAGCGGATTCGGATCGTTGATTGGTCGGTCTTGTTATTTCGAATCCGCCTATCGTCTTGTGATGGGTATTTTCACAAGCGGTCTATTTTAAGTCAGCTTGGTTTAAGCGTTTATTACTCAAATCTCTCGCATTGTTTATAATTAAAGAAGTTATAATGACACAAATTAATGCCCGGCTTCGTTAAAAAAAACTAATGGAAAGTTTGCAGTTTTTCAAGATTGTTTTGATGTCTTTGTTAATCAATAATTGACTCTGATTGTTTTCTGACCGAACAAGCTTAGAAGTCTTATTCAAATAATTAATTGAAAAACGCACTGCAAGTTATATGATTAAAACAAACAACATACAATCAGTCTTATATTCCATTTTTACATGTTTATCTGTTGCTATTTTATCACAAATGGTGTACCTCCAATAAAAATACAAACAAAAATCGTTATAGTGGATGTTTCTCCATTTATTTTAAGGATAGTGTTAAAGATAATATTACGATTATTGAAAGGCATACAAATTGTAAAACTTAACAGGAAATCGAAATATATAGCACTGATTATATACTTGCATTAAATTGCAATTTAAACGGCCGCATGGCGGATGAAATTGGCTTCATAAGTTTTGATTACATACAGTAGCATTTTTGATTTTTGATTGTATTAATATATGTATGTATTTTATATGTGTGAATGTGAGCATGTGTGAGTAACCATGTGTAGCCTAAAATTATAGTTATCAAATACTCATATGTTTGTATGTTGATAATTTTCTCATTTCTTTTTTTTGTGGCCATCTATGTGATATTTGATGTTAATTTTGGCCAAAAGCATGTATTTGCTGATATTGCCAATAAACTGAAACTGAAACTGATAATAATATAGACAACGAGCAATTCGAACAAATGTTGACAAATGTTCCTACATAAAGATAAATGTTCAGACAACCACGTAAAAACGTTACTAGTAAGGATAGTAAAATAAGCGACTTTATTTTCAATAAAACTAAAGCAAATAACCCGGTAGATTATTTTTTCATTAACTATCGATATTTCTCTCTTTTGAGCAACTTTGAAATACTTCCTTCCACACAATTCTATGACCACTCGGCAATAACAATATGTTTATAAGGTATTTGTTTACAAACAGGAATTCAAGTACTTGATCAATTGGATATCCCCAGTATACACATTGCGTGTGATAACGATAAACGTAATTCATTCTTAAATTTACTTCAGTCGCACAGTAACGATTAACCGCGTTTAATAATAATAATAATAATAATAATAATAATAATAATAATAATAATAATAATAATAATAATAATAACATAAATTGAGGGTGTAGAATTGCTAACATGGCAATAACAAAAACAAAACAGTTTGGGAAAAAAATGAAAACTCAGTACAAGAAAAGTATACTCAGCTCAGAAGGCTTATCTATAGATGAGTTGTATAAGCATTTTTGAAACCTTTTGGTGCTGCGAAAAATTAAAACAAAAGTGCCTTTTAAGGCGTATGAGTCGCTAGATGGGATAATCTCGGAAACAGAACTTAAGAATTTTATATCTTCTATATCGAAAGAGCCCCGGCATCAATATGTTAATGGCGTTTTATTTTAAGAATTCATTTGAAATTAGTTCCGCCAAATTTGCTCAAATTGTAAAACATAGTGTTAGATAACGCAGAATACCCGGAGTCATTAGGAGAGGGTAATAATAACACCAATATATAACATAACAGAACGCGTGGTAACGCGAGTGCATATAAAAATTATAGAGGCATAGCGTTAAGCAATATATTAAGTAAGGTGTAAAAATTGCGACCCAAACTTAAGTGCAATCGGAAGTGACAAAATGATAAATATGATAGGTTTTCATCTCGGCAGATCGGCCACTGATGCCAATGAATTCATATTCGATTACAGTCGAAACTCGGTGTCTCGGTATCGCAAGGCTCGATATCCTCGTTGGCTCGAACACGATTTAAAGTGTTTGTTTTTTTCAATATGTTCATACGAAATTCGATCGGTTAGCTTGATATTTTGAGGTTAAATATTTCTCAACGCTCGATGTCATTTTGCGGTCTCTAGTTAACATTTAACATTTTGTTTTGTTTGTATTACTCGATGTCAGTTTTCACACCTTGATTTGTTTCGCTTGGCTAAGCCGAGGCGCTGATCGATTAATTTTGCTTGATTGGTATTATAATCATTATCATATTTAAATGGTTTAACAGTTTGAGCAAACATGCTTTCACTTTAATTTAATAATAGGTCTTTAGGAGATAACGTAGCAAACAACAAACAAGGTTAACAAGTCTTTATTTAACGTATAAATATACACATACAATACCGCAATATCGCTTGGCTCAATATTCGCGAGGCTCGAAGTATTATGGCCAGTCCCCTGATATTATATATATGATATATATATGATATTAATCATAAGAAAATTATGTGTTAAATATCTACAAAATGAACCAGATAAATCTAAGTTATCATTAACTTTTCCATTTACACAATAATAATTTAAGTTTGTAAATAACATGCCTGATGAAAATATAGGGGTTGAATATTGTTGAATACATGTATAAGAACAAATTTGACATAAATATCTCATTGATAAGAACGTGCACGAGGATTTCGTGTTTAACAAATCGCCCACTGTGTTAGTTTAATAGATTGATACATGCTATTCTATGTTTGATTATATTAATATAGTTAAGATTTGGCTCACATACAACACTTATTTTCATAAGTACAGACGTTTCAAGCTTTTTACAATTATTAACATTTTGAAACCAACAAAGTACGCATTGATCATAAACACGTTGGATTAACATCTCCACTTCAACCTTCGTAACATTTGCATTATGTCACATTTATGTATGTCCAAACTCATCTAATGTGCGTTTTAATAGTGATGTCAGTACAGGTATAAATCTGATTGTGTTTTAATCAGGCGTCTTCAGATAAAATTATTGCGCTGAAGGTTTCTCCAAATGGAAGAATTAATACAACTGTCAAATGTTGAGCAATCTTGAGAGGACTCGGTACAACCTAAGCTATTCACACGTATTCCTACTAACTTAGTATCAAGATTAGTTGTTTATGTTTTCTATGGATGGGTTTATATAATTTTATTGCGTAAATAAATTTAAAAAAAAATCAAATTATTTCATATGATCAAATTTGTCATATTGTGAACTGTACGATATGCACACGGTAATAATAGGTCTTTAGGAGATAACGTAGCAAACAACAAACGAGGTTAACAAGTCTTTCTTGAACGTATAAATATACACATACAATACGCAATATCGCTTGGCTCAATATTCGCGAGGCTCGAAGTATTATGGCCAGTCCCTGATATATCGAGACAACGGATTTCGATTGTATATGTATTTGAAAACGTCTTATTTGGTACGCGTCAAAGAAATTTAATTTGAAGTACCATGCTATTCATATTTGTTTGTAACAATAAACGATGCCTTATTTAAAAGTCCTAAGTAAAGAATTAATAAGGTGTGATATCTAGCAAATTAAAAAAAGCAAAAATCAATTCTCCGTCCGAATCAAAACGCGTGTAGCCACTTCATCAGAACGTTGGTTCAAAAACAAAACAAAACTCAAATATATTTATCAAATAACAACTGGGATAATAAAACATGTTACATAAAAATACGTTAACAATAATATATTATTATTAAACGCGCATTGACTATTAGCGAGAAGAAGAAATGACCTTCTGGTGAAAATTTTCAATGTCTCCCAAAGGTCGCAACCATGTTACCCAAAGGTTGTATTTGTCAGTTTATGTCTATTATTTCCCTTATATGTGTAAACTAGGACAACAGCCAGTAGGCGGCGGTCACCATTTGTTCAGAATAAGCTTAGTATAAGCTCATTCGGAACTCCTCGGCCATTTTTATTGAAAACAACCTCGGATGTTTGTCGGTACATCAGTTAAAGTAGTTCGTATTTTTTTAATTAAATCATTTTAGAAATGTAGTGTTTTAGAATTGTGTTTACTGATCTAAGTTTAAACTGATTGTCATTGAAGTATATTATTGCAAACATAATTAAGATTTCCAAGAGTAAAGTCATAAAGTTTAACTACTAAATAAAATCACTACGCGATCTACTTGCAGCGGACGTAAACGTACCTCTTTTTTATTATGTAAACCGTCCAAATACATCCGAGGTTGTTTTTGAAAAAAAATGGCCGAGGAGCTCCGAATGAGTATAAGCTATGGTCCAAGGTCATGCCGGAAGTCACTATACATTCAGTTTAGGACTAGTAAGTCTCTTTTATGCATATGCAAGGGCGTCAGGCATAACCAGGATGACACTGTATGATCAGTTCAACCTAGTATGTTCCAACTATATTTCTTCTCAACAATTTGTTTAGTTCAAGCCAAGTATATTCATATACTGTGTCTTCTAGAACGGTAAAATTAGGCGGATATCATTCTTTGTTCAGTTCAGGACTCATAATATGTCCTTATTGAATCCCTACCTGGGCAACAACCAGTAGGCGGCGGTCAATATTTATGCGATCAAATCAGGTCTGGTATGTCTGTATTTGTGCCGAACAGAGAGACTACCAGTAGGCTGATTCACTAAATGTGCACATGAGGGCGACAATCGGTACGTGCAAGCTATTATACGTTTACTCAGGCCCAGTATGTTCCAATAATAAAGATGGCCTGCGACATTTGAGCCTGGTTGATGACCTTATTAATGCCCGCTAGGGCACTAGGTCATGCGGAGGTCACTGCATAATCACTTTAGGTCAAGGACGTCTCAATTATGTTTCTACTAGTGCGAAAACAAGTAGTCTGAGGTCACTTTATACCCAGTTCACGTCTAGTTACTCCCTATAATGAGTAAACTATGGCAATACTCAGAAGTATGAGGTCATTGTATTCTCTGCTCAGACTCAGGGTGTTTTAATACGGCGCCGTGACATGGTGAAGACCACTGTTTATCAAGGTTTTTTAAGGTAAAGACTCGTACAAGTTTTGTTCAAGACTGTAAATGTCTTTTTATGATTCCAAAATTTCGACAACCAGTTGGCTGAGGTCTCCCTGTCTTCTATTCAGGCATAGAATGTCGCTATTATGTTCCTACTCTGGCGACAACCAATATGCTATGGTTTAAGATACTTGCCTTCTTGGTGCGTGGTAACGCGAGTGAATATAAAAATTCTAGACGCATAGCGTTAAACAATATATTAAGTAAGGTGTAAAAATTGCGACCCAAACTTAAGTGCAATCGGAAGTGACAAAATGATAAATATGATAGGTTTTCATCTCGGCAGATCGGCCACTGATGCCAATAAATTCATATTCGATTACAGTCGAAACTCGGTGTATCGGTATCGCAAGGTTCGATATCCTCGTTGGCTCGAACAAGGTTTAAAGTGTTTGTTTTTTTCAATATGTTCATATAAAATTCGATCGGTTAGCTTGGTATTTTGAGGTTAAATATTTCTCAACGCTCGATGTCATTTTGCGTTCTCTAGTAAACAGTAAACATTTTGCTTTGTTTGTATTACTCGATGTCAGTTTTCACACCTTGATTTGTTCGCTTGGCTAAGCCGAGGCGCTGATCGATTTATTTTGCTTGATTGGTATTATAATCATTATCATATTTAAATGGTTTAACAGTTTGAGCAAACATGCTTTCACTTTAATTTCTGTCTTTAGCTGGTACGAATACAGACGTTAAAAGTATGTCAGAGTCAAGTTTAAGTTTTATTAGCATAAACATAAAAATGTCATTGCTATTATACATAATACAATTTAAAGACGGTGAACAAGTAATGTATATACAAACACAAATGTAAATATTAATAATAAGAAAATTATGTTGTTAAATATCTAAAAAATGAACCAGATAAATCTAAGTTATCATTAACTTTTCCATTTACACAATTATCTAAGTTTGTAAATAACATGCCTGATGAAAATATAGGGTTTGAATATTGTTGAATACATGTATAAGAACAAATTTGACATAAATATCTCATTGATAAGAACGTGCACGAGGATTTCGTGTTTAACAAATCGCCCACTGTGTTAGTTTAATAGATTGATACATGCTATTCTATGTTTGATTATATTAATATAGTTAAGATTGGGCTCGCATACAACACTTATTTTCATAAGTACATACGTTTCTAGCTTTTTACTATTATTAACATTTTGAAACCAACAACGTACGCATTGATCATAAACACGTTGGATTAACATCTCCACTTCAACTTTCGTAACATTTGCATTATGTCACATTTATGTATGTCCAAACTCATCTAATGTGCGTTTTTATAGTAATGTCAGTACAGGTATAAATCTGATTGTGTTTTAATCAGGCGTCTTCAGATAAAATTATTGCGCTGAAGGTTTCTCCAAATGGAAGAATTAATACAACTGTCAAATGTTGAGCAATCTTGAGAGGACTCGGTACAACCTAAGCTATTCACACGTATTCCTACTAAATTAGTATCAAGATTAGTTGTTTATGTTTTCTATGGATGGGTTTATATAATTTTATTGCGTAAATAAATTAAAAAAAAATCAAATTATTTCATATGATCAAATTTGTCATATTGTGAACTGTACGATATGCACACGGTAATAATAGGTCTTTAGGAGATAACGTAGCAAACAACAAACGAGGTTAACAAGTCTTTCTTTAACGTATAAATATACACATACAATACGCAATATCGCTTGGCTCAATATTCGCGAGGCTCGAAGTATTATGGCCAGTCCCTGATATATCGAGACAACGGATTTCGATTGTATATGTATTTGAAAACGTCTTATTTGGTACGCGTCAAAGAAATTTAATTTGAAGTACCATGCTATTCATATTTGTTTGTAACAATAAACGATGCCTTATTTAAAAGTCCTAAGTAAAGAATTAATAAGGTGTGATATCTAGCAAATTAAAAAAAGCAAAAATCAATTCTCCGTTTATTTGACAATTGTTGTGATAGTTTTAAACTGTCAACAAAGGACCTCTATTTCAAATTAGCACTGATGTCAATTAGCGAAGTTTTGATAGAGGTACTTTCACCTACACAATTCTATTGTATACCAATTAGAGACCTTTCACCAAACAATGGACGCTAACGAGCGGAAGAGTATCGAATGTTACGAGAATTGATTTCTTAATGGGCGTATTTTAACTATTTTTGCAATGATTATCACAATTGATTGGTTGATATTTTAAATCAAGAATTATCAATATTAATGAGGTAAACAACAATGACACAGTACAAAAAACTATCATTTAAAAAAAATTGTAGAGTGAACAACTAAACAACCGAACTTCGTATTGAATTTCGTTCACTATTTTTATGTATGCTATTAATTTTCGTTTATTGTAATTCTGATTGTTGTTCATTTCTGCGGTGCATACTTGTATAAAATGAAACGAATAAGACAAATTAAAAGCCTGAAACAACATTTGTTTTCTTTTTATATCATTTTTTGTTAAAATACGTAATGAAAGTTTACTTTAAAGGTGAAAATGACCAATAATACGACCAACGCGCAATATACGTAATTAACGATACATGTATACACAATCTTGTCTTTGCGAACACATATTCAATTTTTCCGAGTAATCGAGTACCCGAGTACTAGATCGAACGATCGTCCGAGTACTCGAGTACTAACTTTACTTCTCGTTGTCATCCCTATATTTTACATTCAATTATGATTTTGATCGAAATAATACGACAAAGAATAATTGACATATATGGAATGCAGATATTAATGAATCGAACAGACTAGAAACATATCGCTGGTATAAAAATGAACTCAAGCATGAAAATATCTAAATAGTATGCACATGAATAAATATAGAACGGTCGTTACAACATTTCCTCACATGACCTTTTAATCGAAACAGGAAGACAGCATCACTTTCCAAGAAAATATAGAATATGTAGCTTTTGTAATATGAATGTCATCGAGATGAATATCATTTTGTATGTCAAAAACATCATAATCTACGAAATCATTGCTGTAAACCATATTTTTGCTTTTGGCCAAGAAAACAAAATGTATTACCCTTTTTCCTCAGACAGCGGAAAAAAATATGCCAAGTTAGTAAATATTTATAGTATGCATCTTTGTTACGATCGAGAACATTATTATGTTAAGAATTTGATACTATGATGTATAGTATACTTCTCTATTGATAGAAAAGATCAGAACAGAAAGTTTATTTTTTACTTAAACATAAAAAGCTCATCGGTATATTATATGAATACAACACAGAAATATAGAATACACACACATAAACAATCAAACTATATATAGTTTAATGTATAACACGTTTTAAATGATTTTTTTATCATTGACAGAATTTTTAGAAATTACTCAAAAATCGAAAGAATAAAAGAGTAAAAGGAAAATATCAACCAAGTTAATCACACAATTCAGCGTGCATGATGGTTATAATGATATCACGATGATTTGTTTCATATGTTTTTGCATTTTGTCTTTGAACGTTATATATCATTGACCAGAACAGAACATTTATTGTTAACTTTAACATTTACAGTTCATCGTTGTTATAATAATATAACACATTGCATGGCAATAGTTGATAGATGCGAGAGTGCATTATACATATATAAACTATCAATGATTTCAACATGTTAAAAATTAAGCATTATTATTCAAAGCAGTATATCGTATCTTAAAAGTATGTTTGGAATACAAAGCTAGTTTTCGTGGACATGCAGCGTTTTCCGAGTTTAATAATTGAATGAATTTAAACATGCTTGGTCTTGCATAGTAAAATTTAGTTATATTTGTTTTTCCTTATGCCATTATATTTCGGACAAATCAAAACAAAGTGATATTCATCTTCGATATCATTATGAACACAAAAAATACATTTACGTTGATTTCTTTCAATATTAACATATCTGCCTTTTTCAATATTTAACATATGAGAAGACAATCTAAATCTAGCAATAATATTCCTAAGTCTATAGCTATACAATTTATCTATATACGATGACATATGAATAGTGAATTGTAGTTCTCTGTATAACACTAATGAACTTAATGAGTTTATATAAGTTTTCCAATGTCCAATAAATGAGTCGATTAATCTTCTTCTAAAAAAGAAATAAAATAATCAATATAAATCGACTCCGGATATGTGTGCGTACATTAGAACACCACTTGTTTGAATTTGCGTTATTTTCCGCATCGTATCGAAGGCTTTGCAATGTTTTGTATAAAAAGGAACTGTCTGTTTTAAATTAATCCGTTTAAGAAAATATTTTACAATTCTTACATGTCTAGTAAAATACAGAGGGTACCGTCCTAGTTCACCATATATTGCAGAGTTACTAGTGCTTATTTTTACACCATTTGATGCTGAATAAATGTTATGTAAAAATAGGGAACACAAGACAATTGAAATAAAGATCAATACCGAGAAGTTATTCACACGAGTTTCGGTTCGGGGATCAATTGTCACTTACAGAAGGCTTGACATAGACCTTGGGACATTACAATGATATTAAATAAAACATAATTGTTTTGTAGCGTTATCTAAATGAATGCCTCTTTGTAATATTTTATGTTTAAGTCAAATGTATTAGACCTACATTAACGGAAACCATATCAATTTTTAGAATCAAAAACAAAAACGTGTGCAGAAATGACATTAACAACGTTTAAGGATTTTATTTTGAATTATGTCTATATTTATAAATATACCAAATGTCATAAATATCTAAAATATAACATCAAATTCTTTTTAGCAATTGAAAATTAATCATACTAATATCTTGCTTATAATTCCTCTCCAAACGTAAACGCAAATGCATTTGTAGCATGTGGTTGAGTATTGATTTATCGGATAAGACCATTAAACCCCGTTGGTGTTTACAGAAGCCACGCGTCTTATCTCTGTAGCGGATTCGGATCGTTGATTTGTCGGTCTTGTTATTTCGAATCCGCCTATCGTCTTGTGATGGGTATTTTCACAAGCGGTCTATTTTAAGTCAGCTTGGTTTAAGCGTTTATTACTCAAATCTCTCGCATTGTTTATAATTAAAGAAGTTATAATGACACAAATTAATGCCCGGCTTCGTTAAAAAAAACTAATGGAAAGTTTGCAGTTTTTCAAGATTGTTTTGATGTCTTTGTTAATCAATAATTGACTCTGATTGTTTTCTGACCGAACAAGCTTAGAAGTCTTATTCAAGTAATTAATTGAAAAACGCACTGCAAGTTATATGATTAAAACAAACAACATACAATCAGTCTTATATTCCATTTTTACATGTTTATCTGTTGCTATTTTATCACAAATGGTGTACCTCCAATAAAAATACAAACAAAAATCGTTATAGTGGATGTTTCTCCATTTATTTTAAGGATAGTGTTAAAGATAATATCACGTTTATTGAAAGGCATACAAATTGTAAAACTTAACAGGAAATCGAAATATATAGCACTGATTATATACTTGCATTAAATTGCAATTTAAACGGCCGCATGGCGGATGAAATTGGCTTCATAAGTTTTGATTACATACAGTAGCATTTTTTGATTATTGATTGTATTAATATATGTATGTATTTTATATGTGTGAATGTGAGCATGTGTGAGTAACCATGTGTAGCCTAAAATTATAGTTATCAAATACTCATATGTTTGTATGTTGATAATTTTCTTATTTCTTTTATTTGTGGCCATCTATGTGATATTTGATGTTAATTTTGGCCAAAAGCATGTATTTGCTGATATTGCCAATAAACTTAAACTGAAACTGATAAAAATATAGACATCGAGCAATTCGAACAAATGTTGACAAATGTTCCTACATAAAGATAAATGTTCAGACAACCACGTAAAAACGTTACTAGTAAGGATAGTAAAGTAAGCGACTTTATTTTCAATAAAACTAAAGCAAATAACCCGGTAGATTATTTTTTCATTAACTATCGATATTTCTCTCTTTTGAGCAACTTTGAAATACTTCCTTCCACACAACTCTATGACCACTCGGCAATAACAATATGTTTATAAGGTATTTGTTTACAAACAGGAATTCAAGTACTTGATCAATTGGATATCCCCAGTATACACATTGCGTGTGATAACGATAAACGTAATTCATTCTTAAATTTACTTCAGTCGCACAGTAACGATTAACTGCGTTTAATAATAATAATAATAATAATAATAATAATAATAATAATAATAATAATAATAATAATAATAATAATAACATAAATTGAGGGTGTAGAATTGTTAACATGGCAATAACAAAAACAAAACAGTTTGGGAAAAAAATGAAAACTCAGTACAAGAAAAGTATACTCAGCTCAGAAGGCTTATCTATAGATGAGTTGTATAAGCATTTTTGAAACCTTTTGGTGCTGCGAAAAATTAAAACCTTTTAAGGCGTATGAGTCGCTAGATGGGATAATCTCGGAAACAGAACTTAAGAATTTTATATCTTCTATATCGAAAGAGCCCCGGCATCAATATGTTAATGGCGTTTTATTTTAAGAATTCATTTGAAATTAGTTCCGCCAAATTTGCTCAAATTGTAAAACATAGTGTTAGATAACGCAGAATACCCGGAGTCATTAGGAGAGGGTAATAATAACACCAATATATAACATAACAGAACGCGTGGTAACGCGAGTGCATATAAAAATTATAGAGGCATAGCGTTAAGCAATATATTAAGTAAGGTGTAAAAATTGCGACCCAAACTTAAGTGCAATCGGAAGTGACAAAATGATAAATATGATAGGTTTTCATCTCGGCAGATCGGCCACTGATGCCAATGAATTCATATTCGATTACAGTCGAAACTCGGTGTCTCGGTATCGCAAGGCTCGATATCCTCGTTGGCTCGAACACGATTTAAAGTGTTTGTTTTTTTCAATATGTTCATACGAAATTCGATCGGTTAGCTTGATATTTTGAGGTTAATTATTTCTCAACGCTCGATGTCATTTTGCGGTCTCTAGTTAACATTTAACATTTTGTTTTGTTTGTATTACTCGATGTCAGTTTTCACACCTTTATTTGTTTGCTTGGCTAAGCCGAGGCGCTGATCGATTAATTTTGCTTGATTGGTATTATAATCATTATCATATTTAAATTGTTTAACAGTTTGAGCAAACATGCTTTCACTTTAATTTCTGTCTTTAGCTGGTACGAATACAGACGTTTATTGTATGTCAGAGTCAAGTTTAAGTTTTATTAGCATAAACATAAAAATGTCATTGACTTACAGTCATGTGTTAAACTATGTTCTGCTGGCGAGTTGGAATTTTCCCAATTTTTCGACGTAACAGTCGGTCTGAAACAAGGAGAACCTCTTTCTCCTCTTTTATTTATATTGTTTATAAATGATATCTTTGAGAATTTAAATTTTCAAGCATTTATTACTAAGGATTTAGAACTTTTATCAATGTATATGATTTTATTCGCTGATGATTTTGTATTATTTACCACAGATCCAGCAAGTTTACAGGCCCAGTTGGATGCTATTTATCATTATTCTGTTAAATGGGGTTTAAAAATCAATGTAAATAAAACTAAAACTTGTGTTTTTTGAAAAACGGAAGCAAGCTAGAAATGTACAATTCTATATTAACAATGAATTGGTAAATATAGTAGATAACTTTACTTATTTAGGTGTTAACTTTCATTATACAGGCAATATGTCACATGCAATAAAAATGCTAAATGGTCAAGCTCTAAAGGCTCTTGTCATTGTTTGACAAAGTTCATCTCGATGTTAAAACCAAATTGTCTTTGTTTGACGCTATGGTTGTTTCAATTTTACTGTACGGTTCAGAGGTATGCGGGGTATATAACTTTAAGGATGTTGACAAGCTACCCATTACATTTCTTAAGTATATTTTAGGTGTAAAGCAACAAACCCCTAACGCTGCTGTATATGGTGAGCTTGGCAGATTTCCTTTATCCATTTTATGCAAGGAACGATCGGTTAAATTTTGGTTAAAAAAATGTAAATTCACCACACACACACACACACATTCACTTTTTATTTTGTCACGGTAACATATCGTTACAACAGACATGTAATAACATAAACAGGCAATTGGGTAAACAACATGACGGAAAATAATAATTGAGGCAATTTTACCACCGGGTACAGTGACAAATCGCTAACAGACATGATTAAGGAAATCAATGTAATACAAAGTTGTACAGCTTAAAATTTGGCATGTATACTAACAGATCTGTTGTAAAAACAAGTCCCTTAAACTCGGGATATTTTATGAATGGAAATTCGCCTCGTTTCGTTGGCTAACGGTACAAAAAGCACGTGCAGAAAATTATGAATGGTGTAAGTGGTCTTGGACTACAAATTTAATATGAGATTATTTAGATTTAACTAGTTATGAATAATGGACTTAGTAGAGATAATGATCGCTGCGTGATTAGGAATATAAGCCTGGAGGTAAGAAGAAGTAGAGTAATCAATAATTGTTAAAATTTCACGTGATTCATCAGATATCTGGCGAACTTTGACAGATTAACGAGAGTTTTTTTATTACTTGTACTTAGGAGCTCGCTATATTTTATCATACTTGGATGCTGCCAATAATATCGTGAAATGAAGCTTTTTCTTTGATCCTGGAAAATTGTGCACGTTAATATGTAATGGTAGCTGTCGCCACTGTCTGACTGACAGAGCGGACACTGCCTGTGCGCGTATTCTATTCCTTGCCATGCTAAAGTTTCAACTGGAAATTTAAAATTACATGATCTAAGTTTGTATAAATTTAAAGCATGATTTAGTGGAATGATAGTTAAATACTTCTCTTGTGTCATCAATACATATGGTATACACTGATTTGAATGCTAATATAAATAATTCTTCTTGGGCAAAGAGAATAAATTCCATTATTGATCATCTTGGTTTTATGGATATAAGACTAAACTTCGATGTAAACATAAATTATCTTCCTTTACTTAAATGTAGAATTCGTGATCAGTTTATTCAAGAATGGAATGCTTCTATAAATAGTATGCCAAAACTCATTAAATTGTAAATTTAACGAAAAAAAATCTTTTGGAAATTATCTTGTACAAATTCAACATGATAGGCTAGGAAAATATATGACTTGTTTTAGATTATCAGCACATAATCTTGAAATTGAAACTGGTAGATATATTGGTACTGCCAGAGTTGACAGAAAATGTAAATGTTGTTCTTCAAATATGATAGAAGACGAGTATCATTTTATGTTATGTTCTAAACTATACAATAGATTGAGACAAACTTACTTAGGCAACACCTCCTGGCCTTCTATAAATATGTTAAAATCTGTTTTACTAAACAAATCAACTTGTAAGTTATTTAATACTGTAAGATTTATCAAATTTTCAATGGAATTAAGAAAATCTACCCTGGAACCTTAACTGTTTCTAAAATTTAATGAAATAATTAAGTATAAACAAATTGGCTTATTATTATGTTGTTTTTTTTTGCTTTATGTTTTTGTGTCTTTTTTTGTATTATGATATGTACTGTATTACTGAATCTTTGTGTGTTTCTGTTTGTGTATATTATCACCATGACTATGTGTTTAATGGCAATAGGCATTTGTATGCCGATCTTTGCCAATAAACTTTTAAATATATAAATATTTGAATATTGCTATTATATATAATACAAGTTATCATTAACTTTTCCATTTACACAATAATAATTTAAGTTTGTAAATAACATGCCTGATGAAAATATAGGGGTTGAATATTGTTGAATACATGTATAAGAACAAATTTGACATAAATATCTCATTGATAAGAACGTGCACGAGGATTTCGTGTTTAACAAATCGCCCACTGTGTTAGTTTAATAGATTGATACATGCTATTCTATGTTTGATTATATTAATATAGTTAAGATTTGGCTCACATACAACACTTATTTTCATAAGTACAGACGTTTCAAGCTTTTTACAATTATTAACATTTTGAAACCAACAAAGTACGCATTGATCATAAACACGTTGGATTAACATCTCCACTTCAACCTTCGTAACATTTGCATTATGTCACATTTATGTATGTCCAAACTCATCTAATGTGCGTTTTAATAGTGATGTCAGTACAGGTATAAATCTGATTGTGTTTTAATCAGGCGTCTTCAGATAAAATTATTGCGCTGAAGGTTTCTCCAAATGGAAGAATTAATACAACTGTCAAATGTTGAGCAATCTTGAGAGGACTCGGTACAACCTAAGCTATTCACACGTATTCCTACTAACTTAGTATCAAGATTAGTTGTTTATGTTTTCTATGGATGGGTTTATATAATTTTATTGCGTAAATAAATTAAAAAAAAAATCAAATTATTTCATATGATCAAATTTGTCATATTGTGAACTGTACGATATGCACACGGTAATAATAGGTCTTTAGGAGATAACGTAGCAAACAACAAACGAGGTTAACAAGTCTTTCTTGAACGTATAAATATACACATACAATACGCAATATCGCTTGGCTCAATATTCGCGAGGCTCGAAGTATTATGGCCAGTCCCTGATATATCGAGACAACGGATTTCGATTGTATATGTATTTGAAAACGTCTTATTTGGTACGCGTCAAAGAAATTTAATTTGAAGTACCATGCTATTCATATTTGTTTGTAACAATAAACGATGCCTTATTTAAAAGTCCTAAGTAAAGAATTAATAAGGTGTGATATCTAGCAAATTAAAAAAAAGCAAAAATCAATTCTCCGTCCGAATCAAAACGCGTGTAGCCACTTCATCAGAACGTTGGTTCAAAAACAAAACAAAACTCAAATATATTTATCAAATAACAACTGGGATAATAAAACATGTTACATAAAAATACGTTAACAATAATATATTATTATTAAACGCGCATTGACTATTAGCGAGAAGAAGAAATGACCTTCTGGTGAAAATTTTCAATGTCTCCCAAAGGTCGCAACCATGTTACCCAAAGGTTGTATTTGTCAGTTTATGTCTATTATTTCCCTTATATGTGTAAACTAGGACAACAGCCAGTAGGCGGCGGTCACCATTTGTTCAGAATAAGCTTAGTATAAGCTCATTCGGAACTCCTCGGCCATTTTTATTGAAAACAACCTCGGATGTTTGTCGGTACATCAGTTAAAGTAGTTCGTATTTTTTTAATTAAATCATTTTAGAAATGTAGTGTTTTAGAATTGTGTTTACTGATCTAAGTTTAAACTGATTGTCATTGAAGTATATTATTGCAAACATAATTAAGATTTCCAAGAGTAAAGTCATAAAGTTTAACTACTAAATAAAATCACTACGCGATCTACTTGCAGCGGACGTAAACGTACCTCTTTTTTATTATGTAAACCGTCCAAATACATCCGAGGTTGTTTTTGAAAAAAAATGGCCGAGGAGCTCCGAATGAGTATAAGCTATGGTCCAAGGTCATGCCGGAAGTCACTATACATTCAGTTTAGGACTAGTAAGTCTCTTTTATGCATATGCAAGGGCGTCAGGCATAACCAGGATGACACTGTATGATCAGTTCAACCTAGTATGTTCCAACTATATTTCTTCTCAACAATTTGTTTAGTTCAAGCCAAGTATATTCATATACTGTGTCTTCTAGAACGGTAAAATTAGGCGGATATCATTCTTTGTTCAGTTCAGGACTCATAATATGTCCTTATTGAATCCCTACCTGGGCGACAACCAGTAGGCGGCGGTCAATATTTATGCGATCAAATCAGGTCTGGTATGTCTGTATTTGTGCCGAACAGAGAGACTACCAGTAGGCTGATTCACTAAATGTGCACATGAGGGCGACAATCTGTACGTGCAAGCTATTATACGTTTACTCAGGCCCAGTATGTTCCAATAATAAAGATGGCCTGCGACATTTGAGCCTGGTTGATGACCTTATTAATGCCCGCTAGGGCACTAGGTCATGCGGAGGTCACTGCATAATCACTTTAGGTCAAGGACGTCTCAATTATGTTTCTACTAGTGCGAAAACAAGTAGTCTGAGGTCACTTTATGCCCAGTTCACGTCTAGTTACTCCCTATAATGAGTAAACTATGGCAATACTCAGAAGTATGAGGTCATTGTATTCTCTGCTCAGACTCAGGGTGTTTTAATACGGCGCCGTGACATGGTGAAGACCACTGTTTATCAAGGTTTTTTAAGGTAAAGACTCGTACAAGTTTTGTTCAAGACTGTAAATGTCTTTTTATGATTCCAAAATTTCGACAACCAGTTGGCTGAGGTCTCCCTGTCTTCTATTCAGGCATAGAATGTCGCTATTATGTTCCTACTCTGGCGACAACCAATATGCTATGGTTTAAGATACTTGCCTTCTTGGTGCGTGGTAACGCGAGTGAATATAAAAATTCTAGACGCATAGCGTTAAACAATATATTAAGTAAGGTGTAAAAATTGCGACCCAAACTTAAGTGCAATCGGAAGTGACAAAATGATAAATATGATAGGTTTTCATCTCGGCAGATCGGCCACTGATGCCAATAAATTCATATTCGATTACAGTCGAAACTCGGTGTATCGGTATCGCAAGGTTCGATATCCTCGTTGGCTCGAACAAGGTTTAAAGTGTTTGTTTTTTTCAATATGTTCATATAAAATTCGATCGGTTAGCTTGGTATTTTGAGGTTAAATATTTCTCAACGCTCGATGTCATTTTGCGTTCTCTAGTAAACAGTAAACATTTTGCTTTGTTTGTATTACTCGATGTCAGTTTTCACACCTTGATTTGTTCGCTTGGCTAAGCCGAGGCGCTGATCGATTTATTTTGCTTGATTGGTATTATAATCATTATCATATTTAAATGGTTTAACAGTTTGAGCAAACATGCTTTCACTTTAATTTCTGTCTTTAGCTGGTACGAATACAGACGTTAAAAGTATGTCAGAGTCAAGTTTAAGTTTTATTAGCATAAACATAAAAATGTCATTGCTATTATACATAATACAATTTAAAGACGGTGAACAAGTAATGTATATACAAACACAAATGTAAATATTAATAATAAGAAAATTATGTTGTTAAATATCTAAAAAATGAACCAGATAAATCTAAGTTATCATTAACTTTTCCATTTACACAATTATCTAAGTTTGTAAATAACATGCCTGATGAAAATATAGGGTTTGAATATTGTTGAATACATGTATAAGAACAAATTTGACATAAATATCTCATTGATAAGAACGTGCACGAGGATTTCGTGTTTAACAAATCGCCCACTGTGTTAGTTTAATAGATTGATACATGCTATTCTATGTTTGATTATATTAATATAGTTAAGATTGGGCTCGCATACAACACTTATTTTCATAAGTACATACGTTTCTAGCTTTTTACTATTATTAACATTTTGAAACCAACAACGTACGCATTGATCATAAACACGTTGGATTAACATCTCCACTTCAACTTTCGTAACATTTGCATTATGTCACATTTATGTATGTCCAAACTCATCTAATGTGCGTTTTTATAGTAATGTCAGTACAGGTATAAATCTGATTGTGTTTTAATCAGGCGTCTTCAGATAAAATTATTGCGCTGAAGGTTTCTCCAAATGGAAGAATTAATACAACTGTCAAATGTTGAGCAATCTTGAGAGGACTCGGTACAACCTAAGCTATTCACACGTATTCCTACTAAATTAGTATCAAGATTAGTTGTTTATGTTTTCTATGGATGGGTTTATATAATTTTATTGCGTAAATAAATTAAAAAAAAATCAAATTATTTCATATGATCAAATTTGTCATATTGTGAACTGTACGATATGCACACGGTAATAATAGGTCTTTAGGAGATAACGTAGCAAACAACAAACGAGGTTAACAAGTCTTTCTTTAACGTATAAATATACACATACAATACGCAATATCGCTTGGCTCAATATTCGCGAGGCTCGAAGTATTATGGCCAGTCCCTGATATATCGAGACAACGGATTTCGATTGTATATGTATTTGAAAACGTCTTATTTGGTACGCGTCAAAGAAATTTAATTTGAAGTACCATGCTATTCATATTTGTTTGTAACAATAAACGATGCCTTATTTAAAAGTCCTAAGTAAAGAATTAATAAGGTGTGATATCTAGCAAATTAAAAAAAGCAAAAATCAATTCTCCGTCCGAATCAAAACGCGTGTAGCCACTTCATCAGAACGTTGGTTCAAAAACAAAACAAAACTCAAATATATTTATCAAATAACAACTGGGATAATAAAACATGTTACATAAAATACGTTAACAATAATATATTATTATTAAACGCGCATTGACTATTAGCGAGAAGAAGAAATGACCTTCTGGTGAAAATTTTCAATGTCTCCCAAAGGTCGCAACGATGTTACCCAAAGGTTGTATTTGTCAGTTTATGTCTAGTATTTCCCTTATATGTGTAAACTAGGACAACAGCCAGTAGGCGGCGGTCACCATTTGTTCAGATTAAGCTTAGTATAAGCTCATTCGGAACTCCTCGGCCATTTTTATTGAATACAACCTCGGATGTTTGTCGGTACATCAGTTAAAGTAGTTCGTATTTTTCTAATTAAATCATTTTAGAAATGTAGTGTTTTAGAATTGTGTTTACTGATCTAAGTTTAAACTGATTGTCATTGAAGTATATTATTGCAAACATAATTAAGATTTCCAAGAGTAAAGTCATAAAGTTTAACTACTAAATAAAATCACTACGCGATCTACTTGCAGCGGACGTAAACGTACCTCTTCTTTAGTATGTAAACCGTCCAAATACATCCGAGGTTGTTTTTGAAAAAAATGGCCGAGGAGCTCCGAATGAGTATAAGCTATGGTCCAAGGTCATGCCGGAAGTCACTATACATTCAGTTTAGGACTAGTAAGTCTCTTTTATGCATATGCAAGGGCGTCAGGCATAACCAGGATGACACTGTATGATCAGTTCAACCTAGTATGTTCCAACTATATTTCTTCTCAACAATTTATTTAGTTCAAGCCAAGTATATCCATATACTGTGTCTTCTAGAACGGTAAAATTAGGCGGATATCATTCTTTGTTCAGTTCAGGACTCATAATATGTCCTTATTGAATCCCTACCTGGGCGACAACCAGTAGGCGGCGGTCAATATTTATGCGATCAAATCAGGTCTGGTATGTCTGTATGTGTGCCGAACAGAGAGACTACCAGTAGGCTGATTCACTAAATGTGCACATGAGGGCGACAATCGGTACGTGCAAGCTATTATACGTTTACTCAGGCCCAGTATGTTCCAATAATAAAGATGGCCTGCGACATTTGAGCCTGGTTGATGACCTTATTAATGCCCGCTAGGGCACTAGGTCATGCGGAGGTCACTGCATAATCACTTTAGGTCAAGGACGTCTCAATTATGTTTCTACTAGTGCGAAAACAAGTAGTCTGAGGTCACTTTATGCCCAGTTCACGTCTAGTTACTCCCTATAATGAGTAAACTATGGCAATACTCAGAAGTATGAGGTCATTGTATTCTCTGCTCAGACTCAGGGTGTTTTAATACGGCGCCGTGACATGGTGAAGACCACTGTTTATCAAGGTTTTTTTAAGGTAAAGACTCGTACAAGTTTTGTTCAAGACTGAAAATGTCTTTTTATGATTCCAAAATTTCGACAACCAGTTGGCTGAGGTCTCCCTGTCTTCTATTCAGGCATAGAATGTCGCTATTATGTTCCTACTCTGGCGACAACCAATATGCTATGGTTTAAGATACTTGCCTTCTTGGCGCGTGGTAACGCGAGTGAATATAAAAATTCTAGACGCATAGCGTTAAACAATATATTAAGTAAGGTGTAAAAATTGCGACCCAAACTTAAGTGCAATCGGAAGTGACAAAATGATAAATATGATAGGTTTTCATCTCGGCAGATCGGCCACTGATGCCAATAAATTCATATTCGATTACAGTCGAAACTCGGTGTATCGGTATCGCAAGGTTCGATATCCTCGTTGGCTCGAACAAGGTTAAAGTGTTTGTTTTTTTTCAATATGTTCATATAAAATTCGATCGGTTAGCTTGGTATTTTGAGGTTAAATATTTCTCAACGCTCGATGTCATTTTGCGGTCTCTAGTAAACAGTAAACATTTTGCTTTGTTTGTATTACTCGATGTCAGTTTTCACACCTTGATTTGTTCGCTTGGCTAAGCCGAGGCGCTGATCGATTTATTTTGCTTGATTGGTATTATAATCATTATCATATTTAAATGGTTTAACAGTTTGAGCAAACATGCTTTCACTTTAATTTCTGTCTTTAGCTGGTACGAATACAGACGTTAAAAGTATGTCAGAGTCAAGTTTAAGTTTTATTAGCATAAACATAAAAATGTCATTGCTATTATACATAATACAATTTAAAGACGGTGAACAAGTAATGTATATACAAACACAAATGTAAATATTAATAATAAGAAAATTATGTTGTTAAATATCTAAAAAATGAACCAGATAAATCTAAGTTATCATTAACTTTTCCATTTACACAATTATCTAAGTTTGTAAATAACATGCCTGATGAAAATATAGGGTTTGAATATTGTTGAATACATGTATAAGAACAAATTTGACATAAATATCTCATTGATAAGAACGTGCACGAGGATTTCGTGTTTAACAAATCGCCCACTGTGTTAGTTTAATAGATTGATACATGCTATTCTATGTTTGATTATATTAATATAGTTAAGATTGGGCTCGCATACAACACTTATTTTCATAAGTACATACGTTTCTAGCTTTTTACTATTATTAACATTTTGAAACCAACAACGTACGCATTGATCATAAACACGTTGGATTAACATCTCCACTTCAACTTTCGTAACATTTGCATTATGTCACATTTATGTATGTCCAAACTCATCTAATGTGCGTTTTTATAGTAATGTCAGTACAGGTATAAATCTGATTGTGTTTTAATCAGGCGTCTTCAGATAAAATTATTGCGCTGAAGGTTTCTCCAAATGGAAGAATTAATACAACTGTCAAATGTTGAGCAATCTTGAGAGGACTCGGTACAACCTAAGCTATTCACACGTATTCCTACTAAATTAGTATCAAAATTAGTTGTTTATGTTTTCTATGGATGGGTTTATATAATTTTATTGCGTAAATAAATTTAAAAAAAATCAAATTATTTCATATGATAAAATTTGTCATATTGTGAAATGTACGATATGCACACGGTAATAATAGGTCTTTAGGAGATAACGTAGCAAACAACAAACGAGGTTAACAAGTCTTTCTTTAACGTATAAATATACACATACAATACGCAATATCGCTTGGCTCAATATTCGCGAGGCTCGAAGTATTATGGCCAGTCCCTGATATATCGAGACAACGGATTTCGATTGTATATGTATTTGAAAACGTCTTATTTGGTACGCGTCAAAGAAATTTAATTTGAAGTACCATGCTATTCATATTTGTTTGTAACAATAAACAATGCCTTATTTAAAAGTCCTAAGTAAAGAATTAATAAGGTGTGATATCTAGCAAATTAAAAAAAGCAAAAATCAACTCTCCGTCCGAATCAAAACGCGTGTAGCCACTTCATCAGAACGTTGGTTCAAAAACAAAACAAAACTCAAATATATTTATCAAATAAAACTGGGATAATAAAACATGTTACATAAAAATACGTTAACAATAATATATTATTATTAAACGCGCATTGACTATTAGCGAGAAGAAGAAATGACCTTCTGGTGAAAATTTTCAATGTCTCCCAAAGGTCGCAACGATGTTACCCAAAGGTTGTATTTGTCAGTTCATGTCTAGTATTTCCCTTATATGTGTAAACTAGGACAACAGCCAGTAGGCGGCGGTCACCATTTGTTCAGATTAAGCTTAGTATAAGCTCATTCGGAACTCCTCGGCCATTTTTATTGAAAACAACCTCGGATATTTGTCGGTACATCAGTTAAAGTAGTTCGTATTTTTTTAATTAAATCATTTTAGAAATGTAGTGTTTTTAGAATTGTGTTTACTGATCTAAGTTTAAACTGATTGTCATTGAAGTATATTATTGCAAACATAATTAAGATTTCCAAGAGTAAAGTCATAAAGTTTAACTACTAAATAAAATCACTACGCGATCTACTTGCAGCGGACGTAAACGTACCTCTTTTTTAGTATGTAAACCGTCCAAATACATCCGAGGTTGTTTTTGAAAAAAAAATGGCCGAGGAGCTCCGAATGAGTATAAGCTATGGTCCAAGGTCATGCCGGAAGTCACTATACATTCAGTTTAGGACTAGTAAGTCTCTTTTATGCATATGCAAGGGCGTCAGGCATAACCAGGATGACACTGTATGATCAGTTCAACCTAGTATGTTCCAACTATATTTCTTCTCAACAATTTGTTTAGTTCAAGCCAAGTATATCCATATACTGTGTCTTCTAGAACGGTAAAATTAGGCGGATATCATTCTTTGTTCAGTTCAGGACTCATAATATGTCCTTATTGAATCCCTACCTGGGCGACAACCAGTAGGCGGCGGTCAATATTTATGCGATCAAATCAGGTCTGGTATGTCTGTATTTGTGCCGAACAGAGAGACTACCAGTAGGCTGATTCACTAAATGTGCACATGAGGGCGACAATCGGTACGTGCAAGCTATTATACGTTTACTCAGGCCCAGTATGTTCCAATAATAAAGATGGCCTGCGACATTTGAGCCTGGTTGATGACCTTATTAATGCCCGCTAGGGCACTAGGTCATGCGGAGGTCACTGCATAATCACTTTAGGTCAAGGACGTCTCAATTATGTTTCTACTAGTGCGAAAACAAGTAGTCTGAGGTCACTTTATGCCCAGTCACGTCTAGTTACTCCCTATAATGAGTAAACTATGGCAATACTCAGAAGTATGAGGTCATTGTATTCTCTGCTCAGACTCAGGGTGTTTTAATACGGCGCCGTGACATGGTGAAGACCACTGTTTATCAAGGTTTTTTAAGGTAAAGACTCGTACAAGTTTTGTTCAAGACTGAAAATGTCTTTTTATGATTCCAAAATTTCGACAACCAGTTGGCTGAGGTCTCCCTGTCTTCTATTCAGGCATAGAATGTCGCTATTATGTTCCTACTCTGGCGACAACCAATATGCTATGGTTTAAGATACTTGCTTCTTGGCGCGTGGTAACGCGAGTGAATATAAAAATTCTAGACGCATAGCGTTAAACAATATATTAAGTAAGGTGTAAAAATTGCGACCCAAACTTAAGTGCAATCGGAAGTGACAAAATGATAAATATGATAGGTTTTCATCTCGGCCACTGATGCCAATGAATTCATATTCGATTACAGTCGAAACTCGGTGTCTCGGTATCGCAAGGTTCGATATCCTCGTTGGCTCGAACAAGGTTTAAAGTGTTTGTTTTTTTCAATATGTTCATATAAAATTCGATCGGTTAGCTTGGTATTTTGAGGTTAAATATTTCTCAACGCTCGATGTCATTTTGCGGTCTCTAGTAAACAGTAAACATTTTGTTTTGTTTGTATTACTCGATGTCAGTTTTCACACCTTGATTTGTTCGCTTGGCTAAGCCGAGGCGCTGATCGATTAATTTTGCTTGATTGGTATTATAATCATTATCATATTTAAATGGTTTAACAGTTTGAGCAAACATGCTTTCACTTTAATTTCTGTCTTTAGCTGGTACGAATACAGACGTTAAAAGTATGTCAGAGTCAAGTTTAAGTTTTATTAGCATAAACATAAAAATGTCATTGCTATTATACATAATACAATTTAAAGACGGTGAACAAGTAATGTATATACAAACACAAATGTAAATATTAATCATAGAAAATTATGTTGTTAAATATCTAAAAAATGAACCAGATAAATCTAAGTTATCATTAACTTTTCCATTTACACAATTATCTAAGTTTGTAAATAACATGCCTGATGAAAATATAGGGTTTGAATATTGTTGAATACATGTATAAGAACAAATTTGACATAAATATCTCATTGATAAGAACGTGCACGAGGATTTCGTGTTTAACAAATCGCCCACTGTGTTAGTTTAATAGATTGATACATGCTATTCTATGTTTGATTATATTAATATAGTTAAGATTGGGCTCACATACAAACTTATTTTCATAAGTACATACGTTTCTAGCTTTTTACTATTATTAACATTTTGAAACCAACAAAGTACGCATTGATCATAAACACGTTGGATTAACATCTCCACTTCAACTTTCGTAACATTTGCATTATGTCACATTTATGTATGTCCAAACTCATCTAATGTGCGTTTTAATAGTAATGTCAGTACAGGTATAAATCTGATTGTGTTTTAATCAGGCGTCTTCAGATAAAATTATTGCGCTGAAGGTTTCTCCAAATGGAAGAATTAATACAACTGTCAAATGTTGAGCAATCTTGAGAGGACTCGGTACAACCTAAGCTATTCACACGTATTCCTACTAAATTAGTATCAAGATTAGTTGTTTATGTTTTCTATGGATGGGTTTATATAATTTTATTGCGTAAATAAATTTAAAAAAAAATCAAATTATTTCATATGATCAAATTTGTCATATTGTGAACTGTACGATATGCACACGGTAATAATAGGTCTTTAGGAGATAACGTAGCAAACAACAAACGAGGTTAACAAGTCTTTCTTTAACGTATAAATATACACATACAATACGCAATATCGCTTGGCTCAATATTCGCGAGGCTCGAAGTATTATGGCCAGTCCCTGATATATCGAGACAACGGATTTCGATTGTATATGTATTTGAAAACGTCTTATTTGGTACGCGTCAAAGAAATTTAATTTGAAGTACCATGCTATTCATATTTGTTTGTAACAATAAACGATGCCTTATTTAAAAGTCCTAAGTAAAGAATTAATAAGGTGTGATATCTAGCAAATTAAAAAAAGCAAAAATCAATTCTCCGTCCGAATCAAAACGCGTGTAGCCACTTCATCAGAACGTGGTTCAAAACAAAACAAAACTCAAATATATTTATCAAATAACAACTGGGATAATAAAACATGTTACATAAAAATACGTTAACAATAAATATATTATTAAACGCGCATTGACTATTAGCGAGAAGAAGAAATGACCTTCTGGAGAAAATTTTCAATGTCTCCCAAAGGTCGCAACGATGTTACCCAAAGGTTGTATTTGTCAGTTCATGTCTAGTATTTCCCTTATATGTGTAAACTAGGACAACAGCCAGTAGGCGGCGGTCACCATTTGTTCAGATTAAGCTTAGTATAAGCTCATTCGGAACTCCTCGGCCATTTTTATTGAAAACAACCTCGGATATTTGTCGGTACATCAGTTAAAGTAGTTCGTATTTTTTTAATTAAATCATTTTAGAAATGTAGTGTTTTAGAATTGTGTTTACTGATGTAAGTTTAAACTGATTGTCATTGAAGTATATTATTGCAAACATAATTAAGATTTCCAAGAGTAAAGTCATAAAGTTTAACTACTAAATAAAATCACTACGCGATCTACTTGCAGCGGACGTAAACGTACCTCTTTTTTAGTATGTAAACCGTCCAAATACATCCGAGGTTGTTTTTGAAAAAAAATGGCCGAGGAGCTCCGAATGAGTATAAGCTATGGTCCAAGGTCATGCCGGAAGTCACTATACATTCAGTTTAGGACTAGTAAGTCTCTTTTATGCATATGCAAGGGCGTCAGGCATAACCAGGATGACACTGTATGATCAGTTCAACCTAGTATGTTCCAACTATATATCTTCTCAACAATTTGTTTAGTTCAAGCCAAGTGTATCCATATATTGTGTCTTCTATAACGGTAAAATTAGGCGGATATCATTCTTTGTTCAGTTCAGGACTCATAATATGTCCTTATTGAATCCCTACCTGGGCGACAACCAGTAGGCAGCGGTCAATATTTATGCGATCAAATCAGGTCTGGTATGTCTGTATTTGTGCCGAACAGAGAGACTACCAGTAGGCTGATTCACTAAATGTGCACATGAGGGCGACAATCGGTACGTGCAAGCTATTATACGTTTACTCAGGCCCAGTATGTTCCAATACTAAAGATGGCCTGCGACATTTGAGCCTGGTTGATGACCTTATTAATGCCCGCTAGGGCACTAGGTCATGCGGAGGTCACTGCATAATCACTTTAGGTCAAGGACGTCTCAATTATGTTTCTACTAGTGCGAAAACAAGTAGTCTGAGGTCACTTTATGCCCAGTTCACGTCTAGTTACTCCCTATAATGAGTAAACTATGGCAATACTCAGAAGTATGAGGTCATTGTATTCTCTGTTCAGACTCAGGGTGTTTTAATACGGCGCCGTGACATGGTGAAGACCACTGTTTATCAAGGTTTTTTGAAGGTAAAGACTCGTACAAGTTTTGATCAAGACTGAAAATTGTTTTTATGATTCCAAAACTTCGACAACCAGTTGGCTGAGGTCTCCCTGTCTTCTATTCAGGCATAGATGTCGCTATTATGTTCCTACTCTGGCGACAACCAATATGCTATGGTTTAAGATACTTGCCTTCTTGGCGCGTGGTAACGCGAGTGAATATAAAAATTCTAGACGCATAGCGTTAAACAATATATTAAGTAAGGTGTAAAAATTGCGACCCAAACTTAAGTGCAATCGGAAGTGACAAAATGATAAATATGATAGGTTTTCATCTCGGCAGATCGGCCACTGATGCCAATAAATTCATATTCGATTACAGTCGAAACTCGGTGTCTCGGTATCGCAAGGTTCGATATCCTCGTTGGCTCGAACAAGGTTTAAAGTGTTTGTTTTTTCAATATGTTCATATAAAATTCGATCGGTTAGCTTGGTATTTTGAGGTTAAATATTTCTCAACGCTCGATGTCATTTTGCGGTCTCTAGTAAACAGTAAACATTTTGTTTTGTTTGTATTACTCGATGTCAGTTTTCACACCTTGATTTGTTCGCTTGGCTAAGCCGAGGCGCTGATCGATTAATTTTGCTTGATTGGTATTATAATCATTATCATATTTAAATGGTTTAACAGTTTGAGCAAACATGCTTTCACTTTAATTTCTGTCTTTAGCTGGTACGAATACAGACGTTAAAAGTATGTCAGAGTCAAGTTTAAGTTTTCTTTCATGCTTTACGATGAAATATGGGGTTTTAACAGTGAAATAACAACAGTGAAAATATCAATTTGATATTTTCACTGCAAAATAAGGAGTGAAAATATCAATATTCAGAACTACTTTTAAAATCCTTTGTTGTTACATGTACTTGCCTTGGTCAAAACAGAACGCTGGACTTCAGTAAATTATGTCAAAAAATGTTTAAAAAAATAAAGAAATATTTTATAAATTTAAATAAATATATAATTGGAAATTAACAACTTACCGTTTAATAACCGGTTATCCCGTTTATCAAACATTTATGATCTTTGAAGCTGAATGTTCGAACATTTGCTTTCATTCCAAAACAAATTACAGACAAAAACAACTGTTCGAACATAAATAAAATTTTATAGCATTGTTCAAATGTATTTTGAACTGTTAACCATTGTAGTACGTAAAATGAGCTTCCTGGAGAATTCACACAAAAATTTACAGATAGATCCGATATTTTTTACCCCACCCCACATCTCAAAATGTGTCAAAAACTAGCGTGGCATTTACTCTTCCGGAAAACAAACATTTTAAAGCGAAACAGACTGGTCTCTGACATTAAGATGACTGAATATTAACTTACTTTAAAAACACGCGTATATGCAGTCTTAAACTAAGAAGAATGGTTAAAATCCAATGAGTATTCACATTTATTCTGCTAACACATTTGACCTTCCAAATTTTCATTCTATAAATAGCGGCGTAGTAATTTGGTTGAAATAAAAAGTGTTTTCATTATTTTTGGAACATGAGTGCACTAATAATACTTCATGTTTACTATTCATAAAGCTTTGCAATAAAAAACGAGCGAATATTAAGCAATAAGAATGAATAGCAGAGAACTATTTCTCAGCAAACCGAAAGTAGAAAAGTTGACAGCTATAATTATGCATGAGGGGCGCCCCACGGGTAGCGGCGTAAAGCCCACCCTTTTCAAAAAAGGGGGTAATTCAGAAATAAATAAAAAACAAATAAAACTCCGAAAATAAGCATAAAAGAAACAGAAAATTTGTTTATTTCAGTGTAAGATCGTATTTTATTTCACTCGTGATCATAAAAAAACTACATTTTCACTCGTGGCTTCGCCACTCGTGAAAATATGTTTTTCTATGACACTCGTGAAATAAAATACGATCTTACACTGAAATAAACAAATATCCTCTATTTATTAGCATAAACATAAAAATGTCATTGCTATTATACATAATACAATTTAAAGACGGTGAACAAGTAATGTATATACAAACACAAATGTAAATATTAATCATAATAAAATTATGTTGTTAAATATCTAAAAAATGAACCAGATAAATCTAAGTTAGCATTAACTTTTCCATTTACACAATTATCTAAGTTTGTAAATAACATGCCTGATGAAAATATAGGGTTTGAATATTGTTGAATACATGTATAAGAACAAATTTGACATAAATATCTCATTGATAAGAACGTGCACGAGGATTTCGTGTTTAACAAATCGCCCACTGTGTTAGTTTAATAGATTGATACATGCTATTCTATGTTTGATTATATTAATATAGTTAAGATTGGGCTCGCATACAACACTTATTTTCATAAGTACATACGTTTCTAGCTTTTTACTATTATTAACATTTTGAAACCAACAAAGTACGCATTGATCATAAACACGTTGGATTAACATCTCCACTTCAACTTTCGTAACATTTGCATTATGTCACATTTATGTATGTCCAAACTCATCTAATGTGCGTTTTAATAGTAATGTCAGTACAGGTATAAATCTGATTGTGTTTTAATCAGGCGTCTTCAGATAAAATTATTGCGCTGAAGGTTTCTCCTAATGGAAGAATTAATACAACTGTCAAATGTTGAGCAATCTTGAGAGGACTCGGTACAACCTAAGCTATTCACACGTATTCCTACTAAATTAGTATCAAATTAGTTGTTTATGTTTTCTATGGATGGGTTTATATAATTTTATTGCGTAAATAAATTTAAAAAAAATCAAATTATTTCATATGATAAAATTTGTCATATTGTGAAACTGTACGATATGCACACGGTAATAATAGGTCTTTAGGAGATAACGTAGCAAACAACAAACGAGGTTAACAAGTTTCTTTAACGTATAAATATACACATACAATACGCAATATCGCTTGGCTCAATATTCGCGAGGCTCGAAGTATTATGGCCAGTCCCTGATATATCGAGACAACGGATTTCGATTGTATATGTATTTGAAAACGTCTTATTTGGTACGCGTCAAAGAAATTTAATTTGAAGTACTATGCATTCATATTTGTTTGTAACAATAAACGATGCCTTATTTAAAAGTCCTAAGTAAAGAATTAATAAGGTGTGATATCTAGCAAATTAAAAAAAGCAAAAATCAACTCTCCGTCCGAATCAAAACGCGTGAAGCCACTTCATCAGAACGTTGGTTCAAAAACAAAACAAACTCAAATATATTTATCAAATAACAACTGGGATAATAAAACATGTTACATAAAAATACGTTAACAATAATATATTATTATTAAACGCGCATTGACTATTAGCGAGAAGAAGAAATGACCTTCTGGTGAAAATTTTCAATGTCTCCCAAAGGTCGCAACGATGTTACCCAAAGGTTGTATTTGTCAGTTCATGTCTAGTATTTCCCTTATATGTGTAAACTAGGACAACAGCCAGTAGGCGGCGGTCACCATTTGTTCAGATTAAGCTTAGTATAAGCTCATTCGGAACTCCTCGGCCATTTTTATTGAAAACAACCTCGGATGTTTGTCGGTACATCAGTTAAAGTAGTTCGTATTTTTTTAATTAAATCATTTTAGAAATGTAGTGTTTTAGAATTGTGTTTACTGATGTAAGTTTAAACTGATTGTCATTGAAGTATATTATTGCAAACATAATTAAGATTTCCAAGAGTAAAGTCATAAAGTTTAACTACTAAATAAAATCACTACGCGATCTTCTTGCAGCGGACGTAAACGTACCTCTTTTTTAGTATGTAAACCGTCCAAATACATCCGAGGTTGTTTTTGAAAAAAAATGGCCGAGGAGCTCCGAATGAGTATAAGCTATGGTCCAAGGTCATGCCGGAAGTCACTATACATTCAGTTTAGGACTAGTAAGTCTCTTTTATGCATATGCAAGGGCGTCAGGCATAACCAGGATGACACTGTATGATCAGTTCAACCTAGTATGTTCCAACTATATTTCTTCTCAACAATTTGTTTAGTTCAAGCCAAGTATATCCATATACTGTGTCTTCTAGAACGGTAAAATTAGGCGGATATCATTCTTTGTTCAGTTCAGGACTCATAATATGTCCTTATTGAATCCCTACCTGGGCGACAACCAGTAGGCGGCGGTCAATATTTATGCGATCAAATAACAGTAGTGCAAGCTATTATACGTTTACTCAGGCCCAGTATGTTCCAATAATAAAGATGGCCTGCGACATTTGAGCCTGGTTGATGACCTTATTAATGCCCGCTAGGGCACTAGGTCATGCGGAGGTCACTGCATAATCACTTTAGGTCAAGGACGTCTCAATTATGTTTCTACTAGTGCGAAAACAAGTAGTCTGAGGTCACTTTATGCCCATTCACGTCTAGTTACTCCCTATAATGAGTAAACTATGGCAATACTCAGAAGTATGAGGTCATTGTATTCTCTGCTCAGACTCAGGGTGTTTTAATACGGCGCCGTGACATGGTGAAGACCACTGTTTATCAAGGTTTTTTGAAGGTAAAGACTCGTACAAGTTTTGTTCAAGACTGAAATTGTCTTTTTATGATTCCAAAATTTCGACAACCAGTTGGCTGAGGTCTCCCTGTCTTCTATTCAGGCATAGAATGTCGCTATTATGTTCCTACTCTGGCGACAACCAATATGCTATGGTTTAAGATACTTGCCTTCTTGGCGCGTGGTAACGCGAGTGAATATAAAAATTCTAGACGCATAGCGTTAAACAATATATTAAGTAAGGTGTAAAAATTGCGACCCAAACTTAAGTGCAATCGGAAGTGACAAAATGATAAATATGATAGGTTTTCATCTCGGCAGATCGGCCACTGATGCCAATAAATTCATATTCGATTACAGTCGAAACTCGGTGTCTCGGTATCGCAAGGTTCGATATCCTCGTTGGCTCGAACAAGGTTTAAAGTGTTTGTTTTTTTCAATATGTTCATATAAAATTCGATCGGTTAGCTTGGTATTTTGAGGTTAAATATTTCTCAACGCTCGATGTCATTTTGCGGTCTCTAGTAAACAGTAAACATTTTGTTTTGTTTGTATTACTCGATGTCAGTTTTCACACCTTGATTTGTTCGCTTGGCTAAGCCGAGGCGCTGATCGATTAATTTTGCTTGATTGGTATTATAATCATTATCATATTTAAATGGTTTAACAGTTTGAGCAAACATGCTTTCACTTTAATTTCTGTCTTTAGCTGGTACGAATACAGACGTTAAAAGTACGTCAGAGTCAAGTTTAAGTTTTATTAGCATAAACATAAAAATGTCATTGCTATTATACATAATACAATTTAAAGACGGTGAACAAGTAATGTATATACAAACACAAATGTAAATATTAATCATAAGAAAATTATGTTGTTAAATATCTAAAAAATGAACCAGATAAATCTAAGTTATCATTAACTTTTCCATTTACACAATTATCTAAGTTTGTAAATAACATGCCTGATGAAAAATATAGGGTTTGAATATTGTTGAATACATGTATAAGAACAAATTTGACATAAATATCTCATTGATAAGAACGTGCACGAGGATTTCGTGTTTAACAAATCGCCCACTGTGTTAGTTTAATAGATTGATACATGCTATTCTATGTTTGATTATATTAATATAGTTAAGATTGGGCTCGCATACAACACTTATTTTCATAAGTACATACGTTTCTAGCTTTTTACTATTATTAACATTTTGAAACCAACAAAGTACGCATTGATCATAAACACGTTGGATTAACATCTCCACTTCAACTTTCGTAACATTTGCATTATGTCACATTTATGTATGTCCAAACTCATCTAATGTGCGTTTTAATAGTAATGTCAGTACAGGTAAATCTGATTGTGTTTTAATCAGGCGTCTTCAGATAAAATTATTGCGCTGAAGGTTTCTCCAAATGGAAGAATTAATACAACTGTCAAATGTTGAGCAATCTTGAGAGGACTCGGTACAACCTAAGCTATTCACACGTATTCCTACTAAATTAGTATCAAAATTAGTTGTTTATGTTTCTATGGATGGGTTTATATAATTTTATTGCGTAAATAAATTAAAAAAATCAAATTATTTCATATGATCAAATTGTCATATTGTGAATGTACGATATGCACGGTAATAATAGGTCTTTAGAGATAACGTAGCAAACAAACAAACGAGGTTAACAAGTCTTTCTTTAACGTATAAATAACACATACAATACGCAATATCGCTTGGCTCAATATTCGCGAGGCTCGAAGTATTATGGCCAGTCCCTGATATATCGAGACAACGGATTTCGATTGTATATGTATTTGAAAACGTCTTATTTGGTACGCGTCAAAGAAATTTAATTTGAAGTACCATGCTATTCATATTTGTTTGTAACAATAAACGATGCCTTATTTAAAAGTCCTAAGTAAAGAATTAATAAGGTGTGATATCTAGCAAATTAAAAAAAGCAAAAATCAATTCTCCGTCCGAATCAAAACGCGTGTAGCCACTTCATCAGAACGTTGGTTCAAAACAAAACAAAACTCAAATATATTTATCAAATAACAACTGGGATAATAAAACATGTTACATAAAAATACGTTAACAATAATATATTATTATTAAACGCGCATTGACTATTAGCGAGAAGAAGAAATGACCTTCTGGTGAAAATTTTCAATGTCTCCAAAGGTCGCAACGATGTTACCCAAAGGTTGTATTTGTCAGTTCATGTCTAGTATTTCCCTTATATGTGTAAACTAGGACAACAGCCAGTAGGCGGCGGTCACCATTTGTTCAGATTAAGCTTATTATAAGCTCATTCGGAACTCCTCGGCCATTTTTATTGAAAACAACCTCGGATGTTTGTCGGTACATCAGTTAAAGTAGTTCGTATTTTTTTAATTAAATCATTTTAGAAATGTAGTGTTTTAGAATTGTGTTTACTGATCTAAGTTTAAACTGATTGTCATTGAAGTATATTATTGCAAACATAATTAAGATTTCCAAGAGTAAAGTCATAAAGTTTAACTACTAAATAAAATCACTACGCGATCTACTTGCAGCGGACGTAAACGTACCTCTTTTTTAGTACGTAAACCGTCCAAATACATCCGAGGTTGTTTTTGAAAAAAATGGCCGAGGAGCTCCGAATGAGTATAAGCTATGGTCCAAGGTCATGCCGGAAGTCACAATACATTCAGTTTAGGACTAGTAAGTCTCTTTTATGCATATGCAAGGGCGTCAGGCATAACCAGGATGACACTGTATGATCAGTTCAACCTAGTATGTTCCAACTATATTTCTTCTCAACAATTTGTTTAGTTCAAGCCAAGTATATCCATATACTGTGTCTTCTAGAACGGTAAAAATAGGCGGATATCATTCTTTGTTCAGTTCAGGACTCATAATATGTCCTTATTGAATCCCTACCTGGGCGACAACCAGTAGGCGGCGGTCAATATTTATGCGATCAAATCAGGTCTGGTATGTCTTTATTTGTGCCGAACAGAGAGACTACCAGTAGGCTGATTCACTAAATGTGCACATGAGGGCGACAATCGGTACGTGCAAGCTATTATACGTTTACTCAGGCCCAGTATATTCCAATGATAAAGATACTTGCGTATTAAGCAGTATGGCCTGCTAATGTTTGAGCTTGAATGATGACCTTATTCATGCCCACTAGGGCAGTAGGACATGCGGAGGTTACTGCATATTCACTTTAGGTCAAGTACGTCACAATTATGTGTCTATTAGTGCGATAACCAGTAGTTTGATGTCACTTTATGCCCAGTTCACGTCTAGTAACTCTCTATAATGAGTAAACTATGGCAACAATCAGAAGTATGAGGTCATTATATACTCTCCTCAGGCTCAGGGAATGTTTTTTCAGGTAAAGACTCCTACATGTTTTGTCCCAAGACTGAAATGTCCCTTTTATGATCCCAAAATTTCGACAACTAGTTGGCTGAGGTCTTCTGGTCTTCTATTCAGGGATAGAATGCCGCTATTATGTTCCTACTCGGGCGACAAGTAGTATGCTGCGGTTTAAGATATATGCCATCTCGTGTATCAACCAGTAGGGAGATCATTTTGTGTTCAGCATAGGCTGGTTATTTATGTGATTTTTGTATAATGTCTAAAATATATTATAAACAAATCCGATCTTTTGGTAATATTGTTGCAACCTTTGAAAGACATGAAATGATGTTACCAGATGGTCAAATCTTCTGTTTTCCGAAAGTAAGTTTTGTGTTCAAAAAGAATATAGTTTTGCATACGAGTTTTTACATGTAATGTTATCGCATTTCTTATTTTTATTGTGTTTTATATTTTTGTCGTTGTAAATTCATTGTTCTAATGCTGTGTAAATGCATTTTTATATAACTGGACATAAAGGTATATCTGATATTTAACTTCCTTAGACATGACATGAATATTTAGCCCTAAAATATTGTTAAGGTCTCAGAAAATCTGTGGTCAGTAACAGTAGTACGTGTCATGCTATACTAAACCAAAGAAGTTATGTTGAAATGTTTTATGCAGAAGTATGTGTGCAGCTCGTATATCGTTTTTAGTGCTTACTAGTGCAACGAAATGTAGGCAAAACTAACTATGTCCAGTTCGGTTCAGGGCGTGTATGTCGCTCTTTCGTGCCTTCAAGTGTGGCAGCAATAGACAGAGATCGCTTTATGTTAAGTTCAGCTCCGATATGTCCCTGTTTTTGTTCGTCCTAGGGAAATAACAAGTTGGCAATGTCACTGTGTGTTTAGTTCAAACTAATAATGTCCCTAAAATATCCCTTCTATGGCAAGAGCGATAACCAGTAGCAGGAGGTCATTCTTGTTCCGCTTAGCCCTTTTGGGTGCTTATTAGTGCAAGAACCACAAGCAGGTCATAATGAACATTTCACGTCTATGATGTTTCTATAATTTGCCTTATAGTCTCGAAATAGTCCGTCCCTATTATTTGCTTTCTATTGAAAAAAACAGTAGGGGCGATCACTATCATAGTCTATTCGGTCGCTATTTTGCGTCTACGAAGATGAAAACCGGTTGGCGAAAGTCTCAGCTTTTTGGTTTCTTTAATCGAAGTATTTTCCTATTTTGTGCCAGTTAGTGCAACAACCAGTAGGCGGAGGTCACTTATTTTAGACAGGACTAGTATGTCGTTTTCTTTCGCCTACTATGGCGACAAGCAGTAGGCGCAGTTCACTATATGATTACAGTATGTCTAGTTTGTCCCTACAATGCAGCTGGTAGGATTACAACCAGTTGGTGGAGGTCACCATGTGTTCCGATATGGCTCAGTAGATCCCTATTATGTGCCGACAAGGCAGATAAATAGTAGGCGATGTCAGTAGGCTGATATCACTCTGTTTTTGGCTCATACTTAGTATGTCGGTATCATGAGACTACCAGGGCCAAAACCAATAGCAAATGGATATCATTTGTTTAATAGGACAAAAACCAGTACGTGGAGGTCATAACTTGAATTCATGACTGTTATATCCTTATATGTGTTATATGTGTTAACTTGGACAACAGCCGGAGGTCAATAAAATTAAGTTCATGTACGGTAGGTTCTTATTATGTGCTTACTTTGATGACAACCAGTTGACAGATTGTCAATATATGTTACCGTTTGACTCAATTATGTGCATAATAGTGCGACGAGGAATGGCGGACGTCACAATAAACCCATTTTGAAACAAATTTGTCTCTATCAGTTGTCTGCCCATCAACCAGTACCTGGATGTCAATGTATGTCCGGCCTTAGACCAGTTGGTTCATATTAATTCTTATTGCATTTAACGCTAGCATGTGCGTAACAGGGTGATGCCCAGTAGGCGGAGGTCATAAACCATCAGTTCACGAATATCATATTCATATTTTGTGCGTACTAGGGTGACAATTTGTATGCGGATGGCACTATATGAACAGCTGAATTTGCTCTGTTTGTTCCTTTTATGAACCCACTAGGGCATAAAGTCATCGTGGATGTCACATTATGTTCAATTCAGGACAGGTACGTCTCATGCGTCTACTAGGGCATCGGCCAGTGGGTGCTAGTACTATTTTGTGGATACGCGGACCACAATTAGTAGGTGGAGGTCACTATTTTGTAAGTTCAGGCAACTGTAAAAGGAAACTAGAGTGTCGACCCCCATCAACTTTCAACATGGTATATGTGAAATTGTCGTGTGTATAGCAGTAGAGCAACCGTGACCTTTCTAGAAAAAGATTGTAAATCGTCTACGGAATATTTAAACAAATCCGACCTTTGGGTTACATGGGTGCAACCTTTGGGAAACTTGTACTTGTTATTAGATGGTTAAATAGCATGTTGCCCATCAGGTATGGTGTTTGATAAAACATAATTTGGCATATGGTTCATTACATTTTGTGTAATCCAATATATAAATTATAATATAATATATTTTATGTAGATGCAATGTTCTGATGAAATGTGGATACACTAATGGTATTAAAGGATGGAGATGATAATCACCTAAAAATTAAATGAATATTAACCTCAGCCTAATAGGTTAGTAAAAGTAGTATTTGCCATGCTAGAATATATATCAAATAAGTAATGGTAATTAGAATTTTGTCATAAGTTATGGTGCTACAAGAAATACATATTTATTTGGATAATTTGGAACGATTCCAAACGTATCACTTTTTTGAGGCGTATTGTAATAATTATTAAGATTACTTGTTTGCTCATATAGGCATACTTTACAAGTCGGTGGCAAGATATCACTGTTTTTGCAGAATTTGGTATCAACTTGCTGAGATCTTCAGACATATATTGCTAGTTTCTAACTGACGCGTTTCTTTTGACCAAAATCGCATAGCAGTTAGATTTCTACACTTTTTCATAATCATTGACTTGTTTCCTCCTCGCCAGTATACTCGATAGTTTTTAATAACTTTATGACAATATATTTCCAATATTTTTATTTTCCACATGTACTATATATCCCCATTATCCTCATATTCTTGTATTTTTCCCAAACATAGTTCTTAAAACTCGAATGATATAGATCGCCTACAACACTTAATGTTTAATGGATGTTTACTATGTCCGTTTTATGAGAATTCTTTGCTGCCAGTCATGGCGTATATCCATTTATGTTCAGTTCAGTTCAGATTTGTACTAGCATGTCTCGGGTTTGTTTCTACTAGGGCAATAATCCGTAAGCCGATGTCAATATACACATTAAACACCGTTAATCCTAAGTCGGGATAAGGATTAACGGTATGTCGAACAAACAATTTATAGACAAAACAGCATGCGCGATTTATTGGTGACATAAAACATAAAGTCGTGAAAATGTGCAACACCTTAACACCGTTATGAATGTTAGTTGAGTGATAGTTCAGTATATAATTATGTCAAAACAGTGTTTAATTAATAACAAATAACTTGTGATTATACTTGTTTTATTTAAAATTTATGTAAATAAAAATTAAAGCACATGCATGCATTCATAATGTAAATCAAGTCCCTGTAAAAATATAACAAAGACATATAAATCCTGAAATGAACATAAAGCGATCTTTGCTTTCTTGTTACCGTCCTAGAATGCACTTAAACGCGACACTGAAGTCCTGAACAGGAAATAGTGGCCTTCGCCTACTGGTTGTCGCACAAGTAGGCATTATTGTTTAATGAACATTCTAACGAAAGAGGAATATTTTGCATACATAAAAAATAAATATTTACCGCTCCCCAACTTTGAACATCACATAAATAGCCTAAGGTCATATCTCGTATGTTCCTAGTATGTGCCTATTGGGCAATGACACTTTGTGTGCAGCTGAGTACCAGTTTGTCCCCATATTTTGACTACTTTGCCGCGTTGTCATGGCAAAGTACATTAAATGTACTGTTCGGGACATTATTTTCCCTATTAGGTATATATTATGGCATCAACCAGAAACCGGAGTGACTTAATGCACAACTTAGGACTTGATTTGACCTGTTAGGTGCCAACTTGGACCACAAACTGTAGGATGAGGTCGCATGTCACATAACATTATAAATAATATCGACTGTACGCTTTAGGCTGTCATGTATTGTTATACACGGGTATTTTTATCACTATATAATAAACATTCTAACAAAAAAATGAATAAATTGCATGTTTGAAATTGAAGTAGTTGCCCTTTCCCCGCGTTGAACCTGACACTTGCGACATTTATTCCTCATAACATATGAAGAGCAACAGTGACCTTTCAAGAAAATGACTTTATATAGTGTCCGAAATGTTTAACACAATCCGACCTTTGGGTAACATCGCTGCGACCTTTGGGAGACATGTAATTATTTTACCAGATTACAAAATTTTCTTTTGCCCGAAATTTACTGTGTTTGAAAAGAATACAGTTCTGCATACGGGTTTTTATATTTACTGTTATCGCATTTGTTATTATTAAAGGACATAGAAGTAAATTGCCTTTTTAATTGCCTACCCATGACATGAATATTTTACCTCTGCCTAAAAGTAAAGTATTGTTTAGGATCAGAAAATGCATTGTCAGTAACAGTAGAATGTACCATGCTATAATATGCCAATGAAGTTATGTTCATTAAACCTCTACCATCCGTTATAATGCTATTATATTTACATAATTAAGTGTATAACTAGAAGCGAATTCAAATATCTCACTCGTCATTGAAGCGCAGTATTGATTACTAAATTTTATCGCTGAAATAAGCAAAACATACTAGTCGGTTGCATAATATCACGTTCATCGCAGAATCCCATCTCCGAGGGGATCTATCACAGGATAGAAAAATCAGGACAATACGAACATAGTATAACCTTATAACAACATTTAGAGTTTGAGGTTACCGGGCTTCTGCATTTAATGTAAATTAATACCGTGAGATTACAGCTGTAACACAATAACCCTGACAATATTGCTACTTTTTGTCCAAGGATTAAAAAGTTATTTGATAATGATGAGCGGATTTCATGAGACAATGTGTTTCTTTATGGTATAATAAGTTTATAAACATAGATTTTGTGACGTCACGACATCTTAGTGATATGCGATTTCTGTTCATTAATGCAGTTTGAACGATCGGAGGCGCGAATACATACATACATACAGCATAAATGAACAACAATTTAAATCATTCTTTAAACAACATTAAAACCGAAATAACGTTAATATATTTTGTTTCAAGAAACAATCTTAAATATAAATGTGATTAAAGGCATATCATGCCTGGTTAAAAGGGTATCTTCTGGAGTGACAACAAGAAGGAAGAGGCCACTGTGTGAGGCTTAGGTCCGATTTGACCCTTATATGTGCTTATTTTGACGACAACCAGTCGGCAAATGTCACCTGATGCTCCTTACATGACTTATTTATCGCTTAAGTATGTATATCAGAGCGACCAAATGTAGGATGAGGTCAATATAGTTTCAGTTCATGCCTGGTATGTTCATATTGTGTGCTTACTAAGGCGATGACACGTAATGTACAATTGCGTATAAGTGTAGCCCCCTTATGCCTACTAGCCCGCCATGGCATGCCGATAGACACTATATGTTTAATTCAGAACAAGCATGTCTATATCATGATTTTTAATACCATAATGCGGATGTCACTTGAAGTTCAGGACTAGTGTGTCCCTATTCTGGGTACTTGTACCACAAACAGTTGGATGAGGTCACTCTGTTGTCACTTTAGATAAAATCGAGTTACCGAGTAAGGCTATTATGTATTAGTATACAATGTGAATTCTATAACTGAATAATGAACATTCTAACAAGAAAGGCATATATCACATGTACAAAATCGCCCTTCCCTTCTACTCCCACCCCAACAAGCACTTTGAGCATGATATACGCGACATTTTTGGTCAGTAATATGTGAAGAACAACAATAATCTTTCTAGAAAATGCTTTAAAAAAAGTGTCCGAAATGGTTTGGCAATCCGACCTTTGGGTTACATCGTTGCAACATTTTGAAGACAAAAAAGTATGTTACCAGACGATTTAATCGATTGTAATCCAAACGGTATTAGATTTAATAATAATTTGTTTTTCCAAATGTTTGATTTTGAATTTCATGTTATCCAATTTATTATTTTTGTAGATCCAATGTTCTGATGAGTGTAAACACAATTTTTATATAAAAGGACATAGATGCATATTTATTTTTTTGCTGCATAGAAATGACATAAACATTTTACCTAGGCCTCAAGGACAAGTATTATTTAGGGTTTAGAAAAGTTATGGTCAGTAAGAGTAGTATGTGTCATGCTAGAATATGGCATACATGAACTATTTTCAGTAAAATGTTATTATCAGTAATGGTGCCACAACACATACTTATGCTTATAATTTTAAACGTTTCTAAATGTCTCTCTCGTCTTTTAAGCGCGCTGTAGAGGCAAAACATACTAGTCAGTTGCATAATATCACGGTCATCGCCGAATCTCATATTTGGCGGGTTCGTCTGAGAGTTCAATAGTGATTTGATAATAACGATGATCGTAGAATAGCGGATTTGAAGAACTGTTGCTTTTGAATGGTCTAATTAATACAGATAGGTTTTATTACGCAACAATTTCTTAGTGATAATGTATGTACCTTTTTTCTGTCGGTTTATGCAGTTTGAAAAATCGGGCGCGCGCCTACATACGAACCTACATACCGTATGAACGCACAGCAATAGTTCTTTTTCCTAAAAGTGACACTCTCATTCAAATTCAATCCATACACATGTATAACAAAGATGAATATTGAGAGAATAATATTTAACAACTCACTAATTAACATTTACGGAAAATATTAATGACTGATAACAGGATTGTAACCGTATATCCAAAGGCTTGAAACGCATACATATTGAATGACTGGTACCTCAGCGTTTGTGTTATGTTAAATAATGATATTGAAAAAGATCACTGAGTGGGTAAAAGTTTGTAAGTGCTTCCACCCGAACTGTATCTTAACCAAGTATAAAGGATCACCATAAAGCCCTTAGCGCATAAACACAGATGTGTTCGTCAAATGTCTAGGACACACTTGCAGGTTAAATATCAAAACTAACACTGTTGATAGAACTTATTTAGACTGAAGCTAGTCCGGGATGAACAATGCATTCTATGAGTTTCAACAAAACGTGAGTACATCCATCCATCCTGACCGACCATTGTCCTGCTGTATTTTGATATTTCATAATAGGATTTTCAAAACGGCTTTGCCATGAAGGTTCATCATTATGAGGGGACGTGGTGCACACATCAGCCAGGTCCTAAGGTAACACTCAGAGGTCAACAGTTAAATAGTACTGTTGATACATTCATTAACTAAGTACATAATAAATTAAGAGGTTCGATTTGTTTGCTTTTCAAAGTTGTTCGTAATCAAATGATATATTATTATAAACATAAAGGTTTTCGTCTAGGACTGGAAATTTCCTCTGATGTGCCTATTAGGGCGACAACCAGTGGGCGGAAGCAGTAAATGTTCAGCTCGGACTGGAATTTCCCTCTCATGTGCCTATTAGGACAATAACCAGTAGGCGAAGATAGCTATAAATTCAGCTAAGGACTAGCAATTCTAGCTTATACGTTTACTAGGGCGACAAATTATGCAACATCCTTATCTGTTCACTTCGTGCATATTATGTCCCTAATATGTATTTATAAGGGCATCAAGCAGAAACCGGGGTCACTTTGTGCACAATTCAGGACTTGTTTTGACCTGTTATAAGCCTACTTGGACCACAAACTGTAGGGTGAGGTCATATTCTTGTAACTTCGTATAACATTACAAAAATGCAAATTGCATGTTTGAACCTGACACATGCGACATTGGTTACCCGTAGCATATGTCGAGCAAGAAAATGATTTAATATAGTGTCCGAAACGTTTAACACAATCCGACCTTTGGGTAACATTTTAATTGCCTACGCATGACATGAATACTTTAAAGTTTTGTTTAGGATCAGAAAATTTTACCGAAAAGTCACTGTGTTAAAAAAAGAATATAGTTTTGCATACAGGTTTTTACATTTAATGTTATCGCATTTGTTATTTTTTTTTTTTTTGCTTTTTATTTACTTTTGGTTGTTTTTGTTTTTGTGGGTTCATTATTCCTCTGAGGTGTAAACACATTTTAACATAAAAGGACATAAAAGTAAATTGCCTTTTTAATTGCCTACGCATGACATTTATATTTTATCTCTGCCTAACAGTAAAGTTTAGGGATCGAAAAATATATTGTCAGTAAGAGTAGTATGTGTCATATTAGAATATGGCATGGATGAATTATTTTCAGTAAAATGTTATCATCAGTAATGGTGCTATAACATATATATATGTTTATAATTTTAAACGTTTCTAAATGTCTCTTTTATCTTTTAAGCACGCTGTAGATATTAGATTACTGTTTTCGGTTAATAGGCAAAACATACCAGTCAATTGCATACTATCACGGTCATCGCAGTATCTCATATTTGGCGGGATTTGTCCATGGGATCAATAGTGATTTGATAATTATGATGATCGTAGAAAAGCGGATTTTAAGAAAAACTGTTGTTTCGGAATGGTCTATTCTGTTCTGTTAATAAAGATTGATTTTATTAAGCCACGATTTCGTAGTGATAATGTATGTTACTTTTTTCTGTCTGTTTATGAGGATTGAACGATCGGAATCCCGCCTAAGTACGAGCCTACAAGCGGTATGAACGCACAGCAATGATTTGTACGTCAAATGTCAAGGACACAATACAAGTTAAATATCAAAATGAATACTGTTGATATAACTTATTTTGACTAAACTTAGTCCGGGTTGAAACTTTACCATGTATACAAGGATTTTCAACAAAACGTAAGTACATCAATCGATCCTTAGAAAACATTGTCCTGGCTGTATTGATCATACATAGTAGGATTTTCAAAACGGTTTCACAATTATAAGGCGACGTAGCACACACATCAGCCAGGCCTGAAGGTAACACTGAGAGGTCAACATTTGAAACAGTACTATTGAAACATTAATTAATTAAGTACACAATAATTTGATATGTTCGATTTTTTTTTTTCCAAGTTGAACGTTACCAAATAATATATCCTACTAAATATAAATAGTTTTCGTCTTACTGTTGAACTCCATGTATGTCTGTGTTGCAATAACATGGAAAATATTCTGACTTTGTCTGAAGCTTTTTTAGCGGGCATGACATGTCGCCACTTGGCGTGTATTATTGCCGTTGTTGAGTTTATAAAGGTCTCCCCGCACCCCATAGAGGCTGCGTTATTGCTTGACTCCGTCACAGCCCCAAGTGTGACTGAAACATATTTCTGAGGCCAAGGGGGTGGGTTAATCCCATTTGTTTGTGGGAAATTTGCCAAATGAGTTTTTTTTTCATTGGTCTTGACTTGTTGTAATTTAGAAATTGGATAGCATGCGTGTCTTAAAAATGTAAAAGCTAGAGTACGGTAACTTTGATATTTTTAAAGGATGAGTAAGACTCGCGGACAGTTCATTGGCAAGAGAGTGTTCTGAGATCAGGACGTTTCGTCCAGTGTGCATACATATATAACAATGTGAACTGACCTCTTTGTTGTTGAATTCCCAGTTGCCTCACTACTATCTGAATTCTAAAACTTCTTCAATACCAAAGAATATGTTGACATTTTGTATTAATTTATTTTTCTAGTTGTTTTTTCAAATGTTTATCTACATATTTATGTTGTTGTTTTTTGTTTGTTTGTTTTTGTTTTTCAAACGGCCCGCGTTCGATTGTTTTCTAATTAAGTATTCAAGTACGAGGTAATTATTACCCATACTTGACTATCTAGACATAAACATGTCGCCCCTAGTTTAATGTATGTTCTTTTTCACTGGATATAATTTATTTTCTTGATGCGTTTGTTCATTTGACGTTATGTTTTTGTGGTGACATGTATTTAATTGTTTATGGTTAGACCGATTTGTAAAATCATACTCTGAAATACCTCATCCTTTCATGTAAAAACGAAAACAGAAAACAGAAAAGAAAAATATTGTTTTTGTCACCACAACGTGGATAATAGATCATCAAAATAATTGTAATAATAAGTGTTTGTTTACCGGGCTCGGTAGTGTTAAAAGCTGATTAATATATCGTTCTTTATGCCATGCATAAGTCCATAAAGTCCTTTTCGTTTTATTTCATAATTTCAAACAGTAAAATATATGTGAACCACTGAATATTTTATAAGTTGTTCGATTTAGAAAAAATGGCATCTAGTACACTTTATGAATTTATTATAGACTTAAGGACAATATACCTGCCAATGAATGAAACGGTTGTGTCTTAAATACAGAATCCCTCACGTTCTTACGTCAAGTTATGCGAAATCAAAGATTGAAGTAAATACATAAAAGTTGATGATATGCTTGTCACAAGATTTTCAGGACATTCGTACTTAAGGACCTATGCAAATTTATATGTCCCAAAAGTACAAATTGTTTTGAATTTTCAACCGATAATCTCTGCTCAGTGTAAGTCGTCTGGTTAAGAACTTAAAAAGATTATGAATACAATTCAAACAAATGTAAATATTCCGTAAAATTATGTTAGTGTTATTGTTCTGTTCTTCCCTCTATTTCGTTGCAGGAAAAATGGCCTTTGTAAGCTTCATGTAAAGAACGATATGATCTTAAGCGATCCTTCCTGAAGAAGTAATAAAAATCCATGTATATTGTATGTCGCTTAAACGTATTTCATATGAAAGCTCTTTTCCATGTAAATTAAATAAGGATTTCGATTAAACCTTGATGATTATAAAACATACGTTTTTATTTCCGTCTCAGTTATTTATTCAACGTATTGATTTAGATATATCATTGGTGTATAATTGAGGTAAAAGTCATGTTAAGAAACACGAATAAACCTTACATAAACACAACTTTACACTTACTGACGTGTTTGCAAAGTGTTTGTTATGTGTTAATTAGTCTTTAAAACATGCAGTAAATGCCTTTCAATAATATAACAGTGATACACCTCTTCGTCAGTCAAAATAAAACAAAATCGTATGTCAAATAGTCAATAGGTTGGTCAAGCATTATGTTCTGTGTGTACCGAGGACTTTTCTAAACTTGTGATAAATCTTTTTCCGTTACAGGGATTTCAATAAAAAAAGTCGAATCAATTTCAATTTAGGCCTCATTATCCTGTATAAAATTCCGCTCCTGTGACCTCATTCTTTTCGTGTTTTTTTATACTTCAACGGTTGTCTCGACTTCTATGGTGTAACCATAACCTGGGTTTAAATGAAAACGTCAACCCCCAGTTATTTGGTGTCCAAAAGTCGCCAGCGGATTTATGTGGTCCCTTGTTATTCGAATACAAAACAAAATAACCAATTTTAAAGGTTTTACTGACTACGAATTGTTTCAGGAACAATATAATCCCACAAATTAGTAAAAAGAGTTTAAACTAAACTAGGTTTTGTGCAACCAATGAACACATTCTTAATATCAGAACAATTAATATTTGCAGTCGGACTCCTCTGGGAGGGACATCGTGAAACGAATGAGTATGTCTGGAAAACTGAAGTTCGATTTGTAATTGAAATAATTTCTATAAATTGATGGGAAAACTATATAAGAACCATTTTTGAATAAATTAAATTGTTCCTAGATTCATTTTGATACATATTTAAATGAATCTTTGAATCGCAAACGTTCAAAATATCTTATATCCATGACAACCACGTGCTATATTCATACGCATTTATTTTCACTAAGCACAAAAGAGTTCCAGCAAAAAATACATTGTTTCTTAATTTTGTTTAACTGAGGTGGGAGAAAAAGCATCTACCATAGCCGCTCGTGTAAGATAGGTTCATCCCGACCCTCGCGTAGGGTGTTTTGCGGAAACTCGGTAAACCTCGTTTCCGCAAAACACTCTACGCTCGGGTCGGAATGAATTTATCTTACACTCTCGGCCATGGGAAATACTTATAATCTTATATTGTGCATTTTCTCGCCTCCTGTAACCGCTTTTATACCGTATCAAATATTTAAGAATAATTGTCAAGTGCACCTTTAAACATTTTTTTTAGAGATTAACTGCACTACATTCATTAAAACAAATCATTTTTCTTAGTGTAATTTTATTGTATGGTTTCTGGTGGTTGTTTCTCAAGTGAAATAATACGTTACTGATTTGTTTTGCAGTCATTATTTTCTTGGAAAAAAAGCCTCACATAATTATTTCGATTGGTTTAACAATCAAACAGATACAAGTGAAACTTACATATATTCATAGCATTTCAGTTTTTTTCAAATTGAAAACATAATAAATTAACAATGTATATATATTTCACTCTTTTTCAGTTCTGAAATGATTTTGAAAAACGCACGTGCACTAGGTGTTTTAAGGAATGCCATAACGGTAGATATTAGCAAAGAGTGGTTTCTATTTGTTATTTAAAATATAGGAACAGTGGGTTTGCAACGACACGTCTGTTTAAGTCTGAGAAGAAAACGTATGCAATCGCAGACAACATTACACCAGAGACATATTTAAAATCCAATCGTCAATTCTTCCTCCAAGTATAGGGCCGTCGATGTCTGACCCTCAATCAGACAATCGTTTTGGCATTGGCATAACAGGATGTGGACATCATACACAACAATTTCAACTTTTCGTATTAAACTATTATTAAATGAGTCATTCATGCTGCATTTTGCATATAGTCATAATAACTTGTAATTTTTATACCCGTTTCATAAGTATTGATGTTCTTCCAGCTCACGAAAATGAAATAGGCTAGCTGCTAACTACGCGTTTGGATACCAGGGCACGTTTTTGGCATACATAATCCCGCCGGAGGATTTATTCCAACAACCATCGCATTGCTCATCGGTATCGCCATATATAGGGAGAAAATACCGAAATACACGGTTAATAGATTGTCAACGTTTTCCGGGAGTTTCCGTGGTCTTGTGTCACACTAGTCAATCCAGGGACAGCAGTTTCTATTCCCAACCGCAACACTTATATACTAATCATCTTCCGGGATGGACGTTAATCGGGGTCCCGTGTGACAGTTCTATATTTTGCGGCACGTCAAAGAATTGGATTGGCTCAAACCAGGGTTTTATTGTGTCTGTGCACCATTCTTGAAATATTTTAGATAACTAACACTCTTACCAGAGCACTCGTCGAATGGGCAAGGCCCGAGTGCGAGTTTAAAGAAGCTTACACACCAACTGGTGGTTGAAGCAATTCAGCAATCCAGTCATAAGTGCAAACAATGCTGCTTTTTTACAAGAGTAATGCAATGATGAAAACGGCAATAGAGCATGTCATTGGACACACAACATGTATGTGGTTTATTAATAATGGCATATATTTTGTTGTATTGTTTATTAAGGTTCATAAATCTTCGTCTTAGTGTGAGAGTAAGATCACAACCTAGCCCGACTTTAAATTAAAATTAGCTTCATATATTGTTATGCAAACAACACAGCAAATAAAATGCAAGAAATAATAATTTGACAATATAATGAAAGGATTGAGGAGATGGCTACATAAATCATGGTTACCGAACTGGCATCTTAACGTTGTCAGTAGGACTAAAACATTCGAACGGGGTCTGCCGCGAAACATTCAGACCACTCTACCGGCTGAGTTAAGTAGTCAAATTACATTATATATAATATTGAACCTTTCGGCGACATATACAGTACAACATTTGGGGTACTTCTCCCAAAGGTTGTACTTTTTCATGAACATCCGACGCTTTACCTTTAGGCGACAGTCAAAAATTGTATATTCTCGATGGCTAGTATTTTGGGGAAAAAACATCATTAATTATGCTTTACTACATTTAATTATGCATATTTTATGAAGGAATATGCAAAGGATATATTATTATAGGATATATAGCATGTAATGCTAATGTCTTCCAAAGGTTGTTCAAATAGGCAAAATGTCCCAAAGGTTGAATTTGTATATATATATATATATATATATATATATATATATATATATATATATATATATATAATGCAGTACATATTTTGCCGATATTTCAACAATGCAACTTGTATTTTACATTGTATCTTAAATACTTGTTATGACGTTGTGTAAGCGGAATGGAATACGGACAAGCGTATTTTCGCTGAGAATATTGTTTGCATATTTCTGCTGCGTATATTCTAAATTTTCGTACTAGCTAAGCGATAACTGGACATGTGTTGTTAAGCTCATATTCGAAGTGTTTGAAGAAACCTACAAGGTACCAGTAGAGCGTACGACTTCGAGATGTTACGCTGAAAGCTGGAACACACAGCATTGCAGATAAGCACCTTGCCCAAGTCCTCCTTGGTGACTGATACGTTCATTATGGACCTTATGGATCTAGCGTTCGTTATTTCTTTAGGAATTATACCCTCTAGGAGTGATGGTTTGTTTGAGGTCCATTGTAATCTGCAGTTATCGTTATAATCTTTAATTTCACAGCTAAACATAAGATTGTAGATGTCTTGAAGTCTGGAGGGCATATCTGGTGACTCCAGCAATATCTCTGACGGAGGGTCTGTAAAAATGAAGTATATGAATACACTTATTGATCTGCAACTGTATTTTGATAGTAAATATATATTTATATGTTAACACGGCCGTCATTACATTTTCCCTTATGTGTATGTTGGAGGAAGTTAAATACCTAAAACGATATATCAAAGAGTACACGGACATTCGCATCGAAATGTATTCAATATGTCCGTATTGTCTTTATATATTACTGGATGATTGGGTCAGCGCCTTGGTGAGACAAACAAGCAACGCAATAAGAAACAGAAACCCAAATAAACTTTTAATTCTGACTTAGGATGATAAATGGGTATGGGTGGTAAATAACGCTTGCATAAAGATTTCTTAATTTTACTAGGAGATGCTTAACAAGACAATTCTAGACCCGGAAATGATTCCTAAGAAATCAAACTACATTAGTGAACTAACATCATCATTTGTATGCACTCATTTAAAAAAATAAATAGTTTGTCTGCGCAATATAAATATTAAAATACAGAAACTAAAATTGTATGTTCACTTGGTATACATATTGTCGAAATGTACTAATTGAATTTTGCGACCTGAAAATAAATGGTTTTATTTCATTCGTCAGTAAGAAGAAAGAAACTCACATTTACAGTCTATAATTTCCTTTTCAGTTTTATAGCTAGAAAACAACGGCGTCCGTTGGAAGCAAATCACCTCTCGCGTTTGCCACTCTCTCTTAGCAGCTGCTTCCAAAACAATCTGTGTTGTGTAGCTTCCGAACTCTTCGTTTAAAATAGTTGTTGTACTAATATTTGCAGTCACGTTCATCGTACCGATCATTAGTGTTAATGTTGACGGCGGTCTCCCTCCCATGGAAGAACACGTGATTCCTGCTGGTTCCCCTTCTTTCAGTGTGGGTACGGCGAGAACTGCGTTGTCTGGCTTAACTGGAGATGTTTTGAATGGTAAGAGTTTTATTGTATAAGCTTTTCTCTCTCTCTATTTTGATTAAACACAGCAAAAAAGTAATGCGCGTGCATGGATTGATCGAAATGAATTAAACGCGAACGGCTGGTACATGTCCGCTGAACATTAGTTTAGGATACTTTAGACAGTATTAAATGTGGTAAATGCTACATGTACACAAGCTTCAATAATTGACAACGATAGAAATGAAATTATACATGTTTAACTCAACCTGCGACATAAAGTTTGGAACTGGTGTTAAGTGGCGTTTCCATAGCTGCATTGAAGACGCTGCATGTAACGACCTTCATGTGGTCGTCTTTACTCGCAACATACGACGGCCGGTATGTATCATTACTAACAAAGTGTACGGTTACTTTTCTATCTCCGACATATATTGTTGGAACAGTTCCGCCGGTTGTATGGCAGTAAATATGACTGCCCAAATCTTGTCCATTTATTCCGACTAAGCAATCATCACATTCGGAAGTATGATTATAGGAATGAAGCGAGGGCTTACCTGATGACGTAAGATTAAGGAAAAATAACGTATCTGTTTTTTCTCTACAAACAAATACGTGAGATTAACATTAACAAGTTGTAACCAAATGGCACGTAACATAGCTTGTTAGCTTTTTCGTTTGTTAGATTATGTTTATTTATACACAATGTTAAACACCATACATACCAATATAATAAGTGGTAATAATAGCACAAGTTTATTAAAAGAAATATAATTTTCTATGAAATAATAAGAATATTGTATGAAAAGAAGATTTTAATGATTTACCAATGACGTTTATTTCAACGGGTTGTGTAAACTTGTTCCTTCCAGGACGGTCATCTGTGCATCTCACGCTGTAGTTTCCAGACGTCCATCGGTTTACGTTGTGTATTGTCAGTACAAACTCCCAGTTTGGATCCTTCCTCTCAGAAAAGCGACCATCTGATAAATGCATATCCGATGAGGAGGTGGCGTTATACCATTGGCGTACATAAAGATGATAGTTGTTTATTACGCTTAAAGCGGGAAAGTAGCCTAACTCGACATAACCTCCTGTGGTAACCACCTTGGTCCTAATATACAAATATCCGCAACCTGAAATAACTGAAAATCCAAATGAATATAAGGAAAACTTTGTAAAGTAATAAGGAGTTACTAACATTATTTTTAAAGCTGCACTCTCATAGACTAATCGTTTTCAACTTGTTTTTATATTTTGTCTTTTAATGAGCCATTTTTTGCGTAAATGTCTTGGAAGCAGTGATTTAAGACTGTTGACAGACGATCAGATTAAATTTTTATCATATTTACGTTCGAAAATCCCTTAAAGCGCTACAAACGCTTTAAAAAATGAAATTCCGGCAATTTACCAAACAACTGAGATCAGACTGTGGATTACCTAATATGCACTGATGCCAAAATAAGCCGATTCAGATACAGTTTGTTTTAAAAATTATCATAACTGGCCACCTGTGAGAGTGTAGCTTAAATTACAAATAAGAAATAACTTCATTTTACTTACACAGTATATTATATTTTCTATTTAGCTGTTTGCAAACATATACATTGACTATAAATGAAGAGTTCTTAAGAATTGAAGAATCAGTTAGTCTTTCTAGTTACAGTTACTACTTCGTAAAAAAAATATATTATTATATAAAATACATTATTGAGTCAACAAACATTACCTCTTAAATCTAGGCGTACTCGATCTGAGCTGCATTTATTGTGAGTCACAGAAAAATACGTGCTCGCATAGTTTCTACCGCCAACGTAGGTGTTTAAAACAATAAGGTACACACTCCTGGTTGGATCAGCACTGACTGAGACCCTTTGACCGCCCATATTGTATTGCTCGTTTTTCAAAATAGGTAGTATATCGCTTTGGTAATTGTCCGGTTCGAACACAAACGTCACATTTCTCAATTGCAATGCAGGCTCGAGATATGTCAGATTACCACAGGCAGTCTCACTTTCTACAACAACAAAAGCTTTAATGGCATTAAAGCATTACATCGGCAATGCAGATGAAAGTATCCAATAAGATCAGTCATACATTTGAGAGAATATACCGATATTATAATGAAATTGAAAACAATGTTATATACATTAAATATATTAAGCTAATAGAACAAACATAATATGATCCGAATCGCTCGATTTTGGGCCTTCATACATACATTTGCTTTTGTGGTTTTTTTTCATTATGATATCCATCGATTTGCATAATTTTGTTATGTGCAACTAAGACCATTCATTTTGTAAATTGACGTCAAACACATGATGTCATGACAAAAATACACGTTGAATTAACAAATCAATATTCCAACAAGCTTGTTATTTGAGTTTTTATCCTAACATGGAACAATTATGAAACAATCATAACGAAATGTTTTTCGTTTCATTTTAGTTTTTTCAAACAAGAGTTTCATTTAAAACAGAAACTATGAATGCAGCCGCGGTATTGCAGTAATCGAATATGCTGCGGTATTGAAGTTATCAAAAAGCCTGCGGTTTAAGAGAACTCAATAAGCTGCTTTATTTTATTAATAAAATATGAAACATTTAAGATTTGATCCCGGTATCGAAGGATAGGTAGACAAAGTCTTTACAACTCAAATTGTCGGTATGCAACAGGTGCTATAAAACACTTTTATATCACTTCATGATTATACTGGAATGTGTCAGCAGTGAAAGTTATCAACATTCAAATATTCATGTTTATGGTTTACAGGTTTACTGATCTTTTTGGCGACCTTTTTTTTAAGACAAACGGTACATAAGAAGCATTCTTGAACCTAATGCAGCAAGTATTTTGTTTCTTTATTCGTGAATGGAAAAATAAATACTAGCCAAATAACCGAGTTGAAACTACAGGGACAGTCGAGTATGTAACTTAAACTATGTTGTAAACTTTGATTAAACAACTCAGTTGAATACTTATTACTTTACATCGTTTCACCGTAGATCTTGAAAGTATTGTCTTTATGATTTGACCGGAGATAAGCAATAGGTGATTGAGTTTTGTTATGAGGGTAAGAGTTATCCAATTAAAAGAATAACGGTATAGACCATGATTTTGGAGAAAAAAAATGATTCAGTTCTAGCATGCACAGAAGTCGGGATACATCTGCTTTCTTTATTTTTCATTATTAAATATATTGAATACACAAATAGTATATAAAACGTAAACAAATACCTTTTGTAAAACTTAGCGCAAACAAGATTAACAAATAAAGTAAATCCATTCCGAACACTTCTCTACCATCATAATAACCTATTAACTATGTATTTAATATGTGTAAATACAATTAAAATGAAAGCATTACTAAATGTTGTAATTCGAGAACTATATAAAACATCATGCCTTAAGTGTGATATCAATGACTAACGGAAGTTTGTTTAATTACTACTGATTGTAACCATACAAAATTATACAGTGAAAACACTTAAAGGACATTTTTTTCTCAAGAGCTATATTCTTTTCACAATGTTAGGGATCAAAGCTTTTCCTTTGTCCGCGATTGTCGTTTTGCAACTATACTTCCTTGAAAAACAATTATCACAGAGTTAATGTTTCTAACAATGTTCACACAAGTAATGTTACTTACAATGTTCACACAAGTAATGTTACTTACAATGTCACACATAGCTAACTAAGTATGTATTGAACAACGACTTGTTGGGCAATGAAGTTTACTGTATGGCATATTGACATAAATACTTATCACGATTACTATTTTTTATTGTTAAAATATATGACTTCTTAAACGTAACTTAATGACATGTGTTTTATGTATTAACTATGAGATTATTTTTTACCGTTAACACTTAATTAATTTGAACAGCAGTATGCACTTTTTGGAGCATCTTTTTTCTTTTTATTAGTTATCCGGAAGTTTATTCTTTATCATACCAGTATCTATGTGCGATCTGGTAAGCTTTATTGTTTTGTTTTCATGCATTGGCTGTAATAGTATTGTTTTGTTTTCATGCTTGATTTACTGCCCGTGTTCGTGCATTATGCTTCCGCCACACTGTATGTATTCGTATTGGTTCCTGTTAGCAATGTTAGTCCTCATTTCAGGCGATATTTACCCAAACCCCGGCCCGTCCGAAAGTAATGTATCTGCAAAATCATCTTCTTCATCATATGATCATAGTCTTAATAATGGGTTAAGCAGTATGCACTTAAATATCCAAAGTCTTAAACCTAAAATTGACATTCTTGAGGTAGATGCCCAAACATATGATGTATTGATTGTTGCGATCGTGTCGGTAGAATTGGGTGCGGTGTAGCCATATTCATTAGACAAGGAATCCATGCTTTGATTTGACAAGACCTGGGCATAAATGGTCTAGAAGCTCTATGGCTTAAACTAAAAGTCAATAATCGTCAATTTCTTGTTGGTGGTTTTAACAGACCACCAGATGCTAACAATAACAATTGGCTTCTGCTCAAGCAGAATATAGACCAGGCTTTTAACGAAAATTGTACAAACATCGTAGTAGCCGGTGACTTTAATATAGATGTACAATTGTCCGTCTCAAACAAAATATCTCGGCTTATAATGTCATATAACGCTCACCAATTGATTGACTCACCAACCCACTTCACCGAAAGGTCATGCTCAATTATTGATCTTATATTTGTAAAAACACCAATTGATATTAGTACAAGTTTTGTTGCTGACCCATTTATAGTTTTATACCTAATCTTACATGATATCATTGTCCTGTTGTTTGTGTTTTAAAATTCGACAAACCTATAGTGACCTGTTATAAACGTCGTGTTTGGTTATATGATAATTGTAATTATGATGACTACAGTGACAAATTGGCGATGAAGGACTGGAATTTTATACACAATGATGATTTTGACTATGTTGCCGATGAAGTTGCTAAACCCATTTTATCGTGTGCTTCAGAGACTGTCCCAAATAAAATAGCAACAATTAGGCCACACGATATTCCATGCTACAGTCCGAGATTGGAACTCCATTCCAATAGCAACAAGACACTCGGAAACAGTCCAATCTTTTAAAAACAAACTTCAAACACACTCGAAAAAACCATCTCCACTTTACATATCGGTTCGCGCCGCAACCAAATCATGCATTATCGTCTAAGACTTGGGTGTAGTTCGCTTAACCATGATCTTCACAGAAAAAATGTCATTGACTCCCCTTTATGTACGTGCACCGCAATTGAAGATGCGTCCCATTTCCTCATGATATGCCCTTTTTACTCCACCCAGAGACAGCGATGTTTCAATGACCTTCCTTGTGCACCAACTATTCATAATTTACTTTTTGGTGACGACCGCTTAACTTTTGAACAAAACAAGGACATATTTCTGTGTGTGCAGAGTTTTATATCAAGTTCAAGGGGATTCGATGCTTGATCGGGTCTGTTCGGATAGTGTTCGGCGTCGGGGGCAGTATGGCATGCATGAGATGATAAACCTCCTATATAGCAACATGTGTTAGAAATGATAACAGTATATAAGGAAATATGTCACGCATCTTATTTTAAGCATCTTGATCGGATTTGAATATTATATGTTTATTGAATTAAATAACTATTAGAAAAGGAATTTACATAAGTTTTTAGTAAATTGTTTTCCAATCCTTATTATTTGTATTGCTGTTAAAATACCTTGTATATATTAATTTGAAATAAATACTGTTTTAACTAATATTCACACAGGTAATGTTTCTTACAATGTCCACACAGGTAACGTTTCTTACACTGATCCCATAGTATATGTTTCTAACAATGTTCACACAAGTAATGTTTCTTACAATGTTCACACAGGTAAGGTGTCTGACAATGTTCACATGGGTAATGCATCTTACAATGTTCACATATTAAATGTTTCTTATAATGTTCACACAGATAATGTTTCTTAAAATGTTCACACAGATAATGTTTCTTACAATGTTCACACAGGTAATGTTTCTTACTATGTTCACACAGGTAATGTTTTTTACAATGTTCATACAGTTAATGTTTCTTACAATATTCAAACAGGTAATGTTTCTTTTGATTGTTCACACAGGTAAGTTTTCTTACAATGTTCACACCGGTACTTTTTCCAACAATGTCACAAAGTAAATGTTTCTTACATTTTTCACAAAGTTAATTTTTCTTACAATGTCACACAGTAAGGTTTCTAACTTACTACGTGACGGACTGAATCCATAGTCGGACAGCCCAGGTCTATGCTTTATCATGTAGTGCAAAGACCGTGGATTGAGACGTTCATTGTAATGTTTTCTGTTCGGAAAACCGATTCCGATTTTTCTACACGAACGAACCTGAGACACTGACCTCTTTAAACATGTAGATCGGTAAACTTCTGAAAATAATTGAAGTGTCGTTTTATGCTTGACAGGAACTCTAAGCGTGTTTTTCAAAGAACCTAATTCACTCTTACTCCCCGCAATGACAGTTTTGTACTGACGAATGTCGACATAATAAACGATATGGTGCTGTAGTCTGGTCGATTTTAGTTAGCCCAACTCTTAATATGTTCAATCTCAAGTATAGATATACCATGACCTACATTATACATCTTCGTAACTCATCTTATCACAACTAACATTTACATTAGAAACTCAAATCATATACAGTTTACACAATTATCGGATCAGCATGTATTTATTTCGCTGTATTTTAATTCTAACACTCTTCTTCTATGTGACATGTTTTGATCAGAAAGACTATCGATTGATTTTAGATCGAATGGCAAAGGTTGAGAGTGAAAACGCTGTATACGGGAAGCTCTTGACACAGTTAAATGAAGAAAATCAAGAACTTCGTGAACGCGTGACGAAATTGGAAGAAAGACACAGCATCTATTCGAAGCTTCCACCTGATCTAAACAACACTGGAGGTTGTATTAATCATTAATAATTTCATCATCACGTTCACAGCGCATTTCGGTTCGCCTACTAGATTTTTTTTCTGTAGTTTTTCATAAATATTGTACAGTTATATTTCAAAGAAGACGGTATTTAGTAAACAACCGTAAGCTTATGTTTCATCTGAAGACCCTGTAAATATGATATTAACATTCACAAATTCTTTTCATTAACCAAAACGTGTTATGACCGCAACTTCATTTAACAATGGTATCCAGAGCATAATTGTTTGAAGTTTGGTCTTTAGTTGTCCAATCTGGTGATCGTTTAGCCTCATTTTCATTTAATAACTAGTTGACCATTAAAATGAATGGATCTTTATGTGAATTTAATGGAAGAAATGTAATTTTCAAAAACCTTCTTCCCCTTTCATTATGAACTATGAAATAACAGAATAGGCACATATTTTTTTTTAATTTTTACGTACACCATTCTACTTTAAGATTGAATTATATAGTTCAGAAGCATTTCTTTATATCGCGAACAACTTTGGCTGAGAGGCTTCGATTATTGTTGCACAATGCACAGCTCATGAAAGCATCACAAGAATGTGACATTTACTCTTATTGCAGGAAACCAGAGGTTAAAAAGGCAAGAACTTCCCTACGGCACCGTGGCGTTTTATGCCGCGTTATCAAGGACAGTCGCTAACCTCGGGGTTAATCAGAACATCGTCTTTGACCATGTGATCCTAAACGAGGGCAATGGCTACAGCGGTCACGCTGGAGACTTCAGAGCGCCGGTTTCCGGAATCTACGCGTTTTCCGTGTCCCTTCAAAGTTACTACGGTCATTCAACACATTACACGATTATGCAAGGGACCACGTTAGTAGGAAAACTGTACGTCGACGGCCACGCGGCGGGAATGGAAAATTCTGGGATGAGTTTTGTCCTTAAACTTCAGAAGAACGAGGATGTGTCAGTGAAAAACGCCGACTTGGGTGAAAATCTTCACGGCGACCACTACACCTCGTTCAGTGGGTTTCTGGTGGCAGAAATAGAGGACAGCCCTGTTGTGGGTTAAAATGTAATTGCATACGTTGTTAAATAAAGGTGTACGGTTATCTTTTTATCTTTCAAACGTTTTAAAATCAATTATCTCTGTTTCTTCAAATAGTCGTGTTGTGTTCATAAGAATTATTTTCCTGTAAAGAAATACATTTTGGAAAAAATGATCACCCTGCCATACTTCTGACCAATATGATAGATTGATATACATTGAAATATAAATTAGCTTAAATCACTGCATATCGTCTGTATATCATCGTTAGCATAAAGAAACTTTGCGAGCATATCCACTTTTTAACCTGTTTGATAACGATTCAGGTCAGTGTAGACACTCGCTAGTTCGGTAGTTATCTAGCATTCGATAAAGGCTGGTCATGAAATGTAACTGTACAAATGGTGAATTTGTCTTTTTTGTCTCTACTAGTAGACAAGTAGTTATCGGACAGTGAAAGTTCTCAAACAATCGTATTTTTCCATTGTATTAACAGAAATATATCAAATGCCTGTTGGAAATCAATAACTGAAGTATTTGATAATGCAACATGTCCTACGTTTCTGAATCCTAATGGTCAAGAGGAAGCGAAACAAGACGATAATGTTGTATTTTTAAAAAAAATAACCAAGACTTATGGTTACAAAGACGTATGTAGAAAACAACTTTCAGATATTTACAACAATAAATTGGGAACTACAGGGACAAGAACAGTGGCCCAAACTTTAACTTATAGAGGCACACACTTAAAGGTCAAATAGACACTCATCGAGATACACATAACGTTACTGTACAACATACAAAGATGTATGTCTATGTATTAACATATCGTTATCAATTGATTTTGGGGTTACCGCCTTCGATACATGTATATAATTGCCAATATTTGAGCTGTTGGTACAACTTTACTACTTATTACTGCCTGTGTGTAACAATATTTCATACTTAAAGCTACACTCTCACGTTGAATGGTTATGGTTATTATTGTATCTTCATTCGTTTTGTTTCGAACAAGTGTCTGTACATTGATCTCTGTCTTCGACTTACCCATCAACTGATTTTCGCTCTTTTTTCTGGGCGGCCAGCCATTATAGTGAGGGTCTTTTTGGAAATAATTGCACTATTAATTCTAGAATTTAGCTGCTTTGCATGGTGATGGTATGAGGTATTGCGAATATTTTTCAAGCCAGACCCCAAGCAACAGATCAAGGGGTCCCCCAAAATCCAAGATGGCCGCCAAGATGGCCGCCATCTATAGTTAATTAGATAGATAAGCTTATTTCTAGGTAAGTATCAGCTATACACAAATCCAATAAACAGTAATCTGTTGTTAGTAGAAGTAGGCTTTAGAATAAAACGCTTAAGGACAATTCAAGGTCAGGGTCAAGGTCATATTAAGGTCAATCAATAAAAAATTCGAAAAATATACGATATAACATAATAAATCGAAGTATGTTAATGTCAAAATGTTGTACTTTAAGTTTGTTTTGCATAATATATTACAAACTATGTTTTTGCTGTAAACAATGTTTATAAATAATCTATATATATACTTATATAACTTTATTATTCAGGGAAATATCATAAGCAATACCATAAGTAGATCGTGCAAAGAAGCCACACTGGTTGCATTTACTACAGAGGACAAGTTTTTATAAATTATGGGTATGGTAAACCAAGCTTACACAATAAAGACATAATATGATACACAAAGTTATGCAATAGCTACACTATAGTTTACTGTAAAACTCTACTTGTGAAATTACACATTTAAAATAAATTTACAGTCTATCACAAAGCCCAATGCATTTACACAAGGCTGTACATGGAAGATTAGCCTTCACACATTTGCATCGCCCACGACAGCCCTTGTCCCTGTCACATCCACACTTCAGAAGCTCCATACATGACTTTGCTGCTGGTGTTAACCACACTGGTTGCCATGTTGAATTGGGGTCTTCTTCCTTTGTCCAACCATGCGAAGCTGGGGAAGGTAGTGTAGGCGATGGACTTAGGGATTGTCCCCAACAGAAGCCGGCCTGGTATACCGCCCGTTGTGTATGTTGGTACAGGGCATCAGATGTGGGTGGTATCAAATCGATGGAGCGAGCTTTCTGTGTGAAGAGTTCTTGACGGGCACTATTAGTTGTTTCACATATACTTGATCTGTCATACATGAGAACTACAAATCGTTCAATTATCGGCATACACACATTGATTTGCTCATCATCGGGGGTGCTGCTTAACACTTTAAATGCCTGAATTGCATCAGGAATTGACAATAATGTGTTCCATGCTGTCCGCTTCCCTTTGCCACCAAATGCAGACACCTGGTCACAACCAGTAAAAGCATGGAATGCTGGAAGAGCTTGGGCCATTTCTTCTCCAATATTTAATACCATAGTATGAATTGGTATATATCTCAGGGATTTTCCAACACCAAATTCAACCCATAACTCATCCAATTCACATTTGCTGAACATTCTTGCAGCTATGACGACAACATCAGTGTCAACTGTTTTAATCATTGCCTTGCTCATTTCAGACTTGCCAACATGAGCAGCATGAAGTAGCAGCCAGGTATCTGCCTCTTCATGTGTGCATGGTGCTATGAGATGTTTATTTGGTATTGTTGTTCCGACAACGTCATCTCTATGTGTGGAAAGGACACATTTTTCACACAAAACAGGCATGTGGCTGCATTCAGTTGCAAGAAATTCGAATAACTCATTCTTGTTATCGTCATTTCTTAGGAATGCTTTCCAATTTGTTGGAATCATTGTTTCGGCCAATACCCTTCTACGAGCACCAAGTCCTCGGTTTTGTCTTGCCCCTTATTTCAAACTGTTTGAAATGTATCTGTCCCAGATAATATCAACTCTACATGTATTTGTTAATTGCCTTTGGATGTAAGGCAAGAACACATTAGCAGCATATTCCTGAAATGTGTTGCATTTCTGTGGTTTTAACATATGGGTGTTTTCAAAAAAAATGCAGCCTTTCCTTTAATCAATGTTTTAGTGAGATATATAGCAAATATATGCAGATAGTGTGTACTATTATGTGGAGTGCTTGTTTGCCTATAATTGTGCCAAATTTTAGAGATGTAGCATTATTTGTTAAAAAGTTACAGTGAAATATGTAGTCAAAAATGTCACAAGTGTAACGCTTTTTGTGTAACATTTTTAAATTACCCTTTGTGTAATTTGTTAATTAAAGTTCAAAACTTTTTTGTATTAAAAAATGACTCAATGTAACTGAAAATTTGCTATAACCACTTCAAACAGTTTTATACTTTCACTTATAATTCTTACTAGTTAAATTCATAACTAGCATGTTTTAATTCACACCTGTTGAATTTTCAATCATTCAGAATATCAGAGTTCTCAAAGTACTGGAGCTGACTTGAAAAGTTATAAGGCACTATATAAAGAGACTATTTTTCTGATGAATAACAATCTGTTGGCTTTGTAAAACAACTAGCATATTAACTCAAAACAAAGAGATTTTGTATCTAGTCTAGATTAAATAACATAACATAGGAATGTCACAAGTGTAACATTATGTATTTAAAACATCATCATTTTTCCCATTCATATTTAACAATGCATTTTTTTTCTTTTTTTCACTTCCAGGAAGTCCAAAAACAACATGTATAGAAAAAATGATCAAGTGGGGAAGTGAATGACTTCACTACCTTATCATAACTGATGTCACAAGTGTAACGCATTTTGAGCATGTGGCATATTTTTAGACATCCATAACTCCATTACTCTTCGTTGTGTTAAGTTAACATGCAGGAACATTAAAATATATTTTAGGTATAGCATAGCCAAGTTTTGAGTGAGTACCATTTAAAATATTACATGACAATTTGTTTTTGTAGAAATGCAGAAATGCAGAAGGGAACATTTTCTTTTTAAAACTATTTAGTCAAAATTTTTTATAACTAAATTTAATAATTGATAATTTACATGCTCAGAAATAAAGAAAATATGAAATAAATATGATTATAGAATTTAATTATTTAAGTTTTGCAAAATGCCATGAAACGTTACACTTGTGACATAATATTCATCTTTTGACTTTTATGAATAATACTTTTGATTTAAACAGGTAAAAAGTAAAGAATAACAATTAAACATGCGACTGGTGGTCAAACTCCCTTTTAAAAGGAAAAACTTTAAGAATAGGGATAGGGATAGTGAAAGCAAGCCCTCTTCAAGCTCAAAAGAACGAGTAAAAAGGTACAGGGAGAAACTAAAATCAGATCCCAAACTTAAGAAAAAGTTTGAAAAGTTGAAACAAAAGAAGAAGGCCGAGAATGAATTATATAGACAGAAGGTTAAAGAGCTAAGAAAAAACAACTCTAAATATGATGCAGAAATAAAAGCCTAAGCCAGATTAAGGCAGAAAAAGCACAGAAAGGCTGCTACTCTTAAAACAGAAGCTGCTGAAAATGCAAGTTTGTTAAGTTACTAAGGTCAAAATCAGCTGTAAAAGGGCAGACAACCAGAAAACAAACAGAACGTGCAAGAAAAACTTTACCAAAAGAATCTCATGCATGGGCTAGCACAAAAATTACAAAAGCATATGTCTAACATTAAAGCGTTCAACATATGACAGTCATTTTCTCCTTATCTACATGTAAAAAGGACTGTCATATGTTGAACGCTTTAATGTTAGACATATACTTTTGTAATTTTTGTTAGTTTAAAGTTGAATAGTTATGTGTTATAATGCATTTTAATCAGTAATCATTACATACATATGCTTGGTATAAAGATAATTTATGAAAGACTTCTTTATTTAAAGAAATTACTTTAAGCACTATTGTTGTCACAAGTGTAACAATTTCTGGGAAATATATACATTTTTAAAACATGCATAACATACTAAATTCTTAACATACTTATATGAATTTTGAAATATGTCTTAAGAATACCCTAAATAGTAAGTAAATACATTTTTGTCACTGTAAGATACTTAATTTGTCAACAACAAAAACATTTTGATTTATTATATGAATATTAAGGATTCAAATTTGAGAAAAATTCTTGATAATTTTTTTCTCAAATTATTACATTAATGATACATCACAAAAGTGTATCTATATGTCCATCATTGGATACAGAACAATAACCAATGATTCTTAAGACTGATTATGTTTATTATCAATTCAAAATCTGCCATATGAATTGCAAAAATGTAATGAAATATAGTTTAAAATGTGAATTTTATACCATAGTCCTGTGTTTTGTCCATTAACCAATTCAAATTTCATAAAATTTGAAGTCCAGTGATCACAAAATGTTATAGTTAACATGTATAAAACATGTTTGAAATTTGACCCCCTATGTCACACTTTGGCTGCATTTTTTTTGAAAACACCCATATTGATAATGGCAGCTCCATCAATCAACACAGCATCAACTGTTGGCTTATCAGAAGTTGGTTCAGGGCAGTAGTTTTTCTAGACATGGCATCAGATCAGACTTTTTTCCAGTGCGTAATTCACCAAACTGTGACAGCGAAGGAGGGTGGCTATGTGCAAAAAACTCACTAAGATCACCTTTTCGAACCTGACATGACACATACAGCCGCGAAAAGAGGGCACAGTTCTCTTTCAGCGATGAAACCTCAAGCTTCTGTTTTGTTGCTTTTCGTACTGAACGTCTACTGAACAAGGGCAACTTGTTTTGTTTAATTGTATCAGCCACTGATTTTACTTGTGATTCAAGTCTCTCACGTACGTATGTATTGTATTGAGCTTTGCCTAATTCTGTTACAGTTTTGATTGATCAACGATATCTCTTGTGTCAAGAACTAACAAATCATTTGATTTTTCAGCAAATGGGTTCCCGAGGTCATGTATTACAGATACCAGCTCACTCACTTGTTGCTGAAACCAGACTTGAATACTTCTTGTTTGTTCATGATGTTTATTGCTCATCTGAGCTGCAGAAATACTGTTGGAATCTTCATATTTATGAATAAGCCTGGCTAATTCAGGACCACATAACATAACATCCAACGTAATAACTGTGCCGGGTTTTCTGTTAAACCATCTGCCCCACCATCATCTTTAATCAATTTATTGTTTTGTTCATGTGCCTGATCCAGTGGAAGTGCAGAAAATCTCCTAGCTGTCTTCTTCAAACAAAAATGTCCCTTTTCAAATTCAGTTGCAACCACAGGAACATTCTTCTTGAGAAGTAACATGTCCTTGATATGTACTGGAATCCAGCGGGCATAATTATTGTGATCAAGTGCAAAGAACCATGGCACTAGTTCTATCAGAGAGTTCACATATAATTGAAAGCTTCTAAGTATGGAATCCGCGCAAGGATTCGTTCTTTCAAATTAGATGTATTTATACGCGGTGAAACTTCGTAGCTGAGCATTTCATTTACTCTTGCAGTGTAAATTTAAGCCTGATCAGACAACATGAGAACTGGAATAGAAGTGTCAGACTCATTATGCATGTCTTCAATTGATGATACCAGTTCAGCTAAGGCAATGCCATGTGCTTTGGAGTAGCTTGTCTCAGATGTGCAGTCTTTTGACAACGCTGATGCTTTATAATACAGCGCAGAGAGGCATCCTAGATGATATTGTGCTTCCTGAGTGATATTGCACTATTAATTCTAGAAATGAGCCACTTTGTATTGTGATAATATGAGGTCTTGCGGATATTTTGCAAGCCAGACCCCAAGCGTCAGATCGAGGGTTCTCCCATCATCCAAGATGGCCGCCAAGATGGCCGCCGATTATTTGCCATTTGGGTGACTTGGATTATTTACGAAATTAGTGCCGTCATTATACTTTATTGAAACAAAATTTTATTAAATCCTATTTGTAATAAGTTAGTTATTAAAATGTGATAGTTTTCTAAATAATCATAAGTCGAGGTCAAGGTCAAAATCAAGGTCAAATTAAAAAAAAGTAAAAAAAAACATGATTTCACCACGAATGAGCACTGGTATTGAAGCAATGTGATGAAAAAAGGTGAACAATGTTTATATATTGAACATGAAAGCCCAATTCATGTTGTTTCGTTGTATGAGCTTATGATATTCTAGTTGGTAACCATGACAACCAAATATGGTTTCTAAGGTGACTATCATTTTCCCCGTGGAGACAAAATTTCGGTTTATTCTAGTTTTGACCTCTTTACTGGTCCTTGATATTAACATTAATCTGAAAATTCAAATAATAAATAAAGATAAAGTATTAAGATCAATTTACATGACAGATTAATATTTGTTTAATTGTCTATTTAAGCTAAGATAATGGGTAAGAATGGCCGACTGTAAGTATGTAAGTATGCGAAAATATCTAAAATCAATCAATAAAACACAAAAATATGATTTGTTTTAGAAATGTGGAACATAAAGCATGTTTTTCTTAATATATGCATTAAAATATCAAACTATTTTATGAGTTTTAGCGACTTTAAATTGTGACTGAGACATTAACTTGCTCAGAGTTTCTTCCCCTTGCTGTAAATCAGCCATCAAAACAATGTTAGTATAGCATGGTCATTGTTCAATAATATTGTATGTTATTGCCGTTTTGCAAAGAAACGCAGGAAGAATGGGATCCACATCATAGCAGGTATGTTTCAGCACTTCAGTTACATAAATATATGATACACTTTTATTAAATAGCTTTGTTTAATTTATGGGTTTCTTCTATGAATTTGAGTACAATGTTTGCAAAACAATAAAGTGACTCTATTTTGCGTAGAAAATTTAATAATAACAAATAGAAATAAATACAATACATCTGCATGTTATACTTGACCTTATTTTTTGTTGGAATTTGATTTTGTGGGCATTGCACTGGTCCTTATTGCCTGTTTTTCTAAAACTTGAGTAGTACCTGGATGTGTACCAGTTACCGGATTTGGTTAGAATGATATTTTTGACTACAAAAATACAAACTGACTGCCCACATTATGTTTTGAAAAGGCAAACTCATCATGTTCTAACTATTATTTCACATTTAAGTTATAGAGTGCGTCATATAAGCTTTTTTGATGTGCGTGTATACAGTATATCTTTAAAATGTTCCATTGCTATAATATTATTTTTTTTCTTTTCATGTGCATGTAAGGATTCCATGCATTGCATGGTTCCATAAATGACAAAAAGCACTGTGTGTCATAACTTTCTAACATTACTAACACATTTGTTTTACTAAGATACTAATCAAATAATGTCAAAAAAGATTTTTGTAGGAAAACCTGAACATATTGAATTGATACAAAGGCAGAATGCATGTAAAAAGGAATTAACATTGATTGAACAAAATGTGTATTATGCCAGGAAAACACCAATGTTGATCTTGTTAATCCAGCTGGATATGAAACATTTGTTGAAGATATTGAGCGTTATGATAGGTCGGGACTGTGTCCGTATAAACTGCATAGTTCCTTAACGGGTGAGAGTCAAAAAGTTGCAGAATGAATTACTCATTGCGCATGCTGCGAAATGGCACAAAACATGTAGAAACAATGTTGGATTATGGAAATATCAACGTGCTGTAAAACGCCAAGCATCCTCAAGCAATGATACAGAGGAAAACCTAAGACTAAAAGTGACCCGTCTAAGTAGCGGCGATGCTGCAGCTAAAGTAATGACAAAATGCTTGTTCTGTAATAGTGACAATGGCCAAATGCATCAAGTATGCACATTTGATATTGATGAAAAGATAAGGAAATGTGCATTGGCGATAAATGACACCCTACTTCTTGCTAAACTAAGTGGTGGAGATCTAATATCACTGTGCTTACAGTGTGTCATTATTATCTAAATTCATCTAAATTATATACAAGTTTTTGTTACTTATACATCGATGCATCGGCAAGAGTTCGGATATAGTTCCACCACCAAACGTGCTTATGCATCGTATTTGCATACCATCTTCTTTCTCAATTCTGTGGGGATTAATTTGTTTTTATTTATCATTCATTCATGTACCTCCTGTAGTAAATCCTTTATATTGAGTATGCATTATCTTGATGTATCCTTAAATTGTTCTTTTAAAATAAAAAATAACCCTCTGTAGATCGGAAGTAACAAATCAACAATGCCTGCTTTAGATTAGGGTGTAGTTCATCTAATATTGACCTTTATCCCCACACTATCGTTATATCTGACTTGTGTGATTTTGGAGTTGTAGAAACTGCTAAACATGTTTCCTTCGATGTCAATAAAATCATCATTCCGGCTAAACACTTGTCTCCATTCTCCCTTGTAGTGTGACCATGCTTTTCGCATCATATTAAGACGCCATGTTCTAAGTATGTGTTAGAGTTCATTTCGGTGATGTACGCAAATGGAGCGAGCGCGAGGCCTCATGTCGAGACATCCCGCACCATTTTCTCTAGATCGCCGAAATGAACTCTTTCTTATTTGGTGTTCGCACTTACTTGACCCACTAGCTCCGCCCTTTGTGTAGTCACGTGGTATTTTGGCGCAAAAGTTAGTTTTATTCAATGGATGTCGGACGATGGTAAATTGTCCCAGCTTTTTGATATATATAAAAGCAAATAAAAGGGATAATTGTTTGTACAAAAATGGAAAAGCATCAAAACATGGATGTTTATAATAGGTTTCATTTTAAAATCAGCATAATTTTGATATTTAAGTAATTAGAATTACCTAGGTGTGTGTGGATAGTACAGAATTATGCTGAGATGACCTCGTTAAGTTTTTATTCATAATGCTAAACAAAAGATTGCACATTTTGGTACTGAGCTTTCTTGATTGGTTGTAAAATATAAAGAGCACATAAAAGGAAAAAGCGTCAATGAAATTTGTATTTGAAAACTGTAACAAAAATGTTTAAACTGCGCACTGAATATGTCTCAATACGATTTCATAGCTTATTGCACATCTATTTCCAATTCAGGTTCATGACGTAAACTTTAACTGCCTCTAGACAACATTCATTAACTGACAATGTTACTTCACACATTCACAGAGGGCAGAGCGATCTATGAAAAATAGACGACTTTACCAAATCATGTAGATCGGCAAAACGCTCTCCACGAAAATAAATGTTATAAATTTACCGTCATATCTGTTTTACATGATATAGAGATGCAGTAAATCGGGTTAATCCTCGTTTGTCATTGGCCCAAAAATATCTGCGAACACTAAAGATACGTTCACTACCTAGAGCTAGAGAAGCTCTTACAGCTGTTACAAGACGAATGTTGATGCTAGGCATCAAAGACGCGGCTGAATGGGTTTTATTGAATATAATACGTGAACAATATCGATACTCAATTGGCTCAATAAAGTCATGTGACAATAATATACAATTGTAAACATTCCGAATAAACACGGACATAACCGAACTATGACGGTTTAATATTTTTTTCTAGATCGTAGTTACTCGGTCGTCTTCGGCATGCGAACATTTTTTAGACTGGTACCTTGCATTATCACCGATAAAATTATTGGTGTCTGGTCGATTCGGCCGAGATGTCATCTCGGCCGGATCCTTTTCGGCCTACTATTCATTAATGTTTGTTTTAAATCGTGTGAATTACGCTATGAACTTTCTTTTTATATCAGTTAAATTTTAAATTGTGTTAATTTCTTTATTGCAACTTATATTTGTTACTAAAATCATGTGAATTTAGCTTTGTTCTTTCATTTAATATCACTTAAATTTAAAATAGTCAATTAATATCGTGTTAAGACACTTATATTTGTTATCAAATGCATATTTTAAACTTTTATTCACAATATGCCCGTAAATTCTCACATGCTTATTTACTGCCACAGCGTATATATAAATCATTTTCACAGAAAGTAAATTTCTAAAATAACGAACTCGTATGACCAGCGACCAGTCAATACAAAAAATACAGTAAAATTTATCCGTATAGACTTCCCCATTGACAATTGCAAACATGGATCCCTATAGATTTCAGGCCGCGTCTAATAAAAGTGATTATGTGTAATCTCATGGCGAGCTTAAGAATGACAAAATCTTTCTTTTGAATTCTCTTATCGTGTTGCAAAACAGTTTATCTTTGCATTAACGATTGTAGAATCGAATTGTACACACATTTGCAAAACCATTATCAAAAGCTTCTGCTAGTTTGTCAACTTGGCGTATAAATTGTGAAGTTGCAATATACATGCATTTTGCACAAAAAGAAACTGCCAGTATTGAAATAAAGAATTCTGTAACTGGAGATTTATTTTGTAATAAAATCATAAACGAGTGTTCATGGCACCTGTGCAAACTGGACATACTGACGTGAGTTACTTATTTAAGGTTTAAGAAATATTTGATCAAGGAATATGTGGCGGCTTGGCAAAGTTCCACAAGGGGCTATGCACTGGTTATTCTTATGTTTAAGATTCTGTTTGTTTACAAAGTAAATGCTTATAAAATTGTGATAATAGATCGACGAACGCTCAAATTTGTATCATCGCTATGTTTGTATTACATTTGTAAAGCTTTCGGTCGGCAGACCTATTGTGCAAGTGCACTTTATAGCACTGCTTCTGTCTGCTTGTCACTATCTTCACTTCCGTGTATAGTTACTTTATACAAAACAAACCCTCTCAAACAGCTGCACATTAATACACTTAACACTTTCAGTATGTCTGCTCTGAGAATTTACTATGGTGTGCTGGGTGCACACCCGCCTCCTTAAATCCGCTGATAGGCCCTGTCGAAACTCATCTTCAGTATTAAATACAAATGCAATATCAACTCTTTATATTTTGAACGATATAACGTATTATGTTTCTTTTGGTCAAGCAACAAGCGCTTTTGCACGTTTTATGTTGCTTTTAATTATGGTGTTTATAGAACTACGTGTATTTCTGCTACTGCAACCAAAATTCACCATTACCACCGTCAATTCTTCTACCAGTACTACTGACAAAGTGTTTTGCTTTGATTGTTTATTAACCTGTAGTATTTATTTAAAAGTATTTATTATGCTGTCATTTTTCAGATGAGTGGTTTCGGTTTCCCCTGCGTGGTCCATTGTGTGATACTTATGATACCGTCTATTGTAAAGCAGTGCGATCGTTCGTCTGAGTTTGGAGGCTACATGTTCACTGTTGTTGCAACAATTATCGAGGGTGCTCGTTGGCATGGCGATTGTCCGCTCCAAATGTTATTTACATCTCGGACCACAGACAATGATCTGTGGAGACTATTTATATTGACGGAACTTCAAACGTTTGTTCCAACTATAATCCACATTTTCAGGATTTGTAGTGGCTGTGGACGGACAGGCCAATATTACGACGAGTGCACGGGTTGTTGCCAGGAATTTGGAAGCCATGTATTGTTGGTTGTTGGGTGTTGGCTTATCCACGGATTTGTGTATGTCTTACTTCTAATTATCAAAACATATAGCTCGGTGTATAATACATGACCTTTTGTTATCAAACTTGCAGTTTACTGTAATCAGAAAACTTCCTGTTATTTTTTATAATGTAACACGTTTTGTACCAAGATCTTTCTCGTTTTTTGGATCTATTAAAAAAATACCAATCGATACCATTTTATGATTTAATGTTTAAGATTACGTTATTTGGTCTGTGCACGATTAGTTATCGACACACATCATGCACGTTAAGATAATTGACGGACATCTTGTATAAACTGTTCAAAGTCCAGTTTGTATGGTTTAACCAACGGCTTCAAATTATGTTTCTAGACGCTAAACTATGAACACTAGGAATCAAGACTGTTCACGTTACGCCACAGTATGTATTTATTACACAAACTTACACATCACAATATCTTTACTGTTAATTTATAAAAGGCTACACATGTTAATTGATAATGACTATTTATGAATATTATTAATCTTAAGGTTTGGCAGAAGAATGCACGACTGTTTAAGGAGAGCGGGAGACGGGGTCGTCACTTGACCATGTATGTCATCCCTTTCACGAAAGTTCACAAAGCCACACATGTACACAAAGTCACGAATGTTTACAAAGTCACAAATGTTCACAAAGTCACAAAGTCACGAATGTTAACGAAGTCACGAATGTTCACAAAGTACACAACCGATCACAAAGTCACACACGTATTGAAACTTAGAATCACCGTCGGGACCCTGTTTTCAGCTTTGTTAGGCGGTTACCTAATTATGTAAAATGTTTTTGCACATCGAATCCGCCATATGGAGCCCGTAAGGATCCACCACCGAAAAGCTTAATCTAGGACCGTTAAGGACCCCGGAACACCTCCCAAAATACCTTTTTGGCGATCGATATGCCAAAACACCGTGCATTGGGAACTAAGATTATGTTTAGTGTAGCCATAGATGCATTTGTTGTTAGGTTTTAAGTACTTCACACATTCAAAAGCAAACAGGGGAGCCAAGATGTATGACTTCCTGCTGAAATGGCATTTCAAGCAAGTCTGAGACTAGAATGGTCAGATAGAAAATGTTAAATACTGGCCACAAGATTACAATAAGATTTGCAGCATAGCTATTCAGCCTTGTGCAGACGGATTACATGGCGTTCACGTCGGACGAAAATCGACAAACTTTACGTGGTAGCATTTGAGACCAAATGAACTTAGTTCTGGTCAGCTGCTGTTTCTTGAATTCCAACAGATTATCAAACTCGGACATAATATCGAAAGTTTGCACCCGACATATATCATTAGCCCTGCAATGTACTAGAAGGAGTAACCCGTTTGTTTAGCAAAAAAAGACAATACATTTTGACTTGATTAATGGACGTTCTCCCGTATGCCTGCAAGACGATTTCACCGTTTTTGGGGCCGAGATTAGAGCCGCCTGCCCGCAAACTTGCCCTTAGTATAAGTGTTTATATGATCGATTAACCGATTCACCAGACTGAAATTAGGGAAGCCCATTAAAATAATGCTATAGCTGGTTATTTGACGATTTGCAATACACAAGAACTTAAATATTAAACGTTTATGCTGACTATGTCAAAATGGGTCTAACTTTTGTCAGCCATGGCAAAATTCTGGAAGTTCATTGTAATGAATTGGTAACAGATCGGGGACCTTAACCAGATTGGGGCGAATGTATCTGCGGACGGCCTGTGATCGCCATCGACCGGCCCTCTGTATCTGCTCAGCAGACATTTCCTCAATAGCGGCTGTGGTGGCCGCACCAATCCTAAACATATGAGAACTGAATCGCGTAGTCAAAACCTGCCACTCCCGATGCTTTTTTGAGCACCGATGTGAACTGATGCTTTTCATTCCGATTGGCAGATATGAATCAAATGAAATCTTGTAAAACTTGTGCATCATCATTGCGTCTAAATAAAAAAGGAGATTTGTATTGTTTGAAATGGCATCAATTTACAAAAATAAAATGCTGAAGGTTTCAATTGCACTTGTGCTAGCAAACAAGGTACAATATTATACATTAATTAATATATTAATTAATTCGTTCGTTCGATCTTTCGTTGGTGTCAGCCGTCTGTCATTCATTCATCCATCCATTCATCCATCCATCCATCTTCATTCGTTCGTTCGTTCGTTCGTTCGTTCGTTCGTTCATTTATTCATTGGTTTTGTTCGTATCACTCACTCACTCACTCACTCACTCACTCACTCACTCACTCACTCACTCACTCACTCACTCACTCACTCACTCACTCACTCACTCACTCACTCACTCACTCACTCACTCCGCTCCGCTCCGCTCCGCTCCGCTCCGCTCCGCCCCGCCCCGCCCCGCTCCGCCCCGCACCGCCCCGCACCGCACCGCCCCGCCCCGCCCGGAAAAAAATAATCTTAATATAAATCAACAAACACATTCAATAATTGTCTCATATACTATTTTGCTAAAATGTAGTTTATTATTATTATTATTATTATTATTATTATTATTATTACCCGGGATTTACGAAAATAGCTTAAGTAGCTTATTTCATTAAACCATATTTCTTTCTAAATCTTGATTGTCTATAAAAATTAGTTTAACGTAATCGTAGTTGACATAATTTCCTTTTTAAGTCCACAAACTTTTTAAAATGTAAAACAAATTAAAACACAACAAATAATAGTCAGCTTAGCTTTATCCTGTTATATTGGAGCCAGATTAGTTGCATGATAGAGCCAAGATTAGCATATGGAAGTCCATAAACACACATCTTTTCTAATATAATATATTTCAGCTACTATTTCTATCATCTACTAATTGGGTACGAATTAGAATTGATGACGTTACAAAATAAACATATTAAAGTATCCGAAACTGTATATAAAATATATAGTATATACAATAAATACTAAGTACATCAAACTTAGCTTGTTATTTCATCGAGCCATTAGTAACTGTGTTAAATCATGATACCCATAATGTCCCTCATATAGTTTTGATATCATTTGATATCATAGCTTACTGATTAATGATATGTTAAATTTATGACCAACCACAATCAAATGTAAGGTTATTATTGCAGTATATAATTGTGCTCTTAAAATTTTCGATTGTATACCTCTAACACATTTTTGTCCTTCTCATGAACATCTTAAAACCGTTTCAACTGATACGAAATAATACAGATGTAACCGGTTGTAACCGCGTAACCCGCTATTTGAGATAGAAAAAAGCACTTTTTCAAACTTTTCAAAAGCTTTGCTGTAACTCATTGTAACTAATGTAACTGCATAACTCTAATTATATGTCGACCTGAAAACTTGATTTTTGATGAAAATTTTCGATGTAACCGATGTAACCAGTTGAAACCAATGTAACCGCGTAACCCGCTATTTCAGATAGAAAAACAACAACACTTTTTCAAACTTTTCAAAAAACTGTGCTGTAACTCATTGTAACTAATGTAACTGCATAACTCTGATAATATGTCGACCTGAAAACTCGATTTTTGATGAAAATTTCGATGTAACCGATGTAACCAGTTGTAACCAATGTAACCGCATAACCCGCTATTTCAGATAGAAAAAAACAAACACTTTTTCAAACTTTTCAAAAACTGTGCTGTAACTCATTGTAACTAATGTAACTGCATAAATCTGATCATATGTCGACCTGAAAACTCGATTTCTGATGTTGAACTTTGAAAATTTTCGATGTAACCGATGTAACCAGTTGTAACCAATGTAACCGCGTAACCCGCTATTTCAGATAGAAAAAAACAAATACTTTTTCAAACTTTTCAAAAACTGTGCTGTAACTCATTGTAACTAATGTAACTGCATAACTCTGATCATATGTTGACCTGAAACTCGATTTTTGATGAAAATTTCGATGTAACCGATGTAACCAGTTGTAACCAATGTAACCGTGTAACCCGCTATTTCAGATAGAAAACACACACACTTTTTCAAACTTTTCAAAAACTGTGCTGTAACTCATTGTAACTAATGTAACTGCATAACTCTGATCACATGTTGACCTGAAAACTTGATTTTTGATGAAAATTTTCGATGTAACCGATGTAACCAGTTGTAACCAATGTAACCGCGTAACCCGCTATTTCAGATAGAAAAAAAACACTTTTTCAAACTTTTCAAAAACTGTACTGTAACTCATTGTAACTAATGTAACTGTATAACTCTGATCATATGTTGACCTGAAAACTCGATTTTTGATGAAAATTTTCGATGTAACCGATGTAACCAGTTGTAACCAATGTAACCGCGTAACCCGCTATTTCAAATAGAAAAAACAACAACACTTTTTCAAACTTTTCAAAAACTGTGCTGTAACTCATTGTAACTAATGTAACTGCAAAACTCTGATCATATGTTGACCTGAAAACTTGATTTTTGATGAAAATTTTCGATGTAACCGATGTAACCAGTTGTAACCAATGTAACCGCGTAACCCGCTATTTCAAATAGAAAAAAAAACAACACTTTTTCAAACTTTTCAAAAACTGTGCTGTAACTCATTGTAACTAATGTAACTGGATAACTCTGATCATATGTCGTCCAGAAAACTCGAAACTCTGGTTATATGTCGACCTGAAAACTCGACTTTTTGTGGTTGAACTTTGACTTTGTTTTCATTGTATGTAATATGTTCTATTTATTTGGCTGTAACTTATGTAACTATAACGTGAGATGGGTTACAAAATTCGAAGCTCTCATTTTATGGGCCGATTTTTGGCGCTAATTGCACTCGTAGATACTGCACGAGAGAGCTTACGGGACAAACCATGTCGTTAGAACTTTTTATGCTAAGTGTTTCCAGAGCACCAAGCTGGTTTGTTTTTGAATGACATGATGTAATGTTAAGTGTACTTTCCTAAACGCGATGTCATTTATAAAACAAATATTATGTTGGCGATCCCCTATCCAGAAGAATCCAACAAATATAATGATAAAGGCTGTAGAAAAAGGGATGATTCGTATCTATTGGTGCAAACAATGAGTAACTTCGAACGTGCAATTCTTAAAATAGGTGGTGTGATGGGCAGGCGTGTGTTTTTTTCCCGCTCGTTGAGGGTGATAGCCTTTAAGGAGTTTTATCACTCTTAACTGAGTTGGCGGATCTGGTGCCCCCATCCTTTTGCCCTTATATTTATAACCGATTGCTGTAACATATAATAGTACTATGTTCGAAACTCGGAAAACTTGGCCAGATCCTGTGCATACGATGGCATGGTGTTTTGGGCTATAGCCGAGTTTAAGAGTCTTTCAGCTTCGGCGAGTAAATGAAGGTGAGGAATTCCGAAAGTAAAAATTCCGGAATTTGGCCCGCCTCTGTGGCCAACTGGGGGAACCTCTGCCATATCTTTCGTGTTATCAAATTGTATTTTCCTTGGTTGGTATGTAACGCGCTCTAAAAACAATGTCATGGGACATGATTCACAGAATTAAGGGGCGAAGTAGGTGCACCACGCGCTTTGATTTGGTGACTGTTAAGTTTTTTCACTAAGCCCATATTGTCAGACCACAAGATCATTTTTTAGCGGAGAGACGAAGGGCCCAAATGTATAAGGATATCCAAACTGAAACTAGCTCTAAAAATGGTATAGCCTTTTTAAAAAACACACAAAAAATTGACCCTGCAGTGCACTGACCATTTTAAGAAAGCCAACGCCCCTGCATGTAGTATGCCGCGCCTAAACCGTTGGCCCCGGCGCTGTCATTCTTCCATTCTAAGATACCATTTGAAATCCACACAGACTTTAGGCATGTGAACAATGCCGTGAAATGAGTTCAAAAAATAACCAGATCATCAAATATTTTAAAGATTTTGTTTTACGGACGTAGAAATAAGGTTTGTGAATACCAATCATTGCATCGTACAGTCGTCTGCTAAATGCGCGTCCCCCCTTATAGCTTGACAAGCAAAGCTAATTTAACCGGCTAGTGATTATAATTCCCACAATCTGATTTTGCTGCGATTTATGATTTAACTTATTGACCTTTGTAAGTCTTAGATTTTTTCAGCAGGTACTCGAATTGGCGTAGTTACCGTGTCGATTTCGAGACCAAGAAATGTTAAACAAGTTGTCGGACCAGCGGATTTTTTCTCCGAGAGAGGAACGAAGACGATTCCAAGAGTACGTGAACCCATCGACCAAAATACTACAAATAATGGAATCTGAATCCCGGGGTCCCGCGAATATGATATCGTCTAAATAATGATTCGGAGATTTTAAAATTTATGCCTCTGATAGGGACCAATGAAGGAATGTTGCAAACATTTCAAAATGAGCGGGCGCGTAGCTGCAACCATAACTCATACATTTGTCGAAATAGTATATTGCCACCAAATTTCATGCATAGAAGATGAAAATCCGACGGGTGTATAGGTAGTAACCTGAATGCGGATTTATATCCCTTTTCACCATTAAGGCCTTGAACCTTTAATCAAATATAATATCTGCAGCTTCATCAGAATTAGAATATTTCACCATATGATACATAACGACGATCAATCCCGGCGTTGACGTTTAGTCCAGGTGGGTAAGAGAGATGTGTGATTAAACGAAAACCACCGGTTGATTTTGAAACCACTCCGATAGGGAAAGTTCTAAAATTTGACATTAGGTGTATCTTAAAAGGGCATCCATGCGTAACATAGAATATTTTTTTTCAATTACCAGTATGACCGCCAGTACTTTGGGATGTAACACGTCAGGCTATAGGTTTCTAGGCACGCACGTGACAAAAAGCAACTGTGTAACCCAGCAGACCTTTAAGTTTCTAGGCACGCACGTGGCAAATAGCAACTGTGTAACCCGGCAGACTTTTAAGTTTCTAGACACGCACGTGACAAATAGCAACTGTGTAACCCGGCAGACTTTTAAGTTTCAAGGCACGCACGTGACAAATAGCAACTGTGTAACCCGTCAGACCTTTAAGTTTCTACGCAAGCACGTGACAAATAGCAACTGTGTAACCCGGCAGACCTTTAAGTTTCTACGCACGCACGTGACAAATAGCAACTGTGTAACCCGGCAGACCTTTAAGTTTCTAGGCACGCACGTGACAAATAGCAACTGTGTAACCCGGCAGACTTTTAAGTTTCTATGCACGCACGTGACAAATAGCAACTGTGTAACCCGGCAGACCTTAAAGTCCGTGATAAATAGCAACTGTGTTACCCGGCAGACCTTTCAGACTTTTAAGTTTCTATGCACATACGTGACAAATAGCAACTGTGTAACCCGGCAGAACCTTAAGTTTCTAGGCACGCACGTGACAAATAGCAACTGTGTAACCCGGCAGACCTTTAAGTTTCTACGCACGCACGTGACAAATAGCAACTGTGTAACCCGGCAGACTTTTAAGTTTCTAGGCACGCACGTGACAAATAGTAACTGTGTAACCCGACAGACCTTTAAGTTTCTATGCACGCACGTGACAAATAGCAACTGTGTAACCCGGCAGACTTTTAAGTTTCTAGGCACGCACGTGACAAATAGCAACTGTGTAACCCGTAAGACCTTTAAGTTTCTAGGCACGCACGTGACAAATAGCAACTGTGTAACCCGGCAGACTTTTAAGTTTCTATGCACGCACGTGACAAATAGCAACTGTGTAACCCGGCAGACTTTTAAGTTTCTAGGCACGCACGTGACAAATAGCAACTGTGTAAACCTGCAGACTTTAAAGATTTTATGCACGCACGTGACAAATAGCAACTGTGTAACCCGGCAGACCTTTATGTTTCTATGCACGCACGTGACAAATAGCAACTGTGTAACCCGGCAGAACCTTAAGTTTCTAGGCACGCACGTGACAAATAGCAACTGTGTAACCCGGCAGACTTTTATGTTTCTATGCACGCACATGACAATTAGCAACTATGTAACCCGGCAATCTTTTAAGTTTCTATGCAAGCACATGAAAAATAGCAACCGCAGTTCATAATAAATTTCTGACCTGGATTCCAATGAATCCAAGGCTATTCAGCATCTAAACTGCTTGTCATGGTTAACAATCCAGTTCTGCAGCGCTTAGCAGCTGTTCCTATGGTATTCATATATTTTAATAAATATTGTAGGGTTTTTTAGCATGTGCTGATAAAATAAATACAAAAATAGTGCTCGAGTATTCGGCAAAATTGAAGAAATTTTGCATGGAGACAGGGTTTTAGGGTAAGTGCGCCCTGGAAGAAAGTTTTACCAGACAGGAGCATAGCTAGGCCTTAAAAACTTGTATGACCGATGGATCTATGTGAGTTTGGGGATAAGTCCCCCTCTCCACCCCAAAGTTTCTTTATAAATAAGAAGCAAAATGATGAAATTCAGAAGCATTTCAGGTGAAAAACAAAACAAAAACACAAGTGCATCCATTTTATATGCAAATTACTCACACTTTATTAAATATGCAATTATTAAAATAAAATCACCTTGCACATAGTTAAAATAAGCACCGAACTTGCATTGATCATGATTAAACAAACTTTTAAATCTTTTTTGAGTAGCTATAAGTTTTTATTGCTTTATCGGGTTGTTTTGTCATTCTCCAAAAAAGTTGTAGGCCCAGGCCGACAAGGCCTGTATGTAGCTACGCCACTGCCAGATATTGCTGGAAGTGGCTGAAAATCTAGCAACTCGTTACCTGTTATTGTGGCGCCCTAAGCAACTTCGTCGGAAAATCCTTGTACCGGCGTAGGATCGCGATCAGGGCCTTACAACCGGCAAACCTATGTGAAGACCCTTGACCTAGAACCTCCGTGCTGACCGTAGCTGATGACGCTGTGACCAATGGCGGGGGAGTTGTCGGCGTTGCCCTCGCGATTGGTGTCTCGGGAGCAGTCTGCGAAGCCTTCCCGCGTGATTTGACCGCCAAATGACTCGACCTCGTGGTCTTGGGTGCGGCTGCATTAGAGGGGTCTCTGGGTATTTCTTCATAGCGTGGCATGGCCGGTGTATACTTGTAAACTGACACCCATAGAATAATGACCCCCCGGTCATTATTTTATATAGAATAATGACCCCTTTCTATAAAATACTGACACCCCTTATAAAAATAATGACCCCCCGATTTTATCTATAAAATATTGACCCCCACCTAACATATTACTAACATACTCTATATCAATTCAAGTCACTGTCGTGTTTCTTTTGCATATACTAGTTGTTGTTGTTACTGGTGCTGCTGCTGTGGCTTCTGCGTCTACAGCTGACACAACAATAGTATAACTTAGAGGCCCCGCTAAGAAATAAGCGTACATCTATTGAAAATGAAATTTAAAAATGGTTTTTATTTGAATAAGAAGTATTACAAAATAGGTTACTATAGAAATAGAGAGAACCGATATTTAGGCTGGATGATAATTTAATTTTGTTTACAAACAGTGTATTATCATCTTTTAATAGTCATCGGAAATTATTCTGGTCATGTTTTCATGATAAAAATTGAGATCATCCTTTAGAAATAAAGCGTTAACGAAAATAGAAACATTTGGAAATATATGAAACTTGTGTTACGTCGAATGACGTTTAGGCTTCTTCAATGATGCCCGCGATGCAAATATTTACTTCTACCGCCTTTTGTGAAATATTTCACGGAAAGACCCCCCTTTTTATTCCATTAACATGTTCGAAATTTTCGTAGCAAAAAGACTGCGTAAGTCGTTAGTAAATTGAATCGTTTTTCGTCGACTAAATCGTTCACCGAAGCTCGTAAGGTACTACTCTAAGGTCAAAAGAATCGCGCATTTAAAAAAAAAAACATTTAACACCCATCATAATGACATTTTATGAAATTTCCGATTGGCAACACTGACTTATATCATTCTGTTTCCCTTGTCAAGAGCATCCGAATGCTGTTTTTGAAACTAATGCAGCGAGAAAATAAGCCATTTTTACTCCAGATATTTTCATTAATTGTACGAAACCTTTCGAACATTATTACGTCGACCGACGACAAAGAAGACTGGCAAGCCACCTTAATGCACTCTATTCATCGAATTGCGGTAGCATAACAAAGCATCTTAAAAACCAGCTATACCGGCTGAGGCCGATGTTGTTGTTGTTGTTGTTGTTGTTGTTGTTATTTCCCAGTTTTATGACCCTCCAGCCTCTTTACGAGGACATTATAGTGTGGACATACCAGCTTTACACGGTGGAGGAAGACCCCAGGTCCCATTCCGGGCAATTTTCAGGCTCGGGCGGGCACCTGGGTAGAACCACCGACGTTCCGCAAGCTAGCTGGTTAGCTTCCTCACATGAAAGATCTTGACCGTGAGCCTCGGTGGCGGAATGATAGCGCGCTTGCTTATTAAAGCGGATAAGTCTCTCCAAGCGATATTGTTTCGCCGTATCAAACCATTGCCGATAGAAACAGATAACCTAATGGAATGGGGATACATACAGGAATCCTTTTGCAACTTGAAACCCCTGCAACTTTCAATGTAGAACATACTTAGAACAATGATCACAAAACCCTTGCTTTAAAGCTGCATTCTCACAGATTGAACGTTTTGACAACTTTTTTTGTTTTGTTTCGGAACGAGCCCATTTTTTTGCAAAAATCCATGGAAACCAGTTGCGAAAGCCTGCTGACAAAATTTAGATCGCAGATTGTTATATTTAAGTTCTAAAATTGATATTTTATGCATTTTTCTTTAACCATTAGTAACGGTTTAGGCCATAACACATTCATTTTTCATTTTTTCGGAAATATGAAAATCTACGTTGTAATTTTTTGTCAGCAATCTTATATCATTGGTTTGCAGATATTTACGCAAAAACTGGCTCTATTCAAGACAAAAAATAAAATAGTTGTAAAAATGGTAAATCTGTGTGAGTGGAGCTTTAAAGGTGCATGACTTTTTGTTAAAAACATGTTTTAAATCTAAATAGTTTTGTTACTATAAAGGTATCATACTTCAAGTATTTCAACAGGCTTAAGTTTTATTTTTCCAAGATTTATCCAAGATTCGTTGAGATAGCACCTTTAACAACCTCGTAACTTTGTGACATCGCATTATGTTACGCAAATATGTATATAACTATGAATTTACCTTCTGTACAATGTAGTGTAAGCATTCTGGAACTTATAGTTACGGCAATTTTGTCCGAAATTTGAGAAGAAACATCATTTTGTTATTGCATCTTACATGTTGCACTAATTTTGTAATAGCATGGGCTCGCGGACTTATTACGAAATAATGTTATTGACGGTAAAATAGTTCATTTTTTGGAGTGCAAGATTGTAAAACAGGCAATTCATACGTGGAAAAGCACAATGTTTTATTCCACACCTGAAAGTGATGTCAAATACCCTTAACCTTCTTTATGTCACTCATATATAGCTCCAAAAATAGGCGTAACGGGTGTGACGTAGCCCAGTGGTTTTATTACCTGTGACGCTTCTCGTCGTTAAAAAATATTCAAATTTCAGTATATTGTTAAAGATACATCCTTCTTTGGATTTGGGGTATTTGTGTCACTTTTCAGGTGTTTTAAGTAGAATAAAGTAAAAAAAAATATCAATATAAGGCAAAAAATATGCAAATCGGTTGTGGAGAAGTCCCATGTTGTATGACCTGTGACGCCCTTGGCAATAAGATGTCGTTCAAATTTAAGGGCCATAACTCCCAAACAAGTGGAGCAAATCCATTTGTTACTTTCTGCACAACTAGGCATCGGTAGTAGTAGTAATCCCTGAAACACCATTTTGATAGACGTACTTCATAATCAGTATGGAATGTGTGGTACTGCGTTGAATTGGCTAGAGTCGTATCTAAGACCACGGAATTGTAGAGTTAGTGTTAATACGTCTCTATCATCACCCCGTCCATTAGAATGTAGCGTTCCCCAAGGAAGCTGTTTGGGTCCCTGGCTATATCTAACCTATGCCGGTACTCTGTTTGATGTCATTCCTCCGTCGATTTCGGTGTACGGGTTCGCTGATGATCATATCGCCCACAAATGCTTTAGTCCAGCGTCTTCAATACATGAACAGCAAAATATTCACGAACTAGAAACATGTGCAGTTACGATCGACAAGTGGATGAACGCAAACAAACTAAAAATGAACACTTCCAAAACAGAATTCATTATGTTTGGCAGTAAGGCTCAACTAAATAAATGTGTCACTACAAACATAGATATTGCTGGTGATGCTGTACACCGAGAAAGCTGCATTAGATACTTAGGTGCCTTTCTTGACGAAACCTTATCCTTTAAGGAACACGTGAAGCGTAAATGCCGCACTGCAATGTTGAACTTTTTCAGGGTGAAGTGTATACGAAAATATTTAACCAGAGCTGCAACCGATATCCTTTTACTTTCAATTGTTATCTCTCATTTGGACTACTGTAACCTTATATTGTATGGTATTTCTGAGATAGAGTTAACCAAAATCCAGCGCATCCAAAATATGTGCGCAAAATTAGTTCTTAACCGAGGCAATTATGACGGGGCCAAGCAAGCTCTCTTTGATCTGCACTGGCTGCCAATAAAGGCTAGAATCAACTTCAAGAGATTGACAGTTATGTTCAACTGTGGCACTGGTAGGGCTCCTGCTTATTTGACTGAGTTATTGTCTGAGAGTGTAAGTCGTAGACAAGGATTAAGATCAGCTAGTGACCCTGGTATCAAGTATGATGTACCATTTAACAAGAGAACAAGGTTTAACGATAGAAGTTTTTGCACAATCGGACCAAAACTATGGAATAGTCTGCCATTGTATATCAAGCAGTCAGTGTCTATAGATGTGTTCAAGAAAAACCTCAAAACTCACTATTTTACACAGTTTTATGACTTGTTTTAAAACCGACTCCGATAAGAAATGTCTGATATTATATCTGATTTTTTAGAGTCTTAGAGTTTGTTTATTTTTCATTTTTTATCGGTTGCTTTGACCAATTATGTTTTTACTTCATGTACATATATTACTACTTTAGTCAATTACAATCTAATGAATGTTGCAAGTTTTAATATATTATTGTTTAACTGCTTTATATTGTCTTATATCAAAATATGTTCAAATATTATGTTGGATATATAGAGTATGCATGTATTGTACAACGCCATTGAATATTATGTATAAAAATAGGCGTTTAATCAAATTAACACGTTTAACGTTTTTAACGTTTAAAGTTTGAATCAGTTCCGCCCATTAATGAGTGAATAGTTGCGGTCACAAAAAATGTTGCACATACGCACGCACGCACGCACGAACGAACGGGTGCCATTACCATATTCTCATCCGATGCCTATCGGTGGGGATAATTATGTTGTAAGTGTACCTTAGATGTGTTAGGGTGAGGGTTTGGGTTTGGGGGTCGTTATTCCATAGGGGGGTCACAAGTCTATGTGAGGGTCATTTTTCTACGTGTGAGGAAGTCATATTATTATGACCCCCCGGTCATAATATTATGACCGGGGAGTCACTATTCTATATGAAATAATGACCGGTGGGTACTTGAGTGAAGATTAATTGTAGAAATGGCTAAACAGAATCGATTTCTTACTTATACTTATGATATCGTCTTTCATAAAGCAGTGCGACCCTAAATCTGAAGTTGAAGCCTATATGTTCACTGTTGTTGCATCAATTATCGAGGGTGCTCGTTGGCATGGCGATTGTCCGCTTCAAAAGTTATTCACATCTCAGAACAAGGACATTGACCTATGGAGACTATTTTTACTAACGGAACTAAAAACGTTTGTTACGACTATAATCCATATTTGCAGAGTTTGCTGTGGAAGTGGGCGAGCTGGCCAATATGACGACGAGTGCACGGGTTGTTGTCATGAATTAGGAAGCCATGTCAGAGTTGCTTGTTGTGTATGTCTTACTTCAAATTGTCAAAACATATATCTCGGTGTATAATACATCACCTTTTGTTATCAAATTTGCAATTTACTGTAATCAGAAAACTTCCTGTTATTCTTTATAATGTCACACGTTTTGTAACCAGATCGTTTTTTGGATTTATTAAAAAGAGCTGTCTTATTATTTCCTGCTGCCCCAGTCCTGAGAACCTTGTGTCAGTCAAATAAAGATACCAATCGATACTATTTTAGGATTTAATAATTCAGATTACGTCAATTGGTCTGTGCACGATTAGTTGGATTCCAAAGAACCACACGATTTTTTATGCACTGACCAAGTGGTTTCATACACAGATGAACCGTAATCAAAAAAGAAATTTAACATTCAACAACGTTTATCCGAAGTCGCTGAGACACAGATAGAAACGTTGTTTTAAAGATATACTAGATTAACCATTTTTAGAAAATGACCGAAGAATAAATTCTAAATACTTTCGGATAAACGGTGTTCCGATTAACGGTGTTTAAATTTATTAACACTCGTTATTTGTGAAGTTTCTCTTCGATAATCAATACAGGTGGAAATGTTTACACAAAAAGGAGGTCAAGTAGTTCCACCATGAAAAAAACCCTCTTAGATCGGATGAATCTACAAATGACAAAATCAATACAATATTATGAAGTTTACCAAACAAACCTGTCAAAGACATGCCACATAAGCAAATATATTAAATCTTTATCAAGCATTTTAATGAAAAGCCTTGAATTCATAGATATTAGGAGCGATAGTTACAAAAGCATGTTTGGTGAAACTCTTGGTACTTTATTGTTCATAAGTACATTGTGGAAAATAAAGCCATTTTCTTAGAATGAAGTTATTGCTGATCTCGTAGCATAGATTTTAAGTTTATTAACATAGAAGTTGAATGAGGGTCCATTATGTATTAATTAAAATGTAGAAAATAGTATACTGTTATTAGCAAAATGCCAAACTTTGACAAACTTTGGAGTGCTTAACATGAGGCATTTAAAAGACATGGATCACATTTTATTTTTTGTATTTTAGATATAGTTACCGGTTACAGAAAATAGCCAAAAAGAGTATAATAGTGCTAACACTGTTTTATGTCAGATTGCTTATTGTATTCATAAGATCGACTTTATTTGTAAAAAGGGATCATAACCGATAAATAGTATGTACTATTCAAATAATGATTTGAAAGTTCATCAGAAATACTTAGAAAATAAAAAGATTTTCTATACATTTTACTTATATGACTATTGAATAGTAAGAAGACATGAAGTAAAATCTTAATGATTGAGAATAAGCTGAGTGTGTACAGCGAACGATCCCTTCTTTATAAAAAAAGATTCTACTTCAGGTCACCTTACTGACTTTAGTATACAGCCTCATTGGCTGACATAGCTGAACATGAATGTTGTATTCTTGAAAATGTTTTAGAAACATTACAAATTATTTACGTTTTAGCCCAATTGTCAAAATGTTGATACATCTCCACGTATCTATCATTATGGTAATTTTTCAGGAACACCAAAAAACGTTCTTTAAGTAACTAAGTTAGTTGTTTCAAATGTGATATTTTCAATGGATATTTAAGTATCGTCTCTGGAATTAGGCTTTTGAACCATGTTCATAATTTGATAATCGATTGCACTTAATTTAAAGTATTAATTGTTTTGTTTTGGCATTTAAAGTGGAAATAATATGTCAATTTATGTTGAGACATAACCACGCATGTGCAACTAGTTGGTTTTGTCTTCACATGTTTTAAAACAGTTGGCATATTGCACCCGACAGAGTCCGATATCTGGAGGAACAGTTCTGTTTGCCCGGAAATAAAAATAGTGGTGCAGTTGTTAGAGCCAGGATCAGGTATAACAATATACAATATTTTTGTTTTGAAATGTTTTCAAAAAAGCGTTGAAATTAAATAGACAGTAACTCGTGCTAGAGGATGTTCTGTTTAGGCTTTATCATCAAACATATTTGTGTAGGAAATTTATTGGGCTATATAAGAGTAAATGGTCATACAGTGATATGGCAATATATCTAATTTTGTAACAAAACGAAGCAAATAGTTCAGCAGGACACGAATCAGTAATAGATGTTCTTATTTTAGAGCAATAACAATCCACTTGTAAAAGACTCAGACTTACTTATCAGTTTATGTTGCTAAATATGATATTTCCTAAAAAGTCACGGTTTAAACTAGAATAGTATCCACAAAATGATCACAGGATAATCAATGTATTTATCGATAGTTTATAAAAATCAACTAATGTCCGTGTCGACCACGCTCTCATCCTCGTCTGATACAGGAGGACGTTCCTAAATATTCTGACTAGCTGGGAGACTCGGGCGATGTGATGTTATTGAACATTTTCTTTTTTGGAATTGCAATGTACGAAAATCTGTTGTTGTGTTTTTATATTTCAGTTTAGTCTTCATGAACTAACTTAAACCGACTAATACTGGACGTTGCTAGTGAATTTCTGTATATACATAAATACAGATGCAGTAGAAAAGAACCTTGTATGTTTTCAAAAAAAATAATTTTATGCTCGTAACAATGTATCTTTTTGTTTCATTGACACATGACGCAACCATTACTTACGTTTTAAACTGAATATATATGCAAAAAGCTACAGAAACATGCTCAGTAGCAAAAAGTTTAAACATAAACCCGGTTTAGTGGCAATGGGCAACGCCAAAGACATAGAACACAAATTCACAAACAAGAAACATAGAACAGCACACAACTCTACAAACAGCACAGTGCATAAATACTATATATAAACCTTTAACAGAAAAGTAATGGATATATCTAGTTGTGAACTAATTGTTAATCTGGCGTGTCCTTTTAGTTCATGTTTCATATTCGAATTGAAATAAAAACTTCGTTAAAGGGACTCACTCACGTAATTAAAACAAAAAAGTTTTCCAGGTAATGAGACAAAAATACAATTATAGTATAAAAAGTCTTTTACTTTTAGTGGGGTGCACACCTACGCCAGTCAAGTCAAGAAAACGAAAGGAAACAGACGCTTTAACTACTAGCACACCAGGACTTTACAAATGTGATGGATATTTTGACCTTTTAAAAATACATTGATAACTTTACGTGATAATGTCAATAAACCAATACCGCAACAACAGAGGCTTTATTAACTTTATTAATGCTTATTAATATCATGTGGTCTTCAAAAACGATATTTGAGCAAGTAAGAACATTTGCTGAATGGTGCTAGCTTTTGGTTTACTAGTTTTAACACTCCTAATGATTTACCAGACTTTTTTGTCATACAAAAAAGTGCTTTTTACAAAACATGAGCAAGTCCCATTGAACTCTTCTACAATGTTAGATAATTATCTAAAATGTATAATGCTGAATTTTGGGCGTGTTTTATACCCTTTTTCCTTCTTGTATATTGAAATTAAAAGTGAACTTTGACGATTTAAGGTGGAGGGAGGTGCCGGGTGAGTTCCCCGCCCTGGCCCCGCTAGTGTCTACGTAAGTATATAATAGTTTTATGAATAACGTTAGGTTCATAAGTCCAAAGTCCTACAAGGCATTTTGCGCTGATTATTCTTGCGTTTATGTTAAGACTCTCTTTGTGTACAAAGTAATTTCTTATTAAATTATTACAAAAATGAATCGACGAACGCTCAAATTTATATCACCGCTATATTTGCATTCCACGTGTAAATCTTTCGGTCGGCAGACATACTGTGCAAGTGCACTGTTTCTGTCTGATTGCCAATACCTTCACTCCATGTGACTCATATGACATTTTACAATGCGCAGTTGCAGTTGTGTTTGTTTACGGGGTGAAACAGTCGCTGTCAAACTTCAAGTTTGATTGTAATAACTTTTCTTGTGAAAAGATGTATATTCCTGGAGATACTGATGTAAGTTTTAAGATTTTAATGTTTCTATTTTAGTATAATCATGTTAAAACATATTTACACTATTAACTTCCTTGTTACAGAAATGCAAATCATTGAATCATGTTGGATCGTACATAAGCTGTTGTATTACTGCAGCCAAAACGAAAGCAGACGATATTTGAATAGTAATAAAGTGGGCTAATGCAGTCAAAATGCAACTGGTTAACCCCTTCTACATGTCTATCTATACACGTCCATCAACTTGAATTGAGTAAATTTTCATATCCGTTCGGACTAACACTATCAGATTGCACTTCTGAAACTGGTGTGAGGGTATACGTGTTTTTTTGTAGTTAATAATTATATGATTAAAATCAATAAGCGGTTAAGTATTAGACCAAAAATTCTCTATGCATCCGATAATGAGGAAAACCATTCTTTCTATTATTAAGATTCGGAACAATCAATCGTCGTATCCCAGCGTAGACCTATTAATCGGCTGGGAATTCCAGGGGTATATTTATAGTATACGGATACTAGTCAAAATAAATAAGTCTTAATAGGACATCTAGGTTTAAATTTCTCGAAATGCACATAATAGTCAACTTATCAAAACTTTTAAGTTTAATTATATTTAATTAAATATGAATATTAACACTACCTATGCGCGCGTAGCAAAACATTCTTATTGATTGCACTACATTGTGCAATATGTGGTATCCCAACCTTTTCCATAATTTAACAAAGTTCAAATTACAGCATTTGAGTTTTTTGAGATTATTCTCCTCTCAGACCTGAGCAGACGGATACCCGTCATATTTGTTTAAACCGAAACGTCTTTTGTTGGCAATAACCAGCCGATGATGTTGTAATTATCTTCAGATGTAAGACTTTTGAGCCTTCAAATTAAAGTAGAATAACTTTTCATTGAACCCTATTAACATAAAATCTGAAAATTATAAAGAAAATTGAAGCCAATAAGTAATTATTTATTATTGGTTTGGTAATAAAATAGGAACACAACATGATAAAGAATGTACCGTTTATTAAAATAATGGCAAACATGAATCAACGTTAACTTTTTGATTAACATATGTTTATATTAGGGTATTAATGATACAGATAATCATGCATTCATGTATACAATATGTAAAACATTAGAACATTGTTTTCTACAGCCCATATGGCCTTTATATTAAAGTTCAGTGAAAACGCGTTTATCAAACACAATGTTGTAGTCTGTAACTTTACGTTTAATCATCACACATCGAACGGTATGATTATTTACAATATGTTTGCATATACAACAAAGATACGACTAACTTTGCTGTTAACAGTGATCATGTCTTTAATTATATTGAAAGTTATATAAATCCTCTCAGTCCTGCACAACCACCCATTTTAATCCGCTGATAGGTCATGGCGAAACCCTTCTTCAGTATTAAATACAAATAAAATATAACCACGACAGCATTTGTTGTTAAAGTTAGACACCACTTAATAAACTTTCTATATATTCTAAAGTCAATTGACCAATTTGCATGGAAGATTCCATTGATTTCTAGTGCTTCACGACCCCAACCTAGAGGGATAAAGTTTCACTCATTTTCTAAACATTTAACAACAGTAGAGAACAGTTACGTTTCTCCTAAGAAAAAGAAATGGTTGAAGGTAACCCCTGTGTATTCGGTAAAATGATAGTATCTTTTGTATACGGACAAACAATGTAGTGCAAATGTAAACAATACAATTTAAGTAGATCAAGTAGATCCAGCTTATTCAGCCTTATTTTGAAATCACAAACCATTCAGCTTAAAAACCTACAAATATGCGAGGTAGTCAATGGTCTGTGATGGTTAAGCCATGCTTTGATTTACTGCCATGTTTCAATTACAAGAATTAAGGCATGTTACAATTTTAGTATTAATGGATCATGCATGCAAAACAACTAAGAGGGTATGGGTCCAAGTCCAAGAATAAATATTTGTCAACTAGAAGTATTTTTTTGTTATTGAGTGGAAACATTAGGCTGGGACGGGGTGCCAAATGTATGAACAGTTTTCACCGGAAGTGCTGGATAAACGCCGCTGGCTGGTCCCCATGATGAAGGACGCCAGGAAAGAGGACAAGCGAGCATGGATTGCTTATGACACCCTGTACGTGGACGGCAAGCTGGTGCGGCTGTAGGGGCACGTAGGGGGTGAACTATCCGTCCTTTCGTGGAATGTCCATGGACTTACAAGGGAGAAGAAGGAGAGCATTGAGTTTGTAAATATTTTAGAAAAACACGATATTTGTTTTTTATACGAGTCATGGTGTGATTCTACTAGTAATATAGATTTAAATGTAATAATAAATCGTATAATTTTTATCGTAAATTTCAACATAGGAACGCTAAACGAAATAGTGGTGGAATAGTTTTACATTACAAAAACCATTTAAGTGATGGTATTGAAGTAATTAAAAATCATTTTGATACAATAATTTGCCTTAAACTTGATCGCAGCCTTTTTAACATCCCTGAAGATATTTATTCATGTGGTACCTACATTTGGGGTGAGGACTCGCCCATAAACAATACTGTTTATGTTGATTTATTTGATATCTTAGAAAATGATCTGTTTTATACGATAGTCTTGGTTGTGTATTTGTTTGTGGTGATTTGAATAGTAGGGTTGGAAATAAAAACAAAACAAAACACTATGTTATTCATAATAAATATAACTCTTATACTGATAGTCATGATTACGAATCTGTTTGCACTCCTGACAGGGCCTCAATCGACAGATCAAATAATAATCATTGGATAAAACTATCAACATACATTTATGTCACATAACGGCTATTCTTTGATTGACTTTTTTTCGAGTGAGCGAAATTTTTCACAGATTAAAGATTTTTCTATAGAATCATTCAATGAATGGAGCGATCACGCTCCGCTAAATATTTCATTACTATGTAATAGTATTGTACCTGATACTACAAACTACTCAGAGATTAAATACAAATGGAAGGTCTCTTTTAAGGAGCAGTTTCGCTCCGGGATTATTGCAAATTTACGTACTTTTAATAATATTGTTAATAGTGCAGATTGCTCAAGCAAAGACTCTGTTAATAATATGTTACTTATATTTACGAACACAATACGGAGTGTAGCCGACCCATTGTTTTCTAAAGAATGTTTTTATAAAGATGAGGTATATTTTACAAATTATACAAATAGTAATAAAAACTGGTTTGACCAAGATTGTATTGTTGCACGAAACCTGAATTATAAGAATATTGTCCGTAAAAGGAAGAATGTTGATTATAAAAAGAGAATATGCGATATTGAAAACATAAGAAAGAGCAAACCTAGAGAGTTTAGGAAACATTTTAAGTCTAAATCCTCTAATGAATTAAACAAAATACCACTAAACGAATTTCGGGAATATTTTGAAACAGTTAGCAATAACACTTTTGGTGGTATTAATCACGATGCAGAAAATTTTAATAATGATTTTAATGATCAAAATAGTTATTTTCCTGAACTGGATGAACCTATAACTGTACAAGAAATTATAAATGCTGTTAAGTCATTGAAACAATGTAAAGCCTACGGCAGTGATTATTTGTAGAATGGATATTTTATCGAAACTGTTGATATATTATCTTCAAATCTATGCGATTTGTTTAACGGGTCATTTTCCCGAGCAATGGACTGAAGGTATTATTTTCTCCTTCATAAAAAGGGTTCAGAATCTGATGTCAATAATTACAGGGGAATTACTTTAGTTAGCTGTTATCTCTGATACAAAATTATTTGTATGAAAATAAAAGACTATATATTATTTTTGTCGATATGATGAAATGTTTTGATACTGTTTATAGAAATGCATATTGGTTGAAGATGTATAAATGTGGAACACAAGAAAAATACTTAGAATTGTTCGAGACATGTATCAAAGAGTTAAATCATGTGTTAAATCATTGTCATCATATTCTGATAATTTTAATGATATTAATTGATGTTGATAGATTTATATCAGTTTTCAAATGTAGAATACATGATGCTTTTAAACAAGATGTATGGTGCTTAAGAAAACAGCACAGTGCCAGATAAGTATGTATTTTAAGGCTAGTTTTGAATGTGAAAGTTATTTAGACATTTTACCTCAACGTTTACGATTTTTTTTGTAGACTAAGACTCTCTGTGCACCCACTTCATATTCAGACTAGTAGATACGCTAGAAATAATATTGTTCGAAACCAAAGATATTGTCTTTATTGTAATTCCAATGATATTGAAGACGAATTTCACTTCATCTGTGTGTGTCAAGATTTTAATGATTTTAGGAAGAAATATATTAAGAAATGCTATTATACAAGACCATTTGTATTTAAATATTTACAACTCCTGCAATCTAATAATAAAATAGAGCTTATAACCAGGGGGGAGAATCGAGCTTAACCTTAGCATTCAAACAAGATGGCGGCGCCCATGTAAAAGGTGAGTTTTTCGGCGATTTAAAATTTTGGAAGCCAGTTTAGACATTGGCATATTGTGAAAAACCTGCTAGAGAAAATTCCACACCCATTGATACTTGGATCTCCATGAAACATGCTGTAGTTTTGTCAAACATTCGGACATCGGCATCGACTCGAGAGGAAAACGAACTAAAAGGCACGGCTAAGGTTAGGATCCCTCGATAATATTGGCCTGTTTTGACGATTAGCAACACTATTCATGATTGTTGTGTCAAGTTGGTGCAATATAAATGTGTATTGATCAAAAGATATCCGTCTAGAAACCCGTAATGACGTATTTGTTTCAAAATTAGTATTTATGCACAATGCTAAGGAGCAGTGCACGCAAATAAGTGGCTAAGGTTAGGTGCCATTTATTGAGAGAGGCGTTCATTACCTCTGATATTTAGATAGATGATTTTTGTGTCTATATATGTATGTATATATATTCGTTTGTATTACATTGTTTGTTATTATGCATACACGTTGACATTGATCATTATAAACATATGTGTTGATGACGTTGTCGAAATAAACTGTCTGTCTGTCTGTCTGTCTGTTATTGTGTTCCGCCTAACAGGTCAATTTCCTTTAAGGCATCCTATCTGTAACCGCTGATCCTTGGGTAAGTCTCATCCATGAACTTTTTTCCTTTCATTTAAATGTTTAAAGAAGAACATTAATGACCCTAAAGCCAAAAAAGATAGATGACATCAGTTTGCAGTACTTACTTCAAGCGAGTCAGTTCCAAGTCCATTTGCAGTACTTACTTCGAGCGAGTCAGTTCCAAGTCCATTTGCAGTACTTACTTCAAGCGAGTCAGTTCCAAGTCCATTTGCAGTACTTACTTCGAGCGAGTCAGTTCCAAGTCCATTTGCAGTACTTACTTCGAGCGAGTCAGTTCCAAGTCCATTTGCAGTACTTACTTCGAGCGAGTCAGTTCCAAGTCCATTTGCAGTACTTACTTCGAGCGAGTCAGTTCCAAGTCCATTTGCAGTACTTACTTCGAGCGAGTCAGTTCCAAGTCCATTTGCAGTACTTACTTCGAGCGAGTCAGTTCCAAGTCCATTTGCAGTACTTACTTCGAGCGAGTCAGTTCCAAGTCCATTTGCAGTACTTACTTCGAGCGAGTCAGTTCCAAGTCCATTTGCAGTACTTACTTCAAGCGAGTCAGTTCCAAGTCCAGATGTCACTAGCACCTGACTGTACCTGTTTGTATTTGTTTTACTTTTGCAGTAAAAACAACAACTGTGTATAAATATATATGTTATATGTTGACCTTTTGTAGCTGTCCGATATATCTTAGCCTAAATATGACAATTAAAACTTCTTCGTTAACTGTATATGTTGAGAAAGCAGTGTTAAAGCCAATTTAAAAAACAGTTATGATATCCATGCTTTTGAGTCAAGTGAATACCTATGTTTAAGTGGCACTGTTTAAAATTTGAAATTGATGTTCAACCTCAAAGGTTGGAGAATATATAAATTGTTTTGGAAGTGTTGCCTGAATGGCTACGTGGTTATCAATGTCTTTAATGGCATAGACCATGATAAAACGAGTATGTAATTACAACAGTAAATATAATGTAAGTGAAGTGGTGTAAATGAAGGATTGAAAGTCCGAGTTTGTGAGTCTTTGTCCATGGTAGCGATCCAGCTATGAATGTCTAAATCAAAGACGTTACAGTGTTGAAATTTCCTCAACTTTGATATATAAACATGTCGGAAGTGCACCTCGCTAATAATCCGACGGTCGTTAACGACGCCGGTGCAAGCCCCATACAACTTATTTCAAGTTCAGAATGTTTTCATGATAGACCTTATAAAATAAAGTTATTATTGGCAAGTATTAGAAGGGTAACACGTAAGGTGAGCAGCACCCTTCATCCTCGCACCCTCTAAATCCGCTGATGTGTCCTTGCCAAACCCTTCTTCTGTTAATTATTGCACATACATAAACACTATGTGTATTATTATTCAATCGCCAATATATAAAGGACAGGTTATGAAATACGCATTTAGGTTTCAAAGCGGTTCTAATTTTAATTAAATTTGATAAGAGATCAAATGATTTATTCACACTTAGACTGACTGTATTTGCCCGTCTACAGACCTTATCTGTTTGTACTAAAAGCTTTTGTTACTTTGCCAATTTAGCTTGTATTTTATTAAGCAGTGCAATCATTGCACACTTTCAAATATTGAGGTAAAGTTTTGTAAATATAGTGGAGAAATATATTTCTAAACTTCAAATCATAGAAAGTTTTAATGGCGCCTGTTATATCTGGACATAATGTTGAGTTTCAGGTTATAGAAATAAATGGTAAAACATTTTATGTTGCTATTTTCACGCAATAACCGCTGTCGTACGTATATTGTTGCCTTTTTAGTTTTTATCATGCAACGCTTTTGTTCGTATTGTGATGTTATTTACCATTCAACAACCGTTGGTTTTTATAATACTTTGCTGTATAATTATAAAAAACGATATTTTTACGTATTACGTTGTACTTTCACCATTAACAACCGCTGTTATACGTTGTTTTATCATTAACAACCGCTGTTATACGTTGTTTTTATCATTAACAACCGCTGTTATATGTATTATTTCGCTTTTTACAATGTAACATCCGCTGTTATACGTATAAAGTTACTTTTGTTAACAACCGCTGTTTTACATGCTATGTTGATTTTATGCAACAACTGCCGGTGTAATATTATGTTGTTTTATATCATGCAACAACATCTGATGCTGTACTTTGATTGTAAAACATACTACTTATATTATTATCGCTTACAAGCACCACTACTTTCAGCACTACTATTACCATACCACAACCTCATGTCAACTAATATCACTGCTACTTCCACTTCTATTTAAACTACTACCACTATTACTATCACTACTTTTCCATAACAACTACCACTACTACTACCACTACTACTACCACTACCACTACCACTTCTATTTCTTTTGCAGCACCACCACCACCACCACCACCACCACCAACACCAACAACAACAACAACAACAAATACCACAACTACTACCACTACTACTACCACTACTACTATAACTTCTATTTCTTTTGCACCACCACCACCACCACCACCACCACCACCTCCACCTCCATCACCATCACCACTACCACCACCACCACCACCACCACCACCACCACCACCACCACCACTACTACTACTACTACTACTACTACTACTACTACTACTACTACAACAACTACTGATACTGATACTTCTACTTCTACCACAACTTCTTCTCGCATAATTTGACATCTTATTGTGCCTTTGATATTTTCCTACTCGTATTTAATTGAAATACTTGGTTTTTCTGCAGATGAGTGCGGTCACTTTCCCCTGCGTGGTCCATTGTGTGATTTTGATGATGCCGTCTGTCATAAAGCAGTGCGATCATAGGTCTGAAGATGGAGGCTACATGTTCACTCTCATTGCAACCATTATCGAGGCTGCTCGTTGGCATGGCGATTGTCCGCTACAAATGTTGTTCACATCTGGGAAAGACGATGAATTGATCCGGTTTGGACTAGTTGAACTTTTTACGTTCATACCGACTATCATTCACATTTTGAGGATGTGTAGTGATTGCGAAAATACAAAATTATACGAAAATGAATGTTTAGGTTGTTACAGCGAATTAGGAAAACATGTGTTTCTGCTTCTTGTTAGTTGGCTTATCCATATTGTTGGCTTTGGTATAAGGCTGAAAAGGTGAATGAAATGACGCTTATTTAATTTGGAAGTGCATAGCACATTTAAGTATATGATTAAGTAGATGTCCAGTGTCATAACTGTGACTTAGATTTACCTGATAGCCGTATTTAAACAATAACGTGGTTTTCTTTCTTTATGAAGTATTATTGTTATTATAAAATAAACATAGCTGTTTTGCATTCTATATTGTAGAAAGCCTACCAAAGTTTCTCACTAAGTCTAGTACAATGTACTTCACACAAAGTTTAAGGTGGACGCCAGCTATAGCAATGGCCTAAGTTTTCCTATATTGATTTACTGCTTACCATTTCAGTTAAAATTCGGTGACCGCCTCAACTCTGATCATAAAGTTGTTTTTTTGTGTGTGTGTTTTTTTACATTATGCTACCAACTTCGTATTGAACACAGCTTGTATACAGAATATATAATAAACCTATCAAACCATGGAAAGTCAATACAAACATATAACCCATGTTTGTCGTGAAAGCATTTAACTAATTTTGAGAAAATTTAATAATTATCAAGGGAGGGAACTCTTTCTTAGCGCCGAATGTTTAATTGTCCGCCCTTCTTTATTTTGGCGCCTTTCTCACTTGTTCTCTAGTTTTAATCCGGTTCGGACGTGTGTTTTCTCCCTCCCTCCCGCCCGATTCTTTTCTTTCTTTTTGTCGAACAAGTTCTCAATTTTATCTTTGCTTACATAGTTACCCCTTTTATTCCCTCTTTTATTTAAGGATATTGAATATTATATTATGTTTTTTTTTCACTTTATTATGCTTTCTGATGTAGTGTATCCTTGCATTGAGGATTTTTGGCTGCTTTTGACAAAACTTTATATCTATGTTAATTTCATTTACAATCTAGCAGCCCATTATTTCGGCCAAATTAAATTTATATTTTACATTTGTCTTTGTTTTTCCTGAGCGCAATAATTTTACACAGTTTAAGGTCACTGAAGAGCTCAAAGGCGCCCTGTGTTCGGCGTCCGTCGGCAACATTTTAAAACGTAAATAAAATCCTTGATTTTTGGTGTGCAGCTTCATGTTCGGGTTCTTAAACAAGACTGCTCAAATTGTGCCCATAGGGTCAAAGGTGGCCCCGTTCAATGGTTTATAAGTTTTCTATATACGTGTTTTGAAAAGTTTCTTCTCTTAAACTACAAGGCTCAGATCCGTGATATTTGGTAAGCAACATCATTTAATGATTATTTAAGAAAATTGTTGAACTTATGGCCCTGGGGTCAAATGAGGCCCCAGACCAAGGAGTCTCATGTTTTATTTATATACTAATATAGTAAATGTTGAAAATCATCTTTGAAAATGAGACCATTAATATTTTGCATGTACACTCATGATGTGGATTCTTACCAAAGTTGTTTCGATAATGCCCTTTGTGTCAAAGCTTGCCATGCCCTGGGCCTTGCCATTTTTTTAATAATTATCGCAATTCCGTAACTCTGATGTTGGTATTTGAACCTTGGGTTTCGAGACTTTTAGTTTAAAGACAACATTATTTCGCTTTCATACATTAAACCATCGACACCAGTGTCAGTAAAACCAAGGCATTGTATCTTTTAGCACTCTAAGTGCCTTAATAATGTTGTTTCTGTATGGGCAATCTAAGCGAGATAACATACACAAGTCACCTAACTTGCTCACCATTTTTAACTACCCTTGGTTATATTGTATACATGTGTATCCTGTCACTTGCACACTTGTACCTGTCCAATAACAGGGTGCAGTGTAAAATTAAGTTTATTTGGATAGTTGACACCGTGCTGCTTATATACATGTACAGTCCGTCGGTCATGTGGATGCGAAAATGGACTTCTTTTTGTTTCTGAAATGTCAAAAGCACAATTAATGCTTGAGAATCTTATCAATAATCCGCCAAAAACCGACCTGATTATGATTTACACATATTCACTTTAACTATATGCTTAGTGAGTATTTATTTATGTCAAGCCGTACTTAAATGCTATTATCATTATTAGTTCAGTTTATACACAGTTCTAATACTTTATGTTAGGTAAAGCTGTTCAGATAAAAAATTAAGTGCGTGACTCCGACTCACTGCCGACGAAACTCTTGGCTCATAAGCCGAAGGTTGGCGAAACGCTACTGCCACGGAAATTATGGCAGTGTCACTCAAAAAGTTGGAAGTGCCAAACAAAACGACGGAAGTACAAAAATAAATGAGTGGCAGTCAAGTGACCGCTACAAATAATGAAAGCACTGATAGTGCTGAACGGCTTGAGCGATGATTCCTTTTATTGAATACTCGCTCGATAAGACCACGCACTTACCGACGCACTCATACACCCATAATAAGCTAACTTTTTCACTGCTTCTGATCAGTGCAGAAGGGAGAAAATCGAATGAATTAATTTTGTATTGGATATCTGATTTTCCTCCCCTTACCTTATTTTAGAATTATTATTCAGTATAATTAAAATTATCTGCCAGGGGTTTTCCAGTTAATAGGAGTTTACCTTTCTGTATTTACTGTTAATATACGCAAACTATTACGCACACTTACTTTTGACTAAACATGGACTTACTTTTTAAATCTGGAACATTCTAGTATGATTTTCAACTCCACATGGACTCAATTGAAATTTTGTGGTCTATAACAAAAGTCTTGAGATAAAGCTCAACCCTTAAAATACGTCTTTGAAAAAGTACGCTTATTCCTTTATTCACGTTTATATCAATATGAGTGATCATAATTATTTCTCATGAAATTTAAAAAGTTTGAATCTGAGTCTCAAACTCAGACTAAATACGTTAGTGAATACGTACACAATTGCTCGTGCTTGAATAATTGTAAAGCCATACACCTTTTAACTTTGAAATAACAGACGAGTGGCGGTTTTCACTACATGGCTTGATTGTTATTTGAAATCAATGCAATATCAGATTTGTCATTAATGATCTTTTACCTTTTTCCATTGTTTTCAAAAGGTATTCAAATTTGTGGAAGCTCAGCTTATTAATTAGGATGTTGACATATCGATAGATGGAAATGTTTATTATATCAAACTATCTATAATCGTAAGAAGCAACGAAACAATAACGTGTTTGCACGTATCTATTTATTTTCGTTCTTGTTTTGTTTCCAAATATAGATATTTCCTTTACAAACTCCTATGTACAGTTATCTTTGTTCATCGTTCGATGGATGTGTTCAGATGTTCAGTCTTGATAGTAAGAAGTTTAACGGATATCTAATATTAAAAAGGTTTCCAACCTCTAAATTTGTCAACCCTTTATAAACGATTATAGAAAAACAAGAAACAACAAAATGCAATACAATCTTATCAAATGAATGTCCATTTTCAGACTATCAGTCAATGTTTGATAAGGCCGTAAAAAGAATGACTTTTATAAACAGGATTTTAAAAACACTTCAAATCAGCCTTCACCTGTCTCCGAAATAGCACCGAAACAAAAAGGAGTATTAGGAGAAGGAAGAGCATGATTAACTACGTACATCAATATTGCCTTTCTTGAGTATGTCGACAGTGCATTTTGTCAATCTAATTGAATGCTATGTTATAGCTCCGTTAGACTACGTTTCCCCGAGGTATTGAAAGGGATAATGTTGTTCGGTTAGCACACTCGCTTCTTACCTAAGCGACTCGGGTTCAATTCCCGGCCTGGGTGCATGTAAGTTTGGTTTGTGGTCACAGAGCCGGACAAGTTTGTTTCCTCTGGGTACTCCGGTTTCTCACACAAGACAAGACCACACTCTAAAGTAAAATCGTGCCAAGGATAGTGATTAATATAATGCTATTTTATTATCTTTATAAATTAAATAAGATTTAAGTAAACAAAAAGAACGAGATTATGTGGACTTTTAAGAAGGAAATATCTATTTTGTATCACCAATCAATTTTCACGATATTTTATTATACTAAAGTTATAAGCTAAACATAAGACATTAATATTTTTATTTTGAATAGCTCTTTGTTACACCACAATAGCTAAAATGTATTTTAGAAACTTATCTTGCAATAAGCATTTACTTTCTTTAAGCATAATGAATTGACCTATGGACAACGTGAGACAACTCGTCTCTACATATTCACATATTCCTTTTCCTAAACCATTATCTTTAAATTTAATTTTATCATTATCTTTCATTTGTAGAATGGTGAAAAACAACACCGACCAAAACACATATGCCTTTATACCGCGTATCCTAAATATTTTTACAAAGTCACCAACAACCAGACACCTACCGGTGTGACCAAGATGAGGAGGCAGAAGCTTTTGAAGTAAGCAGTAGCCGTACCAGTGTCTAAAGACTATTGCGTTTATAATATTGTTGGTCATAACACAGTGATGATCGGATAAAACGGAGGCTTCATTGTGCTTACAAAGTGCATGTTAGCGCGTTTGACAATTTCAAGGGCAATATCCAGTTGGATTTTTCTATTTATTGAAAGGAACCCAGCTCTCATAGATTTCTAACTTCCGTTCAAGTTTGATTAAGATACTATCAACACCGAAGATTTTATTGTGTTTATAATATAGTGGGTCATAACCCAGTCATGCAAGCAATTGTTTACGGATGCACGGTCGACTGTCACAATAGACGCATGGGCTTTTCTGGAAATTGGTAAGAAGAGATAAAAATGGAACAAATGGCATTTACATAAGAAATACCAGAGACAGTGTCATGGTTTAAACACATGCATTTCTACTTAGTAAGACATATCTTTACACAAAATTAGAATACAATGCCCAAATAACCTTTGTACTGCACTCCACCTCAATCAAACCTTTCTGTAAATGCCAAGCTGTCACAGTTGGTGGCGAATGCCCCAAAATGCCACAAAGTTCAATATATTATGCAATTACTAATATGCCTACAATCAGAAACAGCGTACACGCATATGTCGTTATTTCCCCGTTTCCCGAACACATGTGCTATACAGCGTGCGTTATACGTTATACGTTTATGCAGCAATCCATATTGACTAAACGCAAAGAAAGGCCTTGACTTTTGAGGTAGGGATGTTGGTTTTTCAGACGACACGTCGTCTTTATGTACCGAACTCATGTGCTAATTCATTATAAAATATCTCCGTGCACCATGATACAGCCCGGACACGATCAACTATACTCTTATTGTTGTGCATATATGCAGAACTTCTTTATGATTAGTGTGACGTTGCATTTCATTTAGGGTCATACGTCTTTAACGCGACACATCGCCATTTTGTTCCAAGCACATGTGTCATTTTAAATCCCTCCGTGCATTTTACAGCCTTGACACGACTAAATTTACTGTATAAACAATTGTTCAGCATTCCGTAAGGTTAACTTGTAAGTTTGATCTGATCTTTAAAGGTGGAAACGTAGGTCTTGCGAGAGACACGTCGTCGTTATATCCATGAGGAGGTTACAGACTGTACCCGACCAGCTATACAGCGTTTATGCAGCAGTCCATATTGACTAAACTCAAAGAATGGCCTTGACTTTTGAGGTAGGGATGTGGGTTTTGCAGCCGACACGTCGTCTTTATGTACCGAACTCATGTGCTAATTCATTTTAAAATATCCCTGCGCAAGACAAAGGTACGGCCCGGACACGACAAACTATACTGTTTATTCAGATAAGTATCATAAACATCAATAATTCAAATATAGACTTGTCACCTTGTTGATACTTCATTAAAATACATATTTAATAAAGTGTTAGGATACTGCGTTTTACAGTGTAATTAAAATTTATTCAAGAAAAATGACTCATGCTTGGGCACCTTATTTTGTTCGTCACCTGTTATTATGATGTTGATGTTTATTGTACGGATGGCCAGATGTCAATATATTTAAAGGGGAAAAAGAAAAAAAAAGAAAACAAGTTTGAGATGTATTGTTCATATCGTGGTTGCATGTTTAACATGTATATTTTGATCAGAGAATTAAAGCCATACCTTGTTTTAAGTTTTTAATATAAGAACAAATGAAAACTTATTTGAACTGCGATATCATATAAAATGTGAAATGTTACTGAATAGTGTTTTAACTTTAATATAAGTTAAATTTGATTCATGAACTGTTTAATATATATTATTTAGACTAATGATAGTTCCCAAGACGAATTATATTATTACTATTATTATACCTTTATTTGAGTCTCGTCCATATACATACTAAAAATTCCATGCAATACATAAAACATAAATTATGGCCATTCTATACAGAATAATAAGGAACTATTTGACATATTCACAGAACATATGATCACAATTTAAAGTATTTATTGTTATAAAATGTGTCACTGATACTGACTGATAAAAACAACTGTACGTACAGATTAAACATAAATATGCCACACAAACAATTTTCGTCCATCAATGAAAATAAGATTTGCTGTTACAGCTTATAGAAAAAGTGAAACAACCGACTTATTACTGACAAAAGCTCCCAGAAACACTAAAACAGGTAGGTGAACTTGGAATAATAGACCAGTATATAGAAGGTTCACCTAATAATAAGGAACCAATATCATTTGTGTGACGTTTTAAAATATAGCCCTCACAAAGTACAATAAACAAACATCTACACACTCAAAAGTATATACATGACCGCAATGACTGTTTACACAGATACAACAGTTTAAAATCACAGGTTTTGGCAGCAAGTCGTAGCAATGCAGAATGGCAGGGTATAAATTTCAACTTTTCAGTATTACTCATAGTTAGAAATAAGATATCAGTTTAACGGCCTTAGCAAACCATGTAACACGGTAATCATCATATTCTTTACACTCAACGATAACATGAGACTCATTTTCTACAGTATCACAAAAAGGGCATTTTATAGCTTCAACAGGTAAGTTTTTATATCTGTCAGTTTCAATTCGTAGAGGGGCTTCACCACATCTAAATTTACTCAGTGTCGACCTATGAATGTCTTCGTATAAATAACATAAAAACACCCTTTCCCGCTTTTCAATTATCGCTTTAAAGTGACAAAAACTGCCCAAACCAGTTTTGAAATGGCAACGTTGAGAAAAGTTTCTCCCCAATACGATAACGGGGAGAATAGCATCAATAAACTTTGATAAAAGCTATTGACCAAACATGAAATGCTTTTCATCTGCTATTAACTAAAGGTAAATGGAAAAATCATCGGCCTCTTTATACAAACTACAAATGAAGAAATGAAAACGTGAAAACAATAAACTTGAATCAAAGATTTAGAGTGTTTTTAGTTATGGTCATACAAGGTGCTGATGTATTATATGCTTTGGTCATCTTAACATTTGCCACATCATTATTTTAGTGCAATTAGTATTTTTCGTCTGTATATGGTCGGAAAATCTTGTCCCTGGTATAGTCTCCACTGCGGCCATACCAAGTCATTCATCTCTTGCCATACATTGATGAAGCTATGAGATCTTCCTGCCTGCCTAAACATCTCCTCCACCTCTATTCCAGGTAAGCAGTAAGCCCACCACATGTTCCACATCTCCACCCACAGCTTCTCGAGCTTGTCCCTCCATCGCCCCTGCTTTATCAGTTCAGCTGAAGGCATCTGCAAGGCTAAACGCACTTTAGGGCATCTCATAATCACAATGGGTCCTTCTTGTATCAGCTCATCTAGCTTAGCAATCAGGTGATGATGTTGTGTCAGATTAATTCTGCCTCTAAGGAGGTTCCTGCCCCGGATCATGTAATATGGAAGGTTGTTTTCTCTGATTGATTGTTGTAGCATTTTTAAGCAGGAAATGATATTAACAACCAGATTATGAATCGAAAACGATTCACGTGAAGTAGATTCAACATACCAGAATACAACATTCTTCATAATGAAGGATGACATGTCCTTACAAATAGGCTTAAGAACATGTTTGTTAATATATTTAAGTAATATGTATAATTTATACTGAGATTCCATGAAACTGTCCGTGAGTTTTAGTTCACCTATGAAGCACACTCTCCATTCCATGTGTTTATTTTCACTGCTCTTACAACCAACAGGAACTAGGTATGCTGGTAGCTGCGGTATTTCCTGTATCAGCTCCGGCGATGGCCAGTTGTGGTACCTGGGTCTGTTAATCCACTCGGAGAGCAATTGTTTTTGACTGATGCAAGGTAGTGCAAAGACATAGTCCCAACTTTGATAATCGTTGCATTCTGTCAAAGCAGGGCCTGATACGGTGCTGAGGTTAAAAGACTTACGAAAGAGGTATGTGTATTTTTCACTAGAGACATATTCTCTTCCATTGATGTGTTCAACCATTGCAGCTGTAATATTGGAATCTTCTCCTTCAGCCTTGTGTTTAAGTTCCAGTCTGTAATACCCAGGGTTGCAGTACTCATTGTCCATGATGAACTCGGTGTGAGTGTCAGGCAATGGGCTGCTTCCGGCGACTTGCAGTCTACATATGACTGTTTTGTGGATAAACATCACGTCTCTATCACTCTCAAAAGGGCAACAATAGCCCTCTTGCTTACTGCCAATAGTGATCCCAAAGTAGTCCGTCCGGTGTCTGTTTAGTATCCCATCCAACCGTTCAGTCGCTTCACAACGATATCTCACCATGGACTCACTGTAACCCAGCTGGTCTAACACCTCTGACACACGCACGGACATTAAGAATAGTTCATCTAGCATCTCTGAAACAGCATAAAACTTTACCTTAAAGTGAACAAGATAATGCCAGTTCATTTAATTAAGATGTAATTAGCTGACAAAACACATTTTATTCTGAAATGTAGGGAAATACTCACTAAGGTTTTCTAGTTCTCCATACACTCGGACTGACGCCGACGAGACATTATTTGGCAGTGCTGAATATTAAACCATGAGATGAATATAGTTATACTTAAGGTATCATAAATATATACTAGACATAATGAAATCGTAGATGGTTATTGACGTATTTCTTTACTGTAACGGTTATATAACTTTATCCGCAATTCATTTACCCTTTTATTAATAACATAACTTGTGGACTGTTATGATATGTATGGATATTGTTTCGACAACAACAGCATTTTATTTTTATATAATTCATACCATCTGCACCTGTACCGAAGTGACCGTTGACAACGAATTCCATCAAGTGGTGTTTTGGGGAAGCGAATCTGCATGAAAAAGCTTATTTGTAAACAAATGCACAAATAAATAATTTACCTAAGGATTAACATAACTATTGCGTGTTTTCAGGGGCCTCCAGAACTGTACCTTCCATCAACGATATTCTTAATGATACCCTTCAGCCGAAAGTGATTCTAGATTAAAGATTAAAGATTAATTCACAGAATATACAGAAACTCATGGCCTATGTGGATGAATGAATATACAAAATAGTGTAATCAGGTGATTCAATGAATATATATTACAGACCTAAACAATACAAATAAACTAGATATCGAATAAACACAAACATCAAGTTAAACATTAGTTAAAGTGACACTCTATTCAAATGCAATACATATACATGTTTAAGAAACATCAATTTTGACCGATACACCTTTAACTACTAACTAAAAAATGCATGTATGGAAAATGAATTACTGATAACAAGATTGTAACCGTGTATTTAATAGCAGAAAGCGCAAAAATATAAAATGATTGGTGAATGCCAAAAGATTAACTGTGGTCTGCTATAGTCTCATAAGGTAGAAATACCGTGTTTTGTGCTCATTTCTTCAAATTAAACTTGGTATCATTCATAAGAACCATTGTTTTCGACATTTGTTCATCCTTTTTGGAACATGAAAGCAACATTATTAAATGTGGTAAATCTCCTTGAGGGTAAGAGTGCATCTTTAAGTAAATAAGACATATTAAATAAAATTCAAAATTCATTCTAGGATGATAGTTATTAATAATTAAAAAGAACTCACTACATCGGACATCAAGTACAACTCGAAACTACAGGGAGCGAAAAGGGAAACACTCAATCTTTAAAATTTACTTTTGTCATATTAATATGAAAAAGCTACAGAAACAAGCCCAGTAGCAAAAGGTTTAAACACAACCCTGTTTAATGGCACAGTGTAAACTTTAAAGACATAGAACAGAAAAACAAACTATTACAAACACGAAACATTGAACAACAGCACAAAACTCCACAAACAACACAGTACATATATACTAAAAAGGTGTGTTTATCAAGGATTGTTAGGTAATAACTTAGTCTTACCTTAATCAGGTACGATAAGTTTCAGTAACATACTTAATAGATTCATAGTACGTGAACATTTTGCTTAGATAAATTCAGTCTCATAACGAAACAGAAAGAAAGTATGTGTCGAAGTGAAAAGTTACATTCAATACAAACTTATTGATTTTAGCAATTATGTTTACTATAAAAACGTACTTATTTTGATTCAGGTAAGAGTTAGTACACCAGAAGTATAGCATATACTATAAATATTACTATTAAAGACTTTCAGATTTGTTTAACTATACCCTTAAAGTTGCCTACTCGCTTATTTTTATGTATAAATATCTCATACATTTATGTAAAGCAAGTAAATATTTCTTATCAGTTTACAATATTAAAATGATACATGATAAAAACGAATAATTTACATTACAAATACAAAAATAATAACGCAGACATGTCAATTGATTTAACTAAAAATACATAGTAAACATATATACTAAGCTTTCTTAATATATCATCAGTCGTAAATAATTGGATAAATTCTGACCGGCATGTCTGGTCTACGTCAATAAAATTGGGATACGACGAAATAAAGTGTGGAAAATCATAACGAGTGTTAAAATCATGATACGGTGGAACCCTTTAGCAAGAAAACATATTTGCTCAAAAAAGGTTTTGAAAACGACAATTTTCATTTTCGCGTAATCAGCTCAGTTAGAGCGTGATTGGTTGATAAAAATTATCACGTGATTTTATCAATGTATGCTTATTCATGATAGTCCTCGTGGTATTTAGGTAAAAATGTATTGCCATAATAGGCGTGGGTTCGCACCCCACTAAAACCCCTTTTTGTTCTTTAAAATCTGCAAATCGAGTGTTAAATAATGATAAAATAAGTGTATTCAGATGCATTACCGGGAAATTGTTAAAACCAAAAACATCTGAGTTTAAAATACGCAATTCTAATTTAGTTATTCTAAAATCACGTGAGATATATATATATATATGTAATTCGATTTGCAGCACGGTCAAACCGACTGTCTTTGCGGTGTTGTCCCTTTGGCGACAAATCGCCAATACATTAAGGTTGAATAACTCTACAAAATATGAAGCAAAACGTCCGTGTTAGAGTTTAGATTGTCTAGAAACATAAAATATTGATAAATCCCTACGATTTTGCTATGCATATTGGCAATAATGATAAGTCCTTTGTGTTTGCTTGTTGCACACTCAGATAAGGACCAAACTGCGTTCCATCTAATTTAACACTTAACAACGAGTCATTTGGCTGCAATACTCATAAATTAGAGCTTGCACATTAATTTCGAACATAGGATATTACTCCACCTGAATTTCAAGTACCGCTTATAAGCGTTTCTTTTAATGTTGAAATCTGCTTTTTAATCATTGCTACTTAAGTTTCAGTTAAACATAATATATCAGTCTTATCGAATATCGACCGTAGACTACTGTTATTAAGTGGTTTTTGTTTTACACTATAACGTTTTTATGATGACATTTTCTTAAAGTGACACTCTCATTCAAAATCAATACAAACAGAGGTATAAAAACATACATTTTTAGTGATAAACCTTTAACTACTTACTAAATAATGCCTTTATGGAAAATATTAATTACTGATATCAAGATTGTAACCCAATATTTGAAATCTGAAAATGCAAAAAATGTTAAATGATTGGTGAATGCTTAAAGATTTACTGTGATCTACTATCATGTCATAAGGTATAAATACCGTGTTTTCTGCACCTTTCTTTCAAATGAATCTCGGTATCATTTATAAGAAGGTAAATTAAAACACTTCTTTTAATTGTGGCAAATCTGATTTGGGAGAAAGAGTGCATCTTTAAGGCCAATTATTATTCTTATATATCTTTTCGTTTCCGATTGTACTGCCTCAAACTATTAGGGAAGGTAGGTATGGATTTTTACTAATATTTTACTTTACGGTAATAGGAAAGGAAGGTAGGTATTTTGTTAACACTTAGGTAATTTTGTGTCTGAATAGCATTGTGACACCTCCAAACGGAGCACCATGTCCTGTTGCGCTCTACACAGTTACAATCATACTGTTTACATCATCTGGTGAATGTACAACGGTAGTAACGCCAGCGTTTTGAGATCGGTTTACTACACCAATTGGCTGTTTGAAATTGTAGCGACTTCTGTTCCCATTAGAAGAGGACTGGCCATATAACATATAACTATGGCCGACCATTTTAACTTTGTTAATCAAAATCATGACCGTTTATTGGTGTGCTAGAAATCGATGGAAGCTGTAATGTCTGCGAATTAGTCTGGAAATCCACAACACGTGAAATTTATCACGTTTCTATGGATATCTACCGGTCATGAGGGGCGAATGAGGGGCGAAATCACAGTAAGACTCTTGATCACCGGGTATTAAGTTTTAAACACAACCGACGCTGACTGACGGCTGTAATACTAGTGCATCTTCAACGGATACATAGGCTAAATTACGTCGTTGAGAGAGTATCTCTAGTACGTAAATACGGTATGCTAGTTGGTAAACTCATCAATTATCATGCTTTTGTTTATAGCTGACGAGATAAGGTTAATATTTTCGATGAACTTTGTTCGAATGGTAAGATTTTTAGTCCTTGCATGTTGGCAATGGTCATTTTTTTAATATTTCAAATGGCAGGTGTTGTCTCGATCAACCATGTTCCGTGAGCCTGCGATGTTTATCGCGAGACACATGACTGCGTCCACTTTAGGTTGATAACCAATGCGTGCTCTACGAGGGTGCCGACAGCTGTAACCGTTTAATATGTTTCACATGAAATTCACTCTGGTCCAGGTTCATGTCATAGATAAAGTCACGCACTAAATCATTCTTTGTGCAGGAATTAAGATGCCTTCGACACAGGGATTTTTACAAAGTCTCTCATCCAGAGATAAACTTGCAATCTGTCAAATTCCTTTATAAGGGACAAACATGGGCATGTGCATTAACAAGCATACAAAGTAAAACTGTTTTACAAAATAATGGTATACGGATATTGTTACCCATTCATAGTCTTCATTATTCATTCAGTTATTAAACTTAAATTTTGGGAACAGGTAAAACTCCTAAATAAGATCACTTATAACTTTTATGTATAGGGCATGTAATCAATCTGTATTGAGTTTTACAAACTCTCCGTTCTATTCAGTGTATCAGTGAAAATGCATTTAAATTAGCAAGTATTTTATTACAAAGGTAAGTCTAAAATCTGACATAAATAGAATTGAAAGAAGGTTACTTATGCTAAGTAAATAATCTTTCTTCTCACCTTTATTTTTAAGTTCTTCTACAGGTGAATAGACATCTATTTTCTTTCACCTGCCATATAAAATGATTTGGACAGCTTTATTCGCATGTACCTGTTTCAGACTTTATATTGTTTTCTTAAGATACATTTTAGAAATGTATCTTTTGTAAACAATGAACATATGTGCCTACATAAGATAACACGCATAACCCACTTAATGTTATATGAATGTGTCTATGTATATAATATATCACATAGCGTCTTTATACACTATACATGCGAAAAGAGTATTCACTGTTTTTGTCATTTTGATACATTTTTTCTTATTATGAATACGCGTTGAAACAAGTAACATTTGAGTTTAATCGTACCTTAAGCATCATAGCACTGTCTGAAGAATAAATTAATGTATCTTCCAATTTCACAAAATCCAAATTAGCTCTCGCTAAATTTGAAATTGAAAACCAGACTATTTTAAGGTTTGCTTATTTAAAAACTGGGGTTTATGCAATAAGTGGCGTGATCGAAACCTGCATACTCGTTTCAAATTTCTTTATGTTTTTATGCTAATAACTTATCTTAAATATCACAACAAAAATTCAAGACAAAAATGTCCATGAGTGTTCTGATTTAAAATAGAAAATGTATTAGACAAGTATAAAGTAATAAATTACATTACGAATGCATTCGTACTACCTTTTGACTGGTTTAAGATGCACTCTTACTCCCAAATCAGATCTACCACAATTAATAATATTGATTTAATTTTCCAAAAAGGATGAATAAATTTCGAAAACAATTGTTCTTTTGAATAATACCGAGTTAATTTGAAAGAAATTGGCATACAACACGGTATTTCTACCTTATAAAACTACAGTAGACCACTGTAAATCTTTTAGCATTCACCAATCATTTATTGTTTTTGCGCTTTCTGCTATGAGATACACGGTTACAACCTTGTTTAGTGAGTGATTAATATCAAATATTTTCCATAAATGCATAATTTAGTAAGTAGTTAAAGGTTTATCACTCAAAATGTATAAGTGTTATATATGTGTATGTATTGATTTAGAATAAGAGTGTGCCTTTAACGCAATTTTCATGAGTCATTGATTGCAGTTATATTGCAATCAAACAGAAGTGACAATATTCTTATTTTATTTATCAAATCCAACTTGAATCATGATTAAGACAACAACATGTACGAGTTATAGTAGAAGTATTAATTATACACACATTGGATTGATAAAAACATACCGAAAATATTATAATTAAAATGTAAATAGTTCCACGTTTAGCATGATACATGTAGACATTGAACGTAAATTAGACTGTGAATCAAGCTTATATGTGTACTTTTAAACTAAACACAATTATTGTAGTGCAGTTAGGTTTTAGTTCCGTTCTTTTTTCTCTGGTTCGTCTATTTTCAAATCCATACAGTGTGTGTTTAACCCCAATGAGAGTTCTTTTTTCTAACTTAAAAAATATTTAGGCTTATCATTTAATATTTAATTATTTAACATTAAATTGAAGAAATAGGGATTAAAATCGGTCTGAAATTATAATCGATCACCTGAATGAATTAGTTAGGCCATTTCGATCATTTTCTTTTCATTATATCATCGAAAACCAATGACCATACACATGTTAAAACTTTAACGGTATAAAACACCTGCATTTTAATGTTAACAAGTGTACTAAACAAGAGTAAAAATGGAAGAAATTTTGATGTTGTGAATTTGTCTATTAAAAAATAGTATGTCAACGAAAGCTTTGAGGTTGAAGCTGAAAAGCAAAAATAACTTTGCAATTGCCAATACTGGTTGTTTTATCTGAACATTTGAATGTAAATGTGGCAATAAATAACAGTGTTTAAAAACTGATTTGATACTTTGTAATACCCATAACATATTTTGACCCGAGTCATAACTTTTATCAACTCGACAATTCAAACTCTTTGACCTCTTATCAAGCCAGATAAATTGCATTTAATTAGATCTGTTAATTTTTGATATGGTATTTACCCTAATTATTAAAACGAAAAATTTATTCAGTTAAAACTATTTGACGTTGTTCGAGTGGTAAATCTCTTCAAGTGGCGATCCTTTTCAATGCTTCACTGTAAGCCTGGCGTCATAAACAAAAATTGTTTTAATTGAAAAGATTTTGTTAAAGTGACACTCTTAATCAAAATAAGTCAATTCATTTTGATTAAAACTAAATTTTATCATTTTCGCGAGATTGAAGTGTATTGTTGTTTGTCACGTTGCTAAGCAATCGGAATACTCGGTCGTTACCGTTAATGCTATGACGGACATTTGACGGTAGTTTAAGGTACAATTTTTACCGATATTAAACCGGTCAATGAATCGTGAATCACAGTTTTATGGTAAACTTTGTGATTTGCGGATCGAAATAAAAATGACCGCCCAACCCGCCCAGTACTAAAATGTTTTACATGTTAATATTTATGCGAAAAGCTAAAGAAACAAGCTTAGTAGCAAAAAGTTTAAACATAAACCCGGTTTAATGGCACTGGGTAAACGCCAAAGATATAGAACACAAAATCATAAACAAGAAACATAGAAGAACAGCACAAAACTCCACAAACAGCATAGTTCATACATACTATGTATAAAAAAGTATGTTTATCAAGGATTGTTAGGTACCGCCTTGGAACGGTCAGTAAATTTACTGGGGGTTTTAACCAGTTTAAGTGCACAAACCTCATTCTTATCCCAACAATCCTTAATTAAGATAAAGCGCAAAAGGAACATTTTATCAAAGAATGCATTAACTTGAGGAAACTTCACAATAAAACAAATTATAAAAAACTTATTAGTTAAACCCCAAGTACTTCTACGATGAAAGATCCCAACTATATCTGCAGACTGAGGAATACAATTCAGAGCACCTAATGCAAAAACTTTTCAATGGCACGATGCAGTCATTGTTTGAAACTATAAATATCACACACAGTCTGCCTTATAAAATAAAAGGTTTAAAACTGTGTGATCATAGAGTTCACAACTGGGAAGAAATAAAGAAAACATTATCAAAAATAAAAGCGATATGTATAAGCTAATTTTTCCTTCCAAATTTTTTGAACATGTAAATATTTGAAGAAAATGAAGTCACATGCTAAAACACTCCGAGTCAGTCAAAACCACCTAGCCAAAAAAGGTTTTAAAGATAACATGAATTAGCAAAATCTTCATAAAATCAAAGGACTGAAAGCTTAGTTATGCAAGGATGCTATATTCAACCCAATATTTTGTTTCAGGAATTCATCGTCAAAAACTAGAAGGCAAGTGCTCTTCAAAATATTGCCTTTATATCCATGGTTTAAATAAAATCCAAGTTATTCACTAAGTCTATCTGCCAAACTACCTGCTGGAAACATTTTAATTTTACGAATTTTCTTTAAAACATCACACTAAAAATCGAGATTAGAAGTACTATTAGCAATCAATGATTTAAGACTACTTTTGTACTTTGATATGAGATTATAATGAACATTAACAAATTTAAAGAAAGTGTTTTTTAATTTATAATATCTGTAACCCTGTTTTAGAAGTTTTTCCGTCATAAGTTTACTGCGAGAGCTGAATTTTTTAACATCTGTACATAATATAGCAAATCTTATCAATTGTGCAATAAAACACAATATGATTGTAAACTAGGAAAATCTCCATCTAAAGTAGGGTAATTAATTATTTTAAAATTAAAATCATCACGTTTATCATAAAAATTGATACTCAATATATCTTTCTTTACTTCGAGTTGCAGATCTAAATAAGATGCTTTTAAAACGGATGCATTTGATTTATTAAGTTGCAATTGTGAAGGGTATATCGATTGAATATAATACCCTCTTTAGTAGCTACATGTTATATATTGTATTTAAGTAATTTAGTTTGCTAAACTTTGGTTTAATATATAGTTCCCGCGTTGCTGTTTTGGTATTTTGTATTTTTCAGTACTGCATCCCAGCGGTGAATCGAGTAGGTCCACATACACGTTATGGCGGATTAATGTCTCTTCAGGGGGTGTTCTTCATGATAGAGAATAGCCTTCCAACAGTCAGGGAACAATGGAATCTTAATCGCAAAAGGGATTGATTTTGAGTGTCACCTTGTATTAACCGGAATGAACTCCAACATTTACGCGTGCAACTGCTATGTGGAGTAATACTTGTGTCGATGTTATGTAACATCAACACATAAAACTATTACGTAGAGATAATTGTGATGAATCATGACTGGAAACTCATGTGCATTTGGGTTCCGTACGTGACACTCAACCGATGCTAACATAAAGAGGACATGACAGATTGTTCAACTCCCACTTTAGTGGAAATATTTTTGTTTTAGATTCATTGTACTGGACCAGCCTTCTTTACATCGTGTTAGGGTTGGTAAATTGTACTTTTGTGGAACTAATTTTGTTTGAGATTCATTTGACTGGACCAGCCTTCTTCACATCGTGTTAGGATTGCACACATGTAGTTTCTTTACATGTGGAATGTGCATCTATTTTGTTCTTTTATTTAACCATGTCTAAATAAGGAACCATGGACATCGGAAATAGCTTTCTGTTTGCAAAAATTAGCTCCATCTTTGCTAAACAATGAACTTGCATTATTTGGATATTAAGGGTAGACGGCACTTCCGTAGTATTTGATATTGGTTTCCGCTTTGCAAGGTTCAACATGTAATTCATAATTCAATTTTAGTCAGTCGTGAAGAAGGGGAAAAGTTCGCAAGCCGAGATTTGGTTGGGCTGTCTTCCATTACAGTTTAAAAATGCATATATACATATATTATTTGTATTTTAGTTGTATTTGGGCTTGTCGAGACCTTCACCTTGGTCGAGCACCTCGGTGCTAGTACTCACTGGGTGAGGGAATCCACAAATAGGCTATAAATATCAAATTGGGATTTATACACTAAAATCAATTATTTTTTATAGAATGTAGATATAAATATCACTGATAATTCCGATGCTGGAATTACAAAGTCAGAACAAGTCTGCTGCATGTATATTTCTCAAGGCCGGGAACGTCCAAGTACTTGGCGTCCCGAAGGTTACATAGTTGCGTTTCGTTGCATTGCCAGGAGATTGCTGATTTTGCATTGGCTATTGGCAATTGGTGGTTGCATGATTGCGTTGCGTTGCATTGCCAGGAGATTGCTGATGTTGCGTTTGCTATTGGCAATTGGTGGTTGCATGATTGCGTTGCGTTGCATTGCCAGGAGATTGCTGATGTTGCATTGGCTATTGGCAATTGGTGGTTGCATTGTTGCGTTGCGTTGTGTTGCCATGAGATTGCGGATATTGCATTTGCTATTGGCAATTGGTGGTTGCATTATTGCATTGCCAAGATATTGCGGTTTGCATATCGGATTTTCCATTGACTATAGGCAATATGATCGTTTAAATGCAGACAGAAGTTGCCGGGTTATCCCACTTTGCTTAACAGGCTATTCCAGCACGGGTAGGTCATAGGCCACTATAGCATTAGCAAAATGTTATTACACTTTGTATATAACATTTTGTGTCACTTAGACCTATTATGGAGTTCGTTCGTTTTCACGGCCATATCTTGCCAATCCTTTTACTAACTATTTGTTAAGCTGGTGTACCTATAGCGGTTATTGTATAATAGGGTGATTATGCTCTATCACGTTGGTTATTTAGAATTAAATTCAAGAACTTTCAATGTCGTTTTGTAAATACATACAAAATACAGCAAACAAGCAATACGTTTACTGCTCAATCCTGCATATAAGCATATAGTACATGCACATTCACTTTGTAGTATTATACATTATACTGTGTTTTCCAAGATTATGAGTACGTCATTTTATATACTTATTGAATTAAGATCATTAAATGATATTGTTTCAACTATCAATAAAGGAACTAAAAGACGACTTTAGGAAAGTAATATATAGTATAATCATGCATTAAAGAAAAAATAACTGCAATGCATGATATATGGTTCTGTTAGCCTATACAGTTAACAATTCCGCTGAAGAACAGTGTTGGACCCCTTGCAGATTGGTTGGGGTGACACACCTCGCGACAGTAATCGGTTTTTGGATGTCATAGCCATCCAATGAATACATTTTACAACTAAATTGGCCTTGCTCGTCATTTACTTTATTTTAATTATTTCTGAACTTTAGTACTTATTTTTCCCAAACGTGTATGAGTATTTTTTCCACGCAATAACTCGAGAACGGTTCCAAGCGTCCCGTCCCGTTCCGTCACTTCCCACATACATATAGCGTCGCATGTACCTCCCGAACTGTCAGTTTTGGTCAGTCTGTTGTGTACACTTCACTTGGTTTAACATGATTTATTACCTTTACTATTACTTTTGACTTAGTGAACGAATATCAAGATAAATATATTGCATATACACTCATGAACTTTTTAGGAATGCTGGTCTGCATAGAGTGTTTTGCATTCGCCATTTTCTTCACATTTTACTCGGTTTTATAAATTGCACATTCAGTCCTGAAACTGTATAGGAATGTTGGTCAGCACGGGCAGTTTTGCACCATTTCTTGGCACACTTCACACGGAGTTATGTTATTATTAACAAAAGAATGGTATCAAAATATTATTCAACATTTAACCATTTTTGTTATAAGGCGGCGTCTTGGGTATTCAACACTTCTTTGATAAATGTAGTTGATGTTACGGCAAGGATTACTGTCACTAATGTCATATTTAACAGTCTTAAAGAAAATAGTTTGACCTACGAACATGAAACTTCAGTGGAAAGTTGCATTTGACCAGTAGATGACCCCTAATAATTGATAAGGTCAGACGTTCCACACGGTCAGGTTTTATGCACACTTTATCCGGAAAATGACTTGAGTACTGTATGATCTAGGACCATAACACTTAAGTAGTAAATTGTCATTGACCATAAAGGCTCTTTATTTTGAGGTCATAGTTTGTGTGTCAAAATTCAAGGTCACAGTCAAATGTCTTATGAGAACTTGCGCACTTACATGAGAGCAGTGTGACCTACCACCATAGAGTGTCAGTTGTAATTTGCCCTTGACAAGTAGATCTCCTGTTGTTTTTGAGGTTAGAAGGGTAAATATCAAGTCCAACAGTTTTATGAAAACTACATTCTGTTTTACTGTATTATTCAGGGACCTACTAACAATATTAACAAAGTATGAAAACAATATTACGTATTACTCGTATTTTTGTCAAAACAATGCCTTTCATATATACAATGTAAAACCTTTTAAACTTACATTTCATAAAAAGAACATTATAGTTTATGATATCAGTCTATACTTAAGCGCCGCTTGATATGATACTTAAACCAATACTCATAATACAATTCAAACTACAGAGACGACGTTCATCTAAATGGTATAATGATGGTATCTATATTTTCGCATGAGATAATACAAATCAATATATCAATTCAATTAAATCGAAACTAAAAAACCCAAGATTTTAGTGCCACGTCTGCACTGCCAAGGAAGTTTCTGTCTTTGTTTCGTCTTAGACATATAGATACTATCGGAACTTTATGTGCAGAAATGGTAAGTAAGCTTTATTTAAACTCCTTATAAAATCTAATTCACGGATATCATATTTAAAGTTCAAGGTTGACCGAATGTTTTGTGTTGCGATGGTACACTATTAAGATTATTATTACGGTATTAAGTGAAAACAGTGACTCTTGTGATTTGTGAACAACTAATGAAATATAACATCAATAGCGTACTTAAATATTATTGGTTACATGGGCGTTACATACACACGACCGTATATCTGTTTAAAGTGGGCTTACGATTTTTAGACGGGCACTTTGAAGGTTGCTAACTCTACGTTTACAATATACTGATAAAAAAGTAATCATTGTCGCCTTAATTTATCTTTACGCATTGCTCAATCAATGGTTTGTAAATTGGCGTTATACAGTGAATAAGGCGCTTGACATAAATGATATTTTAGCAAGGTGTAGATGGTTCGAATCAGTGAACGTCTTTATTATTTTTATATTTCTTTCATTATTTGTTAAGAAATTGAGTTAAATTTTTTGTATCATTTTAGAACAAATGTTTAATGCAACATCTTATAACAAGAAATTACAGTTTAAGATATAGGTGAAAACAGAGCAACGCAGACATATTCCAGATAGTTTATTAAATAAAGTATTGATATTAAAGATTTTTAATTAAGTAAGGTTTTTTTAAATGTTTAGAAAAGTACACGTAAGTGGAAATCAAATCCGCTACCGGTAAAATAAAGACTGACTTTGGATCATTACCACTACACCAAGCAATGTTTTGTTTAATAAAGTATCTACTCAAGGTCATTTTCGGCTTATTTAAATACAGGAAAAGTGCTCGTAGAAGACTAAATATATTCGAGGATCAATAGTGAATAAATATAGTAATAGAAAAAAAGTTTTTCATATTGATACCGTAAATAAACAAGTTTGAACTTATTAAATAATCGTTTAATTAAAATGGTATGATCTCTAATTATGTACTTTTTTAACGTACTGCATCTATTTCAGGGTACATATCATCATCTATTTGGATGCCTATTTCACTGCCTCATATTCGCATCGCCATCTATTTATAAACTAAAACATAAACTGGTACATGGAAGGAAATTAAAAAAGGACCTGGAACTTAACATGCTCGTGTTTTACCTCATCAGTGCTTTTCTGTTGTTTGTCGATGCTTCAGGCATATTTGGACGATGTCCTATTTATGACTATATAACGACAAACGAGAATGATAACGTGCTAGGCATTTTGAAAATCTGCATGGCTGAGTGTTCTGCGTGTGTGCCAACATTTTATTATATTGGGATGATACTATGTGATGATTCTCCGAATTGGTATAGAAAAGGCAAGGGTAAAAAATGCTTTTCAGAATGCATTAAGCATGTCGGGTGGGTAATTGTGAAAATCGCAATACGTTGGGATATGCGCGATTTAAGACTGGCATGATAGCTATTTGTATAGCGTGCCTATGACCTCGACATTAACTTGTACATTCAAGAAACTTTTAACTTTTAAACATGTATTGCACTATCTAAAACACGACACTAAAGCAACATGTTAATTAGAACTTTGATGAATATTGTTTTTACCTAAACTATTTTGCAGAATGTTACTCAATATAATTAAATGTTACTTGTGGTATGGATATATGAATAAATCTGTGTATATGTATGTCCTGTACGACAACCCACTGAAATATGATATATGATATATACGTGTATGTTATTATTTCCATGTGGCTTCAAATAGGTGAACTAAGTGACCATGTTTCTATGAATATCAATATCGAAAAGTTCAACACTTCCGTGAAAAACTACAAAAACAAGCCCAGTGGCCAAACGTTTAAACATAAACCCCGTTATATGGCACAGGGTAAACGCCAAAGATATAGAGCACACACCAAAAAATCACAAACAAGAAACATGCACAACAGCACAAAACTCCACAAACAGCACAGTTCATATATACTATATAAAAAAACTAGGTATGATTATCAAGGATTAATGATATATTATGAGTCATTATTTGTGTCTGTCTATAAACACTATATACATGACTGTATATAGTCAATCTTTTTAACGTATCCTCTGTTTCTTTTTAAAAAAGATACGTCTTCACAAAGTGTCCTTCTATGAGTTCGAGTACAGCATATTGAAAAGCTGCAGTGCACTCTAAAATTACAACATTACACACGCATTTCTTATTAATCTCGTTTTTCGTGCTAATACATCTTATCCGTGATCGTTAGCTCGCTATTAAGAAATGACGTGAGAGTAGTCTAGTTGTGAAGGTGTCTGTCTCTCACCGTTAAGGTTGTGAGTTCCCACCAGGGGTACTTCAATGCGGCCACTCAAAAGTATTCAATACTGGTTTCTGCTTAAGATTTGCAGTCGAGAGTTATTCATGTAAGTTAACAGCTGTTTTAACAATCATGCTTATTCAAATCAATAGTATCATAATTTCGCTGGTATGACGCTCTGACGGTATCTGAAGATATACGAGCTTCCATGTATGCAACCAGACTTTCAACTACCGAGATTCTAGGTTTTATGCAGGAAAATGAGTAATTACATACATGATCGAGAATATTTTTTAATTTATCCTTTATCCCCATACCTGCATCACCGAAATATTTAAACAAAATATATCAAGTAACAACTACGCATGAAACGAATGCAATATAATACTGATGTATGAGGTCGCTTCCAATGAAATGTTAAAAACAATCACATAAATATGTGATTTAGCCTGACCAATCGATGTGTGCGATTTTCACTTCCTTTTCTAAAATTAAAACAAGACCGGCTGGATCACCATGAATTGTTCCTCTGTGACCCAAAATAAGCCACCCGGAAGAGTTTATCAAACAGCTCGGCTATTCTTGTTTTAAGTACGTAAAGCTTTAGCAAACTATTTATGAAAATACTTGATTTTATCCAATATTGACAAAGCAGTCCGAAGGACGGCTATATCCCCCGCCGTTGTTTTTAAGTATTTTGTTTTTCTCGCAACCTGACTGTTACGTTGAATCTGACCAAAATTGTACACAACCACTGGTCAAGAGTGGGAATATAGGAAATATAAGTTGTTTGTTCGGTACCCTAAATATTCTTCGATATATGAACATATTATAATAGGATATTTGTTAAAGTTATTCATATTGTGTGTAGTGTAAGATCAATATCAAGTTTGTTTTGGCTAAAACGAGCATGGGTACTATGACATTTAACCGTCAGATGTGACCTTGACCTTTGAGGTATGGCCCCGGGTAAATGTTACTGCACATCGTCTCAATCAGGACAACATTTGTACCAAGTAATATGGTAATCCATCAATGCATAAGTAAGTTATAGCGCGGACACGAGCATGTGTACTCTGACCTTTAAATGCCTCGTGTGACCTTGACCTTTGAGGTATGGACCCGGGTCAAGGTCTGTAAAATTTCGTGTCCGGGCTATAACTAAATTATGCATTGATGGATTACCATATTACGTGGTACAGATGTTTTCCTCATTGAGACGATGTGCAGTGACCTTGACCCGGGTCCATACCTTAAAGGTCAAGGTCACACGAGACATTAAAAGGTCAGAGTACACATGCTCGTGTCCGGGCTATAACTTACTTATGCATTGATGGATTACCATATTACTTGGTACAAATGTTGTCCTGATTGAGACGATGTGCAGTAACCTTTACCCGGGGCCATACCTCAAAGGTCAAGGTCACATCTGACGGTTAAATGTCATAGTACCCATGCTCGTTTTAGCCAAAAAAAACCCTTGACATTGATCTTACACTACACACAATATGAATAACTTAAACAAATATCCTATAATAATATGTTCATATATCGGAGAATATTTAGGTTTCCGAACAAACAACTTATATTTCCTATATTTCCACTCTTGACCAGTGGTTGTGTACAATTTTGGTCAGATTCAACGTAACAGTCAGGTTGCGAGAAAAACAAAATACTTAAAAACAACGGCGGGGGATATAGCCGTCCTTCGGACTGCTTTGTCAATATTGGATAAAATCAAGTATTTTCATAAATAGTTTGCTAAAGCTTTACGTACTTTTAACAAGAATAGCCGAGCTGTTTGATAAAGTCTTCCGGGTTGTTTATTTTGGGTCACAGAGGAACAATTCATGGTGATCCAGCCGGTCTTGTTTTAATTTTAGAAAAGGAAGTGAAAATCACACCCATCGATTGGTCAGGCTAAATCACATATTTATGTGATTGTTTTTAACATTTCATTGAAAGCGACCTCATACATCAGGAATATATTGCATTCGCTTCATGCGTAGTTGTTACTTGTTATATTGTGTTTAAATATTTCGGTGATGCAGGTATGGGGATCAAGGATAAATTAAAAAATATTCTTGGTCATGTATATAACTCCTGCATAAAACCTAGAATCTCGGTAGTTGAAAGTCTGGTTGCATACATGGAAGCTCGTATATCTCCGGATACCGTCAGAGCTTCATACCAGCGAAATTATGATACTATTGATTTGAATAAGCTCGATTGTTAAAGCAGCTATTACCTAAAATGAATAACTCTCGACTGCAAATCTTAAGCAGAAACCAGTATTGAGTCCTTTTGAGCGGATTATTAAGTGTACCTTCTCAAACGCGATGTCATTTATAAAAATAATATTATGTTGACGATCCCTTATCCAAAAGAATCCAACAAATATAATAATAAAGGCTGCAGAAAAAGGGAAGATTCGTATCTATTGGTGCAAACAATGGATAACTTCGAACGTGCAATTCTTAAAATAGGTGGTGTGATGGGCATGCCTGTGTCTTTTCCCGCTCGTTGACGGTGGTAGCCTTTAAGGAGTTTTGTCACTATAAACTGAGTTGACGGATATAGTGCCCCCATCCTTTTGCCCTTATAACCGATTGCCGTTAAAAATATAATCGTGCAGTGGCCGGAGCGCTTGACTGAAGTTACATAAATGAGATGAAGAGTACAATGTTCCAAACTTGGAAAACTTGGCCAGACCCTGTGCATACGTGTTTTGGGTTTTAGCCGAGTTTAAGGGTCTTTCAGCTTCGGCGAGTAAATGAGGGTGAGGAATGCCGCAAGTAAAACTTCCAGAATTGGGACTTTCGTGTTATGAAATTGTATTTTCTTTGGTTGGTATGTAACGCGCTCTAAAAACAATGTCATGGGACATGATTCGCAGAATTAAAGGGCGGAGAAGTTGCACCTGGCGCTTTGAATTTGATGACTGTTAAGTATTTTCACTAGGCCCATATTGTCAGACCACAAGATCAACTTTTTGGGCGGAGAGACGAGGGGCCGAAATGTATAAGGCTGTCCAAACTGGACCTAGCTTTAAAAATGGTATAGCCTTTAATAAAACAAAAAACAATTTGACCCTGTAGTGCGCTGACTATTGAAAGAAAGCCAACGCCCCTGCATGTAGCATGCCGCGCCTAAACCGTTGGCCCCGGCGCTGTCATTTCAACATTCTAAGATATCATTTGAAATCCAAACAGACTTTAGGCATGTGAACAATGCCGTTAAATGATTTTAAAATAATAACCACATCATCAAAAATTTTAAAGTTTGTGTTTTACGGACGAAGAAATAAGGTTTGTGAATACCTATCATTGCATCGTACAATCGTCTGTTAAATGCGCGTCCCCCCTTATGGCTTGACAAGCAAAGCTGAATTTACCGGCCAGTGATTATATTTCCCTCAATCTGATTTGGCTGCGATTTATGATGTAACTTATTGTCATTAGATTGACCTTGTCTCAGATTTTTACAGCAGGTTCACGAATTGGCATGGTGACCGTGTCGATTTCGAGACCCAACAAGTAGTCGGACCGGCGGATTTTTCCTTAGAGAAAGGAACGAAGACAATTAAAAGTATACGTGAACCCATCGACAAAAATACTACAAATGTCTGAAACCCAGGTTCCCGCGAATATGAAATCGTCTAAAATATGATTCAGAGATTGCAAGGCCTCCGATACGGACCAATGAAGGAATGTTGCAAACTTTACAAAAAGAGCGGGGGCGTAGCTGCAACTATAACTCATACATTTGTCGAAATAGTATATTGCCACCAAATTTCTTGCATAGAAGATGAAAGTCCGACGGGTGTATAGGTAGTAACCTGAATGCGGATTTATATCCCTTTTCACCATTAAGGCCTCGAACCTAATCCAATAACATATCTGCGACTTCATCAAAAGTAGAATATTTCACCATATGATACATAACGACGATCAATACCGGCGTTGAGGTTTAGCCCAGGTGGGTAAGAGCGATGTGGGATAAAACGAAAACCACCGGTTGATTTTGGAACCACTCCGATAGGGGAAGTTCTAAAATTTGACATTAGGAGTATATTAAAAGGGCATCCATGCGTAACATAGAAATTTTTTTTTCAATTATGACCGCGAGTACTTTGGGGTGAACCCGGCAGACTAAGTTTCTAGGCACGCACGTGACAAATAGCAACCACAGTTCAAAATAAATTTCTGACCAGGATTCCAATGAATCAAAGGCTATTCAGCATCTAATCTGATTGTCATAGCTTTACAATCCAGTTCTGCAGCGCTTAGCAGCTGTTCTTATGGTATTCATAATCTTAATAAATCTTGTTTTTTTATGCTTACAAAATAATTCAATAAAAGTGCCCGAGAATTCGGCAAAATTGAAGACATTTTGGCTGGAGACACGGGTTTTAGGGTAAGGACTCCCTAGAAGAAAGTGTTACCAGACAAGGGCGTAGCTAGGCCTTAAAAACTTGTATGCCCGATGGATCTATGTGAGTTTGGGGATAAGTCCCTCTCACCACCCCAAAGGTTCTTTATAAATAAGAAGCAAAATGGTGAAATTAAGAAGCATTTCAGGAGAAAAAACCAAAAGCACAAGTGCATCTATTTTATATGCAAATTACCCACACTTTATTGAATATGCAATGATTAAAATAAAATCTCCTTGCATATAGTTTAATAAGCACCGAATCATAATAAAACAAACTTTAGGGTTATTCTATGTGTTTGATTAGCTATTAGTGTTTATTGCTTTTTCGGATTATTTAATTTTGTCATTCTCCAAAAAAAATGAAGGCCCAGGCCGACAAGGCCTATATGTAGCTACGCCACTGTTACTCAGAAATTGCTGGTAGTGGCTGAGAATCTAGCAACTCGTTACCTTTTATTGTGGCGCCCTAAGCAACTTCGTCGGGAAATCCTTGTCCTGGCGTGGGACCCTCAAATAGGGCCTTACAACCAAACCTCCGTGCTGACCGTAGCTTATGACCAATAGAGTGAGAGTTGTCGGCCTTGCCCTCGCGATTGGTGTCTCGGGAGCCGTCTGCGACGCCTTCCTGCATGATTTGGCCGCCAAACGACTCGAACTCGTATCCTTGTGTGTGGCTGCATTAGACGGATCTCTGGGTCTTTCTCCATAGCGTGGCATGGTCGGCATCTTTGTTCTTGTATGTTTCTCAGTGATAATAAAGAATAATCAGCAGGAATTTGACAAATGATTTAGTGTAATTTTTAATTGTATTCAGTTTATCTATGACCCTCACTTCATTTACCTTTTACATTAAACCTATAACTGTTCATGAAGTTTGATATCCCAACGAGGCGTAGCGTGCATATATTCAAGGGATTACCTAAGCCGGAAAAAAATAACTAGCCATTATTGATTGAAATATACTGATAATGTTTCGTTTAACGTTTTCATTTCCCAATACAGAAGTACTTGATAGAAGATTGATTGAAGAAATGGCTAAACAGAATTGATTTCTGGAGGAGGAATAAAATGCGTTACCGTTTGAGAGAATTTCAGAAAGGAAAAGGAAGTAACGTCATAATTTCTTTCGGTACATTATGCGTAGGCCACACACAACTGACAGTTGACGTGTGGTTGGTAAATGATGCAGCGATAAAACATGTTACTGAGAGCAGTAACCCTAAAAACCTTCCATTTGAATAACAGTTGTAATCACAACAATGATAATAAGAAATATTGTATTCTCGCACAAATTTACTTTTGATCTGATATGTCTATTGATATGAGTAACCAATGTTTACATCTGACCCGTCTGAGCCTCGTTCTGTGAATGGAATGTTAACACGCATAACTATTGAGAAAGGTAAATAACGATCTATTTAGCTGGTTAAAATAGTAAAAGAGTAAGGTAGTAATCGTTATGATGAAAAGGTTAATTGTTTTAAAGGGTTAGAGCAAATAGCGATCAACACGTAGGCTTCGGAACATAAAAGTGTTTTGCCAAGCCGGCAAAAGGTTGTTCCTCTTAGCAACGTAGAAATTGTCACGTGCTTAAATGCAACTGAAATAAAATAATTTTAAATAATAAAACTTCAATAATGATCGAACAAACAAAAAAAATACAGATAATGCAAACATGACAGTTTGAAAGAATGTGTTCTTACTCTTGAACAAAAAGTATCGTGCGGTTGGATGGTGCGATTTTAAATGCACTGTTGAGAAAACACACAGGCGCACCGGATCCTCTTTGTCTTTTAAAAATAACAATTGGTGGTCCTTTTCTTTCAGATGAACCAGATTAGTTTTCCATGTGTGGTCCACTGTGCGATTCTCATGCTCCCGTTAATATTAAAGCTCTACGAACCTCAAGTAAAAGACGCAGCATACGCAATCAGCTTTTATGGATGCATATTCGAAGCTTTCGTTGGCATGGTAACAGCCTTTTTCAAATGTTATTGGCGTCCCAGAACGACGAATATCTGAACATGTTTATACTGACAGAACTTTTGACATTTGTGCCAACTTTCATCCACATAATAAAGATATGTTGTGATTGTGATAAAGTTAACACAAACCCATGTTACGAGTTAGGATTACATTGTTTGTGTTCTCACAACTTTGGTTCTACATGGCGTTAGTTACGTTTTTAGTTACGCCAGTATGCACACATTAATATATAGACAGCAATTCAAACGCATATGTGTTATTACATCTAAGTATAATATTCTATTTTATATTGACCTTTTTCTTTATGATGTTTAAATTTATATATTTAATATTCTTGTATTTTTTAGGAAGACGCTTACAGAATTTGTTATTGCATATGGTTTCGAAGCCAATCGTTGGTATGTCGATTGTCCAATCTAAATTCTAGTGACATCTAACGGCGACACACATTTGGACACTTACATGCTTACGACATTTTTATCAGTTATTTAGCATTATATTTTGACATGTACGTATAAAGATGTTTTAATTAACCTAGTATTGTAATGAAGGAAGTTCCCGATTAATATTTGCTGCACTTAGTTTGTCTGACAGGCGGTGGTCGGACAAACGTCAAACAGGCCGTTGCCATTCAATAACTTCAGTTTACATTACTGGATAAAAATAAATTCGGGTTGTAGGTTGCTTATTTGAACAAGGAAGGTTTAATAACTCTTTTGTGATTTTTGTGCGACGTTACGCAATGTATTGACGTAACGCCCGGAATGTTTATTTTCTAACATAACGTAACTTCCTGTGTGATGTTATTGTATGTATGATTTTAATAAAGGAAACGAACGTTCACGACGTGTTTTACCTTGATCAACTCAAACAAACCCCTTCCACCATTGAGTCCTCTAAAATCCTTCATTTTCTGCTCAAGTCTAACATGACAAAACTATTTTATCATTTTGAGTTTTTGCGAACCGCGTTCTTTCCTAGAGTTTTCTTTTACCAGCCCTCGAAAACCGCGTACTAAAAACTACGTAGATTGGGATTGCTTAAGGTGTTGGTTCGGTCATGGTTGTTGTTACCAAAAATAGAAACTATTTCTCTGCTCTATTAATCTTGTAAGAACTAATTGTAAATGATGGCACTGAACTTGTAAGAAGACGTAGCTTGGAATTTCTCTTGGGGTCGATGTCGTACAGGTGGAATTTGCTAAATTTGAAACACTCAATAACTTGAATTAGAAATAACGCATAGTGTTGAAACCTGATACATCGATAGCAAAATTGAATGTGAATAAGTAGATTGAAATTGGATATGAATTGGATCAAGATCGAAGACGCTGTAAAAATAGAAAAATAGTGTTGTTTTATTTCGCGTGTGTTTGAATATACGTATAGTGATGCAACTTGTGGTCAGAAAGCTTATGTGAAGAAGACCTTTAAAGTCTGTTGAACTATTTGGGGCTTGGTATCAATAGGGTCATGGCCAAGGTCACTCTTACTAAAATAAAAACAATGGTTGCCGCTCAATAAAAATCTTCAGCGATATTTTGTTTTATTATATACTTATTAATATTCTGTTAAATTTATCCCGTGTAACACGATGCAGCTTTCTGTCTCCGTATTACACACTAGACCGGGATTACATTTTTTAATCATACATGTTCGGTAATTTCCGCCATTCCGATTCTATTATACTTTAATGCAGGAGGAATATCAGACATTCCATCAGAAAATCAAAATACAAATATAACTAGACAAACCTCGTCCTTGGCAATACCGGCTAGATTGGATGACATCGCCGCCCCAATGCATTCCAAAATCGCAAACCACATCCTTTGAAATAATTTCCACGCACACTTTCTCGACACAAATCCTTCAAAATGCTCGGCAACTCAACTTTTACATCACTATAAACCACTAAGACAGATCGCCACAGATACACAACCGTAGACGGATTCGTGTAATCTATAGTGACAGTGATTGTGTGCCCTTAATATTATTAGTTCCATGAATAAAACTCACATTTACGAGTTCGACAGTTCAACCGTTTACTTATTTTAAAATGGCGAACGTTTACTTTCGTTTTAGTCAGATTCATAAGTGACGTCACACAGATTCGCGTGAATTAGTTATATTCATACGCCATTCACATTTTTTATTTTATCGTATTTTATTTTGTATGTTTACCTAGATTAGATATTGTTTAGTTGCTTCCGTTTTTGTGGGTTCGATATAATTAAAGAGTAAACATAATTTGCTGTTTTTGTTCAGAAAAGTTTGAAGGTATATAATAAAAGGATAATTATGTTAGTCGGTTGATTTGTGGTGTTGTATCACTCCTCGTTGCTTTCGGAAGAATCCGTATCGCACTTGGCCGTCGGTCGCGTGTTATACGGATTCTTTAACAAGCAACGAGAAGTGATACAACACCACGGATCAACCGATCATAGTATTCCCTATTTGTTTCTTCCTGGGAAATTTGTGGTCACGTAGCGTTTATAGGTTTTGTTGTTTGGATTATTAAAAATAAGTGACGTTATGTCACATTCGTTGTTAGGCCATGGTCCTTTTGATTTAACGCAAAAATGAACTCATTTGGCTTCTGTTATTTTGCTTTTATTTTTAATTAAGTGTATTACAAAGTAGTAGTTTTGTATTGGAGCTTTGAATGGCAGTCTGACAATTTTAGTAACGATACTTAAATTGGTTTAATAATGGGATGAAACATTAACATGAAAATATTCCTATATTTGCTTTTCAAAATGACACTACCAGTGCTTTATCCATACCTTATATAAACTATTGAAATGATAAACAATAAATGACAAAGTACGATGTAATCATGTATTTCAAATACATCGACTGTTCTGACTGTTAATCAATTTTTACAAGGTATAGCACGCGTATCTTTTATACCCAGTCTTTGGTTAAAATGATAGGGTTGCACAATTAATTTTGGGCACATTGTCAAAGTGGCCTTATTCATATCAGACCTCTATTTAGCTGCGTTCTAATTATATTTTTCATACGGAACTTTTCTGTTCGGAAATACTGGTATGTTACACGTATTAATTGTTCATAAGATAATAATGCTTTATAAATGTTTATAGTACAGAACATAACTTGTATAACAATGTTTAACGTTTTATTGTAGATATGAATTAAAATTGTCTTCAGCCAAAACAACGTAAATGTTAAGTAAACGATATTGACACAATGGACATGGACCTCGTCTTAGTGCTTCGTCCTGATGGTTTGATATCATTAAACGATATGCTCAAATTTTTCATAATAAAGCAAAATACATGACCTGTGTTAAGATAGCTAAACTTTCGACATTAGGCATTTGAATTTTAAATAAAGGTATAAACTATATTCGTAAATTTTGATATCAAAGAAAACATGCGACATTTCATGACGTTTTTCCTATTTTTAAGCTGCAGTTAATTGTTAATTCTTATTCATAAATGTTATGAATGTTGCAAGTGTCATGAATATTTTGAATGTCGAAAATGTTGTTAACGTTGTTAAAACCCATAGTCGCAAGTATTAATGGCATGATTTTCCGAATATTTATATTGTCTTGAATAAAGGGAATATTAGAATGTCCCGAATGTTGTGAATAATGCGAAATAAATTAGTCTTTTAAATGCTGTGGATGTCGTGAAAAAGTATAAAGGTATGATTTGATATTGTAGGGAAACAATATTAAATCTATATACACCTATGACTCTAGTCTAGTGCTTATTTTTTCATCCATTACGTGTTTCAATAAAACAATACTGTTATTTTCAAACAATGTAAGCCTAGCATTTTGGTCTAATCTTGTGCTAATATTTTATGTAAATTACCAGTTTTAAGCATCTTTTTTCCTATATGCCGACAGTGCGAAAGCATGTGACAGTACTTTGATAAAAGTGAATAATCACCCTCGCCATTTGTTTTCGTATGAAATAAGCCGGTGAGGTTATACATATTTAGCACTGTCATGAAATTTGAAAGGAAAGTTGGTCAACATGCTATTCCGATTTGTTGGACGTGGTCTTACAGCAGTTACAACATTTGGTTCAGTTAGAACGTGTCTGACAAACAGTGTGTGGCATGAACCTAATAGAGTATTGCACCTACATGATATTGAGAGCTTAATTGTGCCATAAGTGGCGTACATTAAAATACAAAGACATTTTTTTAAGAAATATTGCACACAACTGTGGGTCATGTGAAATTTTAAGGAAAGGCCAGACAACCCCCGAATGTGTAGATTTACTGAGGCGTAAGCCGAGGACAAATCACGTTCGAGTGCTAACTAGCCGGTACAATATGGCCCAAAGTGTTATATCTCTAACATTATACCAAATTATCCAACCAGCGCCAAGTAAAAATAAATCGCCGTTTTCCGGTTTCAACAGGTACTCAAAGATAAAAGATGGCGGATTCCGAAGCAAGCTGGGATACGTTCTTGAACTTTCTTGAGGTTGTTTGGTTTGTAGTCATTTGAACATGTTAAATTATATATCATTCACATTATATGATAAATTAGTTTATATATCAACCAATTTAAAATATTTGTAGTCTAATAATAAAGATGATGTATACCTTCCGACCTAGAGTACGTCGTCAAAGGAGTGGTTTCTGTCTTTGAAACGTAGTTATTCATATCAATTTTCAGCTGTCTATACAATTTAGCATAAATAAGAGAAGTAAGCGCATGAATATTTATGCAAAAAGCTACAGAAACAAGCTCAGTAGCAAAAAGTTTAAGCGTAAAACATTTGAACATATGAACGCTAATCAAGGCTTCTTCAGAGCCTCGGTGATCTTTTTGACCATACCAAAGAACAGTCAAAATTTATTAAGGTTATAATGTGCAGACAAACGATAATGAATATTCTAACTTGTCACCGTTGTTAAACATCTAAATGGCAATACATTTTTGCAATGCGAGATCAGCAAACGGTCCAAATTCTCGTCAAATGCAGCTTACTATTTTTTGGGCAACACGAGTGTTTCGCAATATACCAACTGTGACAACAAATTATCAGACTCAAACAGTAGAAATGAAACACGTATCGTAGTGTGCATGCTTCAGTAAGAGATGATGCAGCAAGATGTGGGGTTGCAATGCGAGATCATGAAACGGTCATAATTCCCGTCCGAATTATTTTACTGTTTGTTGCAAAAAGCAGTTTTTTTCATTTCAGGTCGGAGTTCAGTGCATAATTCACTGTATGGCAGTTATTTTGAAGTCAGTGTCGGGTCCAGGTGACTTCTTTACCCTTTTGGTATTAGGCGTGTGTATTTCATTTCTGGAAGCAATGACTTGGAATGGTCACTGCTTATTTTATAAGCTTTTTACCTACATTCCTAACTTGTTCACACCTGCAAGTTACTGGTTGTGGCTGATAAACTTCGTTAAAATGAATGTGATTTTAGCCATTGAAGCAATTGTGTTGTATATGATTTCATTTTTACACAATCCAAACAAAAGAAGCACAAATGGTGATTTTAAAACAGAAAATAAAGCTTTTAGAAAAGGATTAGCTAGATACGTGCTGTCTCACATTGTCCATGGTGTAATTTATTATTTTTTTAAAAGGTAAAAGGGATTGCCACAAATTGACTTTATGAAGTCAGTGAAACATTTAAAAAAGGACAATTTAAGAATATGATATTCTGTATGCTAACTTTAGAAAAGGAAAGTGTGCTTAAAGTGTTTGAAGTGGTTTAATAAAAAAACATGAGTTTAATGAGTTGGTTGTAAAAAAAATTTGTTTGCTCACCTTTTTTTGTACAGAAGTTTGTTATTCAAATAATGCGGTATTATTGACAATTGTGTCGAGAATAAAGGTAATTTTATAATAAAGACGGGCTTGTCACTTTTGCTTCGGAACAATCATCACGCCGTAAATTGTAACAGATCATGACCACTGATTGAACGAGCCGCAAACCTCTTAACGCTTCGACTACACTCTTTGGACTTTTTACAGCATCTTACTAACAGCAGCATATATAAACAGTGTTTAAATACAGATCATTCATATCTGGTTACAATTGCTCTAAAAATACCGCCTAGACTCATGAAACTTGATAAAAATATTGGATACTATATGTAAGTATACACACGCAATTTGTTTGAGAGTTCCCTGCGGTCTAAAAACCTGAAATAGAAACAGAATAATTATAAATGCTTGATACAGCAGGGTAAGTTATTAGAATATTATCGAGATAAAACAAAAGATGTATAAAATGAAAATTAATATTGTTATAATACCGTAAACAGAGTAACCGGTCTTGTACACTTGCCTGCTTCTCATAGTGATTTGTCTGTGTATCGGGCTTGTTGTCAAAATCGTCTGAAGTTATACTCAGTACAAATTTAAGTATAAAAAGGGACATATGGCAATTTCCCTTGAAGTTATAGTTCCAATTAATGCATTTTACTAAGTAAGATATATCTGCAAATAAAGTTTTAATTCATTTACTCAAAGACATTCGCACGGCCCTCATCCTGCATTATCTGCAGAAGCAATAGTGCATTTAAAATTCAGCCTTAAGGAAGAAAACACTCAACGGATCAATTGCATATATCTGCGGGACATGAAACAAACGTCTGCATATCGCATGTAATACCTTATTTTACCAATGTAGGACGCAATATTTTCCGGGTTTTTTTTTACCTAGCGTGGTCTTTTTTTACAAAAACACAAACGAACAAAATTTGAATTTCTAAAATCGTATATGTGCGAAACATATTCGCAAAACACATGCGAACCTGCCCAAAGTCATCATCTGTTCTCATAGGTTTTATGTACATTTCTTTCAAATGAATCAGAAGCAACAGCTTCATACCAAGTTTTATCATGTCTGCATACTTCATCAACTTATCAAGCTCCCTGTACTAAAACTGATACTAAATCATGGAACAAAAACAGGAGAATAATGACAGAAAATCAACTTAAAAATTATTCACAGTATTCACGCCAATGACATCAAAATTGAAGCAACAAATCTATATAGTATCACCGGGACCATAAGAATTGGATATGACTATTGAAATACTTTAAAAGGCTGTTCATTACTCCAATACTCCAAAACACAGTAGTAACAGTACTCGACTTTTTAACATGTTCCACGGCTTTAAAATGTGTAGTTGCCCGTTTATCAGCTCCCAACCCCTCAAAGTTATATCAAGAGGAGTACATAGTTGACCAATTCATGTAATTATTCTCGAGGGAGCATTTTTGAAGGAACATTCGCCATCAAATATCTTGCAGGTGATTTAAATAACCCATTTACTTATAAAATTTCACTTTCCTCTTTTCTCATTTAGAATTTATGATAGTTTTTCTATTTTCGTTTTCTTATTACTTTCCTTTTTTAATTATTCAAATCACCTATTATTAGAACAAAAATCAGTAAGTTTAATACTTTTTGTCAATATAACACTTAACGTAACTTAACTTAATCAGCATGATTAGTATTAAACATATGTAGGAGGAAAAAACTATTGTTGATATATTTAGATAATACAGTAGAAGCTACGGGATCATGCCGTTTTATAATAATATGCTCTTATCTCATGACATGCATAAGTTATTAAGTGACATAAATTTGCACACCAATATACTCTAATATGTTGGTATGTATAACAATAACCCTGAACATAGCTATTGACAAAACATGAATAACTTCAATCAGCTATTGAATAAATACAAATGGGGAAAACCCACATTCTCCGTATACAAACTGCAAATTGAAAAAGTAAACATGTATACACTTATTTCTAATCTTTTAACACAAATATTAAGACGTGAGTAAGACGTACAACCCATTACAGTACAAGCGGACCGACTACATGTACATTGAAAGTCTTAGTACAGAAGACTTAACCAAGTCGTACGATAATTCATTATTCGCGCACAAAATACGGATAGGAGTTCAGCGTGCCTTAACATTATTAAATTTATTTTCCGTTTATATATGTCCGATAATTGACAATAGGCAGGCTGCTGTCCGGGACTATGTAATAGAAAAGGCGGTTTTCTCTGAGTGAGATGTAGCAATTTGAAACAGAAAATGATACCAACATCCAGATTACAGTCGAACCTCGTTATGTCGACTTTTTCGGGACCTAGTGAAAAAAGTCGAGATAACGAAAAGTCGACTCATCCGAATTACAAAAAATATCACCAATCCAAACACATTTGAGTTGGATTGTACGATGTTTACATCCACAATTGAACGGTCTTGTTAAATATTTTCGTCGTGAAAACAGCAAACTTATTATTGAAAAATAAAGTGAAACAAAAAAAGAATTATTTGTGTCAAATTTATTCCTTTTACGTTTATGGATCACACAAAACACATATAAAACCACAATTGCATACATTTGTACATTGTAAGATTTTATACCGGGTCCTTCTCTGAATTGGTCGACCAGAGCAGTGGAACTAACATTTGACATTTTGTAGTTATTCTTTCTGTTCCCTTTCGGGCTTGATATCTAATCAATAAAATGTTCATCTTTTATACAATACCAAAGAGCTTGAGCAATAAATGTCTCTTTAAATAAATACATAAACAACTAACTTTAATTATTCGCACTTTCCAATTACATTTTTGTATCCCCCAGTTATGACAGTTTGTTATATTGACACGCACGGTAATTTGCGACATGCCGCAAACCGTCATGAATATTTTCACACCTACGTCTCGATCTACAGTTCGACATAAAGAACATAGGTAATGTGTGAAATTCGACCTCTGGGACTGAAAAACGAGGTCGACACAGCGAAAAAGTCGACATAACCGGAAAGTCGACTGATCCGACGTCGACATAGCGAGGTTCGACTGTATCTCTTAAAATAGTTCACGTGAGTTAGTTACAACAAACCAACATTTCTTTTTCAAAATATAGCATGACATGTCCTCCCAAACAGGCGTAATATCCTGTGTGTAAAATGTTTTAGTAGTATGTATACTTTATACTGGGATTCCTTGAATTTGTCCGTGAGTTAAATATCCCATGAAACACACTCATCATCCCACATGTGTTTATTTTAACTGCTCTTACAACTAACAGGAACGAGGTATGCTGGTAGCTGTGGTATTTCCTGTATCAGCTCCGAAAGAGGCCATTTGTTGTACGTCGGTCTGGTAATACTATCGGAGAGCAGTTGATTTGAGTAGTAAAAAGATCATGCAAAGGCGTAGGCCCAACCTTGACTTCCGTTTTTTTCTGCCACAGCACGGCCTGACACATATAGATTTTAGCAAGCATGTATACATTACAAAGTGTACTTAGTTTGATTCTGGTAAGAGGTATGACGCATTAGGTCGCATTCATGCGAATTGATCTAACTAAAATACATGATTAGATGTAAATCATTCGATGAACTATTGCATGTTTGGTCTTTGTCTATAAAATAGTGGTATATATTTACGCCTGATATCAGAGTGTTTGCCATGTTCTAGAACACAATGATATTCTTCTTCTTATACTTGACATTGTTTCATTTATTCACATCAGTCTATGTGCTGATACAAGTAACCTTGATAAACTTTTATACTGCATGGGACTGAATAATGTTGGAGTCTAAAATATTATTTTTTGTATAAATATATTATTCATTCTCCCCTTAATATAAGCAAGAAGTAATTTATCATTTCCGCCGTTAAGGAAGATCCATGCATCTTTAAAACCGAGTGGAATTTACAGATCTTGTTATAATGAACAATATAATTGCGATACCTTTCACATTTCTTCAATAAAAGTAAAGATGTTTTGAACGTTAGAAATAACTATTACTAATCAATATTATATTATCTAATTGTCCGGTATTAACACGTCCAAGTCCACCATAAATAAATCATTATGTGTACTTCTTTTAACACCCAACAAACTTTAACAGTATTGCAAATTTATTCGCTATATGGCGTTGCCTTTGACAAAACCCCAGACTTCACTACCATAATACTTGTTCATCTTGATGTTTTCAAGCTTGATCTAAAATTGTATTTGTGTCATCTGTAAATGTGCCCCCATGATTTAAAATCGTTCCCAGAAGATGAAAGAATCTGAATTTCATTATCATTGTTTATTATTTATGTTTGTTGGAAGCCTTCCTCAAATCCTAAAAAAATATTTTTGTTTTTGTTTTATCAGTATTCACAACTTATCTCTCACTTTCACAATACTCTGATAATAATTAAGACATTCTTGCAATTCCGCAGTGTCATACGCAAAGACAAGCATATCATTAAAAATAAGTATAAAAAAAATCTTTGAACAATATTATATTAGTATTAACAATATTCATATAAAAACTACAGAAACAAGCTCAATAGGCATAAATATAAGCCTCGTTTAATGGCACAGGGTAAACGCCAAAGACATAGAACACACAAACAAAAAAATACTATCATTAAACATGGAACAACAGCACAAAACTCCACAAACAACACAGTGCATATATGCCATATAAATAGTAAGTGTGTTTATCAAGTAGTGTTGTACCGCCTTTGAATGAAATTTTACTCGGAGTTTAAACCAGTTTGCGTGCACAACCTCACTCTTATCCCAACAATTCTGCGTAAAGCAAATACGTATGCAATTATTTGAGGAAATGCATTATTAAAACAAATAATAATTAACTTATAGGAAATCCCCAAGTACTTCAATAGTAAGGGAGACTCTATCTGCAGACGACGCAATGCAATTCAGAGAACCTAATGCAAAAACGTTTCAAAGATACGATGCCAAATCAATAAAGATATCATAAATACCTTTTTTATTGAAAAGAGATTCGTAAGACATTTGAAATCATTTAGAACACAAAATACCATAACAATTCTCCTTGTCGTACGTATTACACTTTGATAGGAAACAATTTATTGTTTTTCAATGCTCCCTTCACTTCACTTAATACAAAGCAAATAATCGAGAGCAGAAGACGCCCTGAATTTAGTGCAACGGATGCATTGGCACATTTTTGTCAAGGTTTTGTCATACATAACTTCTTCACCAGTAAATAACGTGATCTAATCCATTTGCAAACATGGTAAATGAGCTTTGATTTGGAATATGTTTCGCATTTCAAGCGCGCTGTTTTCATATATAAATTCAAACTTTATTGATATTTTGATGTTGCGCAACTACGTTAGTATAACTATACTTTTTTACGATATTTCGCGTAAAACATAAACTGGATTTTGGAATATATAAGGTTATGGACATTGTTGTCTTATTTCTAAATTTGTGAAAAAAAGTTAAACCCATGGATCATGTGTCTCATGAACAACTTCTCTAATCATGTTACTCAAGAACCGTTAAAGCCGTTTTATATCACATGAACGGTCGTATATGATCTTTACATCATGTATATAGTTCCCAAGCGATCATTTAGTCTCATTCAAACACGTTCAAGTTGGATAATACTTATAGAATAATACATGGTGTCCTATATAATACATATGTTTTGTCCTTTTTCAATGATTTCAAATGGATTTAAAAACATGATTTTGTGGAATAATGAAGAATATGTCATATAAGTAGCATGTTGTCTGAAATTCTTAAAAATGAGATATCGATATAACAAAATGGTTTTGAATGGCATTAGCTGCGAAAAATAACGAGTGACTGGAAATCGAAATAGCAAACTTTTCGTATGTGTTTTCAGAATAAGCCTGCAATTTTTCCAGTCTTCCAATATCTCCTGTTTTACATCGGCTGATTTTGTTGTTCATTTCAATAAGCGAGCACAGCTAGGGTCAATCAAGCCTATGAGCAGTTTGATAAGAATCTCGGCTTGAATGACCATAGCCATTTCGCCGGAATAATTAACATTTATCAGCGAATAAAGTAAAACAAAACGTTTCAACAAAACATTTCCTTGTGTCACTGCTTTATGACCTTTACCGAATGTAAACATCCAGTACGGTTTCAGGTAGTACTCGTTACTGAAACACGGAATGTGTCATTCTTGGTAAAACTAATTTCACTATTATTTCACTGAAAGTTCCATTTTAATCCCTTTAAAGCTTTTAATAATGTTTAAATGTTTGCCTACAAAGTACACGGCGGCCATTTTTATTTTCGTGAAAATGACGTCAGTGTGCACGTTCTCGTCTTCGTCAGGCAATTATGCCATAATCGCCCTGATGTGCCGTAATAATCTCACGGGCGGAGACAATAATCATTATTGCGGGAACGAATTTCCATAGTAAAATGTTACTATTTATAGTAACATGTGTATTATTACGGTATTAATTCTGATACAAAGTCGCCTAAATTGCTTTTTATTCTAGGACGAGCTAAAAAGGATCTGTCAATGCAGTTGATATAATGCTTGAAGAAAGATAAGTAGATGAATATTATAAATACAGAAAATCATAACAAAAATGTTCAGTATTTTATCAATAATATGAATGTTGCTTTAAAGGCAATTTAAATGTCAACGCTTATAACTAATTATTCATATTAGTGAATTTGTATTAAGAAACTTTTGACCGCAAGATAACCTGATCATCTGCTGTTTCTCATGTTTAGATTGTTCACAGGAAAGTAGCGCGTATGCGATTAAATATCTTTGTGGAACAATTGTTAATATGCAACTTATAATCGTTAATAACAGGGAATGTTTTTCCATAGTATGAATACAGATTAATATATCCAATTGTTATCTGCCAGTGTTTTCCTAACCGTTTCATGAAAGGGGCTTGACACCAGATGATGTTATTGCAATATTTATGCAAAAAGCTCAAAAAGCAAAAAGTTTAAACATAAACCCGCTTTAATGGCACTGTGTAAACGTCAAAGACATACAACATAAAATCGCAAACAAGAAACATAGAAGAACCTTTTGCTACTGAGCTTCTTTTTGTAGTTTTTCACATAAGTATTGATAATTCTTGTTTTGTATTGAGGTGATACTGTTTTTGCCGATTTTGGAACCATCTAAAGTCCAATTCTTTAAAGATGATATAATCGCAAAATATGTTCTTATTTTAACATTCTGCATCTATTTCAGCGTGCCGATCACATATTGGCCAGTTATGTTCACTGCGAACTAAAACAATGAAGGAGTGTTTTACATCTTGGGCGGTATTCTGTCGATTGCCGTGGTTTCAGGCATATTTGCAGGTGGCCCTATATATGGCTGTTCGGGGGTTGATAAGAAAAGAAAGAATCTCTGTTTAAGCGAGGCACTTGAGTGTGTTCCAACAGCTGTGTGATTATTCTCCGGCGTGTATTGAAACGACAGGTGTGATCAATGAGTTTAGGAGTGCATCGAACACGTCGTCTTGGTTATGCTGAATTATATAACATATTGTTATAGGTCACTTAAGACTGGCATGGAGATTATTATGTTTGGAATTTTATTGACCTAGGTATTCTTGAGACGTTCAATGGACTTTAAGAGCTTTTAATTTCACCGTTTTATCATAAATATATACAAATGTGTGGAGATTCGTGCATGGTGTTCTCTTATACCCTTTAAAAGAAATTGCCATATAGAAACGCTAACGAATATAATAAACGAACAATTGTTTTGCATGTTGCTAGTGACAGGTTTTCCATCCATTGTTATATGTAAAATCAGTGAGAATCCGGGAGATGTTTTGTACGGTTGTAGTAGGCTTCCAACTACTAGAACTTAGTTTGTCGTGGACATGACTTACTATCTCGTTCCCACTACTTAGCTATCTGAATGCCATTACAAAATATTTACACCTCAACTTCCATTCCTTAAATGAACGTCTTTTCGGCGATTCCGTTCATCAATCGATGAACGCAACATCTTCGGATATGTTCGGATCGTAATTCATTGCATAACAATATACATGAAAAATATTTCTCTTGTTATTGTTTATATTGTGTCAGAAGGTCCCGTAAAATATAAATCAACATTTTAGAAAGTGTTAGTTTTTTAAATTTTAAATGTGTAGTTGCCATTACTGTTTGATATTTACGTTTAAAAGTGATTTCAAGTGGTTGATCTTTTCCCACGATATTGTGACGTCATTTGAAAAAAATGCTTCCGGTTAGAGTCGGGTCGTTCTATTTACAGAATGGGTTACTGAAAAGTTTTTTTTAAATGAAATTAAGTTTTTTTAACAATTCTTGAATGAAATATTGAACTGTTGGTGTAAATATAAGTAATGCATTGCGGGCTTGATGACATTATCGTGATATGAACGCAATTGGGTTGGTCAAAGTACTCGTGGAGTAATGACATCAAGCGCACAATTCATTCCTTAAGTTATGTCATGGCCGCGACATACAAACAGGTCTTGTGCCAAAGGTACTCGCATCTACTAAAGTGAACGTATTTTAAAGTCCGCAGGAGGGCTCAAACCCGTTCTTGTAATGTTTCAAACGTTTGATAATGTACGAAACAATCGCATGATATTCTAGTAATGAAGTTTAGTAACGCTGACTACCTACCAAATATACCTAAAATACAGGGACTTTGTGAGAGCAAAATTTCTTCTTTTTTATAACTTTATCTCTAATCTCTATATTTTCCACAATGCACGTTACGCTTTTCAGTATTTTTAAACATGAAATTAATGTTGTATGGTATAAAATATACTATTTGCATGCGCATGAAAACATAATTACATTAAAACTTATTAATCTAAACGTAATTTTCACAACTTGCGGGAGGGCCGATTTTTAATGATGTTCATATTGGTGAATATTAATGCCTTATTATATGTTGAAATAATAAAAATAAAATATTGTGCATATACAGAGGGGATACTATGATATGACGCTTTTCTGGTGATCTATATCATTTCGAGTTCGGGGAGTAAACACGTATCCGTCGAGACGAATACATGACACACCGAACGAGACGGAAATACTTTTTGCATAACGTATTTAATAAGGGATCAATGTCGTATGATTGTTTATTATTTTGAAGTTAAGTAGTCGGCAACGAATTTGGGCGCCAAAAGGAAAAATCAATAAGTCATACATTAATTTAAGCTTACTGAAAAACAGTATTTAGCTTTTCCTACTCAAGTTTCCAAGTTTATTTCGTATAACTCATGTCACAAAACATGACAAAAAGAGTATTGAAATATATCTATATACAACTATGTAAAGAACGAGATATTCTCAACATTTTAAGACATAATCTATAAGAATAAATAAATTCAATCAGTGTCATCCAATATTAACATTAGACCTTTATAATGGAGGAGGCATTTAAAGGGAAACAAAATGCATCAATGTATGTATCATTATGAGAATCGAACCATTATCTCTTTAATAAGCTTACAGAGTTTTTTTTCAAAATGTATACCTGAATAAGGTCTTATTTGCATTACTTGTTTAAATTTAATAATATTTGGATGTCTAATATATTTATTATCAAGACAACTTTTTCTTTAACCAGCAAATTCTTGACATTCCAACAAATAATGATATTCATCTCCTATGCTATTGTCGTTACAAAATAAACATTTTCTGTCGTTGTATTCTACATTATTCCAACTTCCAATTTCCACAGGTAATTTGTTATTTCTAGTTCTAAATTTTATCACATATCGCAAGAGTTTGTAAGGTGTCTGTACAAGATAATTTTCAAATTCAAACTTTTCTTTATACAATCTATAATTTATACATTTTCTAGAAGTATTTATAGTAGAAAACCATTCATTAATAAAGAGATCGGACAATTTTTGATAAACAGTTTTCTTTAACCATGATCTGTTTAAAAAGTCATGACTCTGCCAAATGTTAATATGCCCGCATTTAATCAATATTTCCTTAATATTACGAATCCACTGGAAATGGGACTGTCGTGGATTTTCGGAAAACATAAATCTACTTAGGACAATATTATATAAATATACAGTAAGTTTAGGTAACGGTGGGGTTATTAATTTTGACCAAAAGTCAATCAAACGTGTATTAATGTCAATCTTTAGAGGTTTAACACCAGTTTCGCCATATACAATACAGTTTGGTGTACTGCTCTTGACACCTAACACATATTTCAAATACTTAAGTTGCACTTTCTAGAGAATATTAATATTACGATAACCCCAACATTCAAATCCATATAACAAAATAGGTTTGACAACTTTGTGAAATAAATCAATTTGCAATTCAATAGAAAGACAATGATATCTAGCTTTCTTCAACAAAACAAACATAGCTTTAGTGGCTTGCTTTGCGATATATTATTTTGCTTTGAAAAACGAACCACTTCTACTAAATAACACACCTAAATATTTATATTCGTTTACTATTTCTAATTTATCATCGCATAGAAGGAATTCGTGTTCAACACGTCTTCCCTTCGAAACAATAAGCACTTTTGTTTTAGTGGTGTTAACAGTAAGTCGCCATCTTTTACAATAATTTTCATATATGTTTAGAGCATTTTGCAGATCTGTATATGATTCTGCCAATATGACTGTGTCATCTGCATAGAGCAATACAAATAACTTTAAAAAATATATCAAACGAACATCATCATCATGTTTATACACAATTGTACCCTTAACAATATTACTATTTGCAAAGAAGCTATGTAAATCGCTCACAAACATAGAAAATAACAACGGAGAAAGGCTCTCGCCCTGCCTTACACCTATAGTACAAGGGAAATAGTTTGACTTTACACCATTAACACGTACACAACTTTAAGCATTTTCATACATATTTTTTATAATTTGTATAAATTTCCCTGCTATACACATTTTATCTAATTTAAGCCACAAGCAGCTTCTATTTATGGTATCAAAAGCTCCTTTAAGATCTATGAATGCACAAAATAACTTTTTCTTTGAATTATGAAGAAGGTCTATTAACATATTTATGACAAACATATTGTCCACTGTTGAATATCCTTGTCTAAAACCTGATTGATATTCACTTAACAAATCCTGATTCTTGACAATTTTTTGAAATCTGTTATTCAGTATTAAGGTAAACAATTTACCAAAACAACTAAGTAAAGTGATTGGTCTATAATTTACAGGATCAGATGTATCACCTTTATTTTTATAAATTGGATGTATAATACCAACGGTCCAGTTTTGTGGTACGAGACCTTTATCAAAGATAATGTTAAAAAGTTTAATATAAACTTCTTTGAAACAACAATAAGAATATTTGATATGTTCATTTAAAATATTATCTTCACCACACGCTTTATTGTTCTTTAATTGTATAAACGCTTTTTCAATTTCATCATATGTAATTGGTATATTTAACTCATTTCCGTCAATATCAATATTTTCCATATTATCGTCGTTCAGGTCAATATTATCAGAATTAGCGTTTGAGTTAATATTTTTGAAATGATTATACATATCTTCTAAAGATGCATTGACATTACTAGACTGTTTAGATTTTAAAACTTTCCAAAATTCTTTTGGCTTAGCCTTACTCATTTGCTTCAGTCTAAAAGCCTTTTCTCGTCTATAAATGTTAAAATTGCTATTCAAAACTTTCTTATAATGTTTACCTTGTACATTCAAATTTTCTTTATTTGCATCATTTTTCTTCAATTTAAACATAAACCTAGCTGTATGAAAGTTTCGTCTTGCAGTTTTACATTTAGCATTAAACCAACAACGTGATTTATTGTTTGTCTTTTTATCAGAGTTATTTAATCGTGATTCACATCCGTTTGTTTTTATTGCAGAATCTAGAAAAACTTGACCAATACTCGAAACAACATGGTTCAATGCATCTATACTTGTATTGTTTTCATTTTCAAGACTAGTTAACTCTCTAAGTACATCCTCAATCTTATTTGAATTGATATTATTAATAAAATCATCTTTTTTGCTAGCATTCCACAGTTTTGCAGCAAATATATCATCACAGGAATGTTTAAAACTAGATTCACACTGAAATTTTAACAACATATGTACAGGATTATGAACATCTGAAAACATGTTAGAAAATTCATCTATGCTTAATTGGATAACATTAGCAAAAATATTAGGCGTACAAATAAAATAATCAACCGTGCTTACACCTTTGCAAGTTGTTTTGCCTTCGAAATCACCAATCGTACGGCCATTCAAAATGTACATATTGTTTAGTTGTAAAAAGTCAACTAGCTTTCGACCATAATCATTAGTTATTAAATCCTTATTAAATTTCTGTTTGCGTACATTAGCTGAAAAATATTTTTCATTTATCTGTAATTCTTCATAAAGTTCATCTAAATGCATTTCATGAAATATATCTTAGTCACTGTATATATACTCATTCATGTCTTTTGTTTTCGAATTAAAGTCGCCAAATATGCACATTTTATCAAACCTATCTGCAAAATGGTCATTATCATTTTGTAATATCAAAAACGGGTCGGCACTAGCATAATCCGAGTTTTCGGGGGGCAAATATACAACACCATACAATATATCACCTCTGCCTGTAAATGGTCAGACATAACAAACCATAACACAAGGTCACTATCTGAATCAATTATAGAAATATACGGTACTAAATCATTCTAAATGCCTAAGCATATCCCACCTGATTTTCGTTTAGCAATAGTTTTCCTATGTTTAAAAAACAATGTAAAATTTTCGAGATCTACTGCGTCTAAAGAATCAGTTTTCGTTTCTTGAAACCCAATTATGTCAAAATCATCAATATATGTGCAAAATTCTGGAATAGTTTGTTTCGAAATAAAACCACAAACATTAAGAGATAAAAATTTAATAATCCGTTCTTGGCCTAAGTCTTCACTTTCTGACCTAAATGTATTGTCATTAACACTCTCCTCCGGCCTGTCCTAAACACCTACACCGGCAGTTTGCACATTTTCCTCGGGGTTCGCCATGCTTGACGAATCAGGCCCGACGGGGGTAGAAGTGTCGTCTCGGGGTCGTTTCAGAATAGTCTCGTCAAGCGGGGTTGGTGGTGGTACTCAATACCCGATAAATGTTTTGTCATTCTGAATGATATGTTTACCGGATATGAGCTAAAATACACTTATTCATACTAAAGGGAGATGACTTTATAATGTGTTTTGATGAAAATTATACAATTTGATAGCAAAGAAATTCATCACATGAAGATTAATTTTAACAAAACCGATTTCCTTGTTGAAATATAAAAAACAGCCCTTTTCTCAATTGAAGCAGTTCTGGAAATTTAATGACATTTTCCCGCTGAGGAATCACGTCAAACCTATTAAACTAGGCGAGAAAGTGTGTGTACGAGTTGCCTTTTTAAATAAACAAAATCAGCATTACAAATCAGGTTTAAATTTGGACTCGGACATCAATGTTGCAGATATACCTTTATCAATAAAGCGATTACCGTAAATGAAATAGCAGTATTGGAGTTTGTCGCACAAAAAGTGATACAATTCCGGCAAAATATGCTTTGGGATAAAACTGATTTCTATTAATAACTATGCAAATTGTTTATTATGCGTTCGCAGTCAAATTCAGGCGATCATGCCCTACATGAGTAATTGCAGATTTTATTAAATTTTAATGTTAACACCAATCACAAATTCTGCATGATTCCTTTGTGATTTTGATAGCAATTCGAGGAATAATTGCACATTCTACAAAATAATAGCACCTACAATTGCCGCGAAAAAATAAACGAATGGAGAAAAAGAACAATTTCCGTCTACTGCTTACCGCCGGATACTACTATCAAACCAGTTTACATGATTTATAAAATATTTTACTGTACAATTACACAAAACCAAAAAAGATATTGTTTTCTATCCGAAATACAGAAGGTTTTTACTGTACAGTTCTGCGTGTAATTAGGTTATGCCTGTTTGTCTTTTCATGCATGAACTAAACAAGCATAAAAACCTTTACATGTTTCTGTAAACAATGGAATTTAAAAGTGGCAATGGATGTTTTTTTCTTCAAAAATTGATTTTTTGTTGGTAACCTCTCGCTGGTTACTGCGTCTTATAATAAGCCATCGTTTCATTCTGCTACCTTTGTAAGGCATAATTATTGAATATCCTCGGTGATTTTCGCGACATCAGAATTTAAAGATCATTTAGAATGAACTTATGAAAAATAAGTATTTCTACCACTAAAAACGGAGTGTTTAAAGAATATCAATATGTATTTGTTGAATCAATGGACGTCACGGATGTCAAACCACATTTTGATTGTGTATGTATTATTTTTGCAATGATTTATTTATCATGTTATACATTAAACAGAAAAACGTCCAATCATTGTTGGCTAAGACCACAAATCCGAACACTTAATGAGGCATCTAACAGTTTCTCTTGGAGAGGTTTTGTTTAAGTTTAATTTCTTATGAACCATTTTAGTCAATGTGTCAACATCCGTCAAAGGCTCAAAATCTTATAAATTTTATGGACAATAGATCACCATTCAAGTCATGCTATTGAGGGCAAATACACTGAACAAATACAAAAAATACCGAACACTTAATATTTTTCTAAGATAATACACCATTCTTAAAAGGTCTTGCTTAATAATGACGAAAGGATGTAGAAACTTAATGCTTTAAGTTTAGATTGAATCAAAAACTAATTGAGTAAAATAACATCAGACAATTAATTGGTTCTAACCTGCGAAAAGTCAACCTTACGAAAATTCATGTACATGAATTTGTGAGTAATCAGTATACAGTCGAACCTCGTTATGTCGACTTTTTCGGGACCTAGTGAAAAAAGTCGAGATAACGAAAAGTCGACTCATCCAAATTACAAAAAAAATATCACCAATCCCAACACGTTTGCGTTGGATTGTCCGATGTTTACATCCACAATTGAACGTTCTTGTTGAAAATTTTCGTCGTGAAAACAGCAAACTTATTATTGAAAAATAAAGTGAAACAAAAGAAGACTTATTTGTGTCAAATTTATTTCTTTTGCGTTTATGGATCACACAAAACACATATAAAACCACAATTGCATACATTTGTACATTGTAAGATTTTATACCGGGTCCTTCTCTGAATTGGTCGAACAGAGCAGTGGAACTAACATTTGAAATTTTGAAGTTATTTTTTCTGTTCCCATTCGGGATTGATATCAAATAAAATGTTCATGTTTTATACAATACCAAAGAGCTTGAGCAATAAATGTCTCTTTAATTAAATACATAAACAAACAACATTAATTATTCGCACTTACCAATTACATTTTTGTATCCCCCAATTATAACAGTTTGTTATATTGACACGCACGATATTTTGCGACATGCCGCAAACCGTCATGAATATTTTCACACCTACGTCTCGATCTACAGTTCGACATAAAGAACATAGGAAATGTGTGAAATTCGACCACTGGGACTGAAAAACGAGGTCGACATAGCGAAAAGGTCGAGATAAAAAAATTGACACAAACAGATTTATTTTATATAGAATAAGAAGGAATAAATTCGGGACCGGAAAAAAATCGACATAACCGGAAAGTCGACTTATCCGACGTCGACATAGCGAGGTTTGACTGTACTTTTTGAATTTTAGATGCTTAAAACTTAGATGCCAAGTTAAATGTTGTTTTAGCTGTTTTTCAAAACACGTGTTTCGCAAACGTAAATCTTGAATTCATTTTATAAAAAAATATTAAATGTAGGTCAATGTCACTGCCAGGGATCAAATATGTGCATGCGAAATGCAACGTCCCCCACAAACTACAGCTTGATCATTAACTGAATTTAAATGAAACATTGAATGGCATTTTTGAAAACAAAATCCGCGATAGTGTTGCTAAGTCAAGCGTCTGTTTTGATCTTGATGTTGAACGCGTGTTTAAACAGGTTTTCGGGATTTATATCCTGTTCGGATTTTTACCATCAACAAGTACCGTTAACTTATGAATATTTTTGTTGTTGTATTTAGATTTGTTTCCTTTAAATTGCACAATTTGGTAGAGTAACATCTTAAAATATAAAGCCTTTTCACTTTTATTGTTATTTCACTTTTATATGCTTAGTAAATGAATTGGGCTTTCTCTGTTTCGACGTATCTATTTCAACGTAAACGCATATACTTATTTGCTGCTAACTTGCCACAACTGAGTCGCAGATTGCCACTTTAGTTTAGTCAATTTCAACAACATTCAAAGGCGATTTATCCTTTATTAACACCTTAATCCACTTCAATATTTCTTATCAAGTGCCTTAATGTTCATACAACAGATAAAGAGATAATTCTCATGAGAACTTAATAACTAAGTTGTAACGAGAAACTGCTGTTTCCATTTCATTTCGTACATTTCTTTTGCCAAACAATGACTCATGTACATTTGTAGCTTTTCGCTTCTGAAATGTGACGGACGTATTATTACAGAATTCGACTCCTGGTAATTGCGACTGTTAATGAATTTATATGGACACCATATTCTCATTATATGAGCAATTTCTGAAAATACAAGCGAACAATTCACATACTTTAAACCATTGATTTTACTCAATAACAATCATTCGATTTCGGCTTTCAACACCATGGACTCATTTCGGACACCTGTGGTCATAATGAAAATGAATTTTAATGATACATAATTCAAATGTTTAGATACATTAATCTTAAATCCTTGATAGACTTTTTTTATATAATATATATGCACTGTGTTGTTTGTGGGGTTTTGTGCTGTTGTTCCATGTTTCTTGTTTGAGAATTTTTCGTTTTTATATTCAATGTTCTTAGCGTTTACCCTGTGCCATGAAACGAGGTTAATGTTTAAACTTTTGGCTACCGAGCATGTTTCTGTAATTTTTCACATCAGTATTGAAACAGTTACATATGAATAAAGCTGCCCAAATATATCTGTTAAATATATCTAGTAAGACAGGTGCGTGAGAAAAGATGTCAATCACACTATCAAAAATCGTTTCAATAGAGGTGAGAATAAAGATTATCTACTCAGCATCAGTGAACTTCTTTCAATTTTATTAATGTCAGATTTTGCAAAACTAAATTTACCATTTTAACTAGCATACCATACTAGAGATACTATCCCAACGACGTAATTTGACCTATTTATCCGTTGAAGACGCACTAGTATTACAGCCGTCAGTCAGCGTCGGTTGTATTTAAAACACAATACCCGGTGATCTAGATACTTATTTTGATTGCGCCCCTCATGACCTGACGATAGGCCTATCCAAAGAAACGTTTTGTGGATTTCCAGACATATTCGTAGGCATTACAGCTCCCGTCGATTTCTAGCACACCAATAAACGGTCATTAGTATTAACACGTACAAAGCATTTGCATACTCATCCACATAAACACTTTTTACTTAATGTGTCATATTTAATAAATGTAACGATGTTGAACATTTATAATTTTGTATATATTTATTGTCCAAAATATAACATGAATACTATGCATCATACACTTACATATGTCGTGTCCGGCTTTACTTGGTGAAGAATAATTTCTGGCAGCAGGCTTATTTTCCTAGGCCGTCATGTCGTTTCCGACAATGCCGTTTTTAACGTAATGCCACACACACGGCAAGACAGTGACATCATTGAAACAGACCGTAAGCATTATAATGATAATATAATAAATATAAATTTTAAAGAACTTGCCGCAATAGTAATGGATATTTGAAATAGACTAATATGTTCACTCCTCATAATGAGATGCCTACGTGCGTTCGCCATTTTAGCTAGACTTCGTGCGATTGCTACGTGCTACGTGCATGAAAATGCGTTTGCCTCATGAACATGCGAACGTGCGTTTGCCTCTTGAAAATGCCAATGTGCGTTTGCCAAATTAGAAATTCTTTAGGAAATGCATTTTTGTACAAAACTGCATCGCACAAAATATTCATAACACAAATAAACACAATTATTGAAGAGCTTAAGGGAATACATCTGTAAACCTCTGTAAACAATGTGGCTTTTATCTAAATATGTGACCTTTTTATACTTCAATTTAGAATTGGTATGATATCCTTGCTTATTGGTCAGGTCAATACCTTTGTTTATGTGGCACTATTTATAATTTTTAATTGATGGTAAAAATCATATTATTGAGAAATATAAATCGTTTTGGAAGTGTTTTCTTAGCTAAATGGCTACGTAGCTGTCAATGTATTTAAGGCATAGACCATGTACTTATCATAAATTGACAAACATTACTGTTGTGAAGTGGTTTCAAAGACGGGGTGAATGTCCAAAGTTGTGAGGAGGTTGTGATCAATATGGGAATGTCTTATTCTAAGTCGTCACATAGTTGGAATTTTCTCAATTGTATAAAATATATGCAGGCATACCAGAAGCGCACCTCGCTAATAATCCGACGGTCTTTAACGACGCGAGTGCCAGCCCCACACACCTTGAAAAAATAATAGTAATAAAGACACATTATTTTACCGCTTATAAAGTTAAGACTGGTTAATATAAGAGCGGTAACATTGAAGTTCAATGTAGGTTGAACACCAATCACCTTCCTCGCACCCCCTAAATCCGGTGATGTTTCCTGATCAAACCCTTCTTCAGTGAGTTAATGCTCATACAAAAAACTATGTATACTATTGTAATGGAATAACGTATAATGTTTCAGAACGATTCCAATTTTAATTCATGTGATAAGAGATCAAATTATTTATTCACACTGAAACTGTCCACGTTTGCCCGTCTACATAGTTACCTTATCTGTTTGAAATCCAAAAGCTTCTGTCACGTTGCCAATTGCCTTGTATCTTATCAAGGAGTGCATTTTTGCACAATTGCACATATTGAGCTAAAACTTTGTGAAAATAGTGGAGAAATATATTTTAAACCTCAAATTATAGAAAAAGTGGCGCCTATTATATCTGGACATACTGATGTGAGTTTCAATAGGTGAAATAAATAAATGTAAGAACGTATAGTGTTGCTGTTTCATGCAAGAACTTTTGTCGTACGCATTTTGTTGCTCTTTTTTTATCTAGCACCGCTTTTATACGTATTACTCGTGTGATCATTAACAACAGCTGTTGAACGTGTAAGGTTGCTTTCATCATTAACAAACGATGTTGTACGTGTTACGTTGCTTTCATCAGTACCAAACGATGTTGTAGGTACTCGGTGGCTTTCATCAGTACCAACCGAAGTTGTATGTATTACGTTGCTTTCATCAGTAACAACCGATGTTGTACGTATTACGTTGCTTTCATCATTTACAACAGATGTTGTACGTACTAGTTATTTTTCATCAGTAACAACCGATGTTGTACGTACTAGGTCGCTTTCATCAGTAACAACCAATGTTGTACGTACTAGGTCGCTTTCATCAGTAACAACCAATGTTGTACGTACTAGGTCGCTTTCATCAGTAACAACCAATGTTTTACGTACTAGGTTGCTTTTATCATTAACTACTGATGTTGTACTTAATACCTTGCTGCCATCAGTTACATCCGATGTTGTACGTATTACGTTGCTTTCATCAGCAGCAACCGATAATGTACGTATTACGTTGCTTCCATCAGTAACAACCGATGGTGTACGTAGTACGTAGCTTTCATCATTAACAACCGCTGTTGTACCTACTAGATCGCTTTCATCATTAAAAACCGCTTTTGTACGTACTAGGTCGCTTTCATCATTTACCCGCTGTTTGAACGTACTAGGTCGCTTTCATCAAAACACGCGATGTTGTACGTACTAGGTCGCTTTCATCACTAAAAACCGCTATTGTACGTACTAGGTCGCTTTCATCATGAACAACCGATGTTGTAGGTACAGGGTAGCTTTCATCATTAACAGGCGATGTTGTACGTACTAGGCCACTTTTACATTTACAACCGCAATTGTACGTACTAGGTCGCTTTCATCATTAACAACCGCTGTTGTACGTACTAGGTCGCTTTCATCATTTACAACCGCTGTTGTACGTACTAGGTCGCTTTCATCATTTACAACCGCTGTTGTACGTACTAGGTCGCTTTCATCATTAACAGCCACTGTTGTACGTACTAGACCGCTTCCATCATTTACAACCGCTGTTGCTCGTACTAGGTCGCTTTCATCATTAACAACAGCTGTTGTACGTACTAGGTCGCTTTCATCATTAACAACAGCTGTTGTACGTACTAGGTCGCTTTCATCATTTACAACCGCTGTTGTACGTACTAGGTCGCTTTCATCATTTACAACCGCAATTGTACGTACTAGGTCGCTTTCATCATTAACAACCACTGTTGTACGTACTAGGTCGATTTCATCATTTACAACCGCTGTTGTACGTACTAGGTCGCTTTCATCATTTACAACCGCTGTTGTACGTACTAGGTCGCTTTCATCATTAACAACCACTGTTGTACGTACTAGGTCGCTTTCATCATTAACAACCACTGTTGTACGTACTAGGTCGCTTTCATCATTTACAACCGCTGTTGTACGTACTAGGTCGCTTTCATCATTAACAACAGCTGTTGTACGTACTAGGTCGCTTTCATCATTAACAACCACTGTTGTACGTACTAGGTCGCTTTCATCATTAACAACAGCTGTTGTACGTACTAGGTCGCTTTCATCATTTACAACCGCTGTTGTACGTAGTAGGTCGCTTTCATCATTAACAACAGCTGTTGTACTTACTAGGTCGCTTTCATCATTAACCACCGCTGTTGTACGTACTAGGTCGCCTTTATCATAACACGCGATGTTGTACGAACTAGGTCGCTTTCATCATTAACCACCGCTGTTGTACGTACTAGGTCGCCTTTATCATAACACGCGATTTTGTACGTACTTGGTCGCTTTCATCATAAACAAGTGATGTTGTACGTACTATGTCGCTTTCATCATAAACAAGCGATGTTGTACGTACTAGGTCGCCTTTATCATAACACTCGATGTTGTACGTACTAGGTCGCTTTCATCATTAACAACAGCTGTTGTACGTACTAGGTCGCTTTCATCATTAACCACCGCTGTTGTACGTACTAGGTAGCCTTCATCATAACACGCGATGTTGTACGTACTAGGTCGCCTTCATCATAACACGCGATGTTTTACATACTAGGTCGCCTTCATCATAACACGCGATGTTGTACAACTAGGTCGCCTTCATCATTACACGCGATGTTGTACGTACTATGTCGCCTTCATCATAACACGCGATGTTGTACGTACTAGGTCGCTTTCATCATTAACCACCGCTGTTGTACGTACAAGGTCGCTTTCATCATTAACCACAGCTGTTGTACGTACTAGGTCGCCTTCATCATAACACGCGATGTTGTAAGAACTAGATCGCCTTCATCATAGCACGCGATGTTGTACGTACTAGGTCGCTTTCATCATTTACAACCGCTGTTGTACGTACTAAGTCGCTTTCGTCATTTACAACCACTGTTGAACGTACTCGATCGCTTACATCATTACAAACCGCTGTTGTACGTTCTTGGTCGCTTTCATCATTTACAACCGCTGCTGTACGTACTTGATCGCTTTCATCATTTACAAACGCTGTTGTACGTACAAGGTAGCTTTCATCCTTAACCACTGCTGTTGAAAGTACTAGCTCGCTTTCATCATATCACGCTATGTTGTACGTACTAGGTCGCTTTCATCATAACAACCGATGTTGAACGTACTAGGTCGCTTTCATCATTAACCACCGCTATTGTATGTACTAGCTCGCTTTTAACATAACACGCGATGTTGTTTGACTAAGTCGCTTTCATCATTAACCACCGCTGTTGTACGTACAAGGTAGCTTTCATCATTAACCACCGCTGTTGTACGTACTAGATCGCTTTCATCATAACACGCGATGCTGTACGTACTAGGTCACTTTCATCATAACACGCGATTTTGTGCGTACTAGGTCGCTTTCATTATTAACCACCGCTATTGTATGTACTAGCTCACTTTTAACATAACACGCGATGTTGTATGACTAAGTCGCTTTCATCATTAACCACCGCTGTTGTACCTACTAGGTCGCTTTCATCATAACACGCGATTTTGTTCGTACTAGGTCGCTTTCATCATAACACGCGATTTTGTACGTACTAGGTCGCTTTTATCATAACAGGCGATGTTGAACGTACTAGGTCGCTTTCATCATTAACAACCGCTATTGTACGTACTAGATCGCTTTTATCATAACAAGCGATTTTGTACGAACTAGGTTGCTTCCATCATTAACACCGCTGTTGTACGTACTAGATCGCCTTCATCATAACACGCGATGTTGTACGTACAAGGTCGCTTTGATCATAAACAAGTGATGTTGTACGTACTAGATCAGTTTCATCATAAACAACCACTGTTGTACGTACTTGATCGCTTTCATCATTTACAGACGCTGTTGTTCGTACAAGGTAGCTTTCATCCTTAACCACTGCTGTTGTACGTACTAGCTCGCTTTCATCATATCACGCTATGTTGTACGTACTAGGTCGCTTTCATCATAACACGCGATGTTGTACGTACTAGGTTGCTTCCATCATTTACCACCGCTTTTGTACGTACAAGCTCGCTTTCATCATTTACAGACGCTGTTGTACGTACAAGGTAGCTTTCATCATTAACCACTGCTGTTGTACGTACTAGCTCGCTTTCATCATATCACGCTATGTTGTACGTACTACAATCACGGACAATATTCCTGATATACACAGTTTACTGTACGCAGATGATGTGGCAAATTGTGCTGATACTGCCATAAACCTTCAACGACAATTAAACGCTATTTCCGACTTTTGTAATGAATATGGGATGCAGATTAATCTGAACAAAACTGAAATTATTGTATTTAGAAATGGAGGCCATTACACCAGTATGAAAATTGGACACATAATGGTAACATCGTCAGAATTACATCGATGTACAAATATATGGGTTTATTGTTTACTCCAACATTATCTTGGTGCAAAGTATTACAAATGCCTGAAAATAGATTCCCTAGAAATTCATATATTATGATAAAAAATCTGGATAGTTTAGGATAGGCGTACTTGGGCAACTTATATAAAAGAAATATTGTTTACATATGGCTTTGGGTATGCTTGGATTGCCCAGGATGTGGGAGATATAAATATATTTATGTGTCATTTTAAAATAAGGATTGCTGATTGTTGTAGACAAACATGGCTTGGTGATGTAAATAATTCCTCACGTTGTGATACTTATAAATGCTTTAAGTCTTTATTGAATGTTGAAAAGTCTTTATTGAATGTTGAAAGATACCTAAATATAAGTTTACCGTTTCCTGTACGAAAATCATTGGCTAGATTTAGAACATCTAGTCATAAACTCCATATTGAAATTGGTCGATTGTTTTGTATTGACAGGAATGATCGCTTTTGTATTTATTGTTTATTGGATAAAGACATACTTGTTATTGAAGATGAATATTGTGTATTTTTTAAGTGTTCAAGATTTAATGACATCCGGAAAAATTATTTGTTCTCTTGGTATCGTGGAAATACTGACATTGTTCATTTCTATAATATGATGGCATCGGAAAATGTTACCCATATTAAATCCATTGCTCTTTACATTCATAAACTCATGCTAGCTATAGATAACACTTAACTTGTTAACCAAGAGACACAACTCTTATTTAGTTACATATATGCATTTTGTTATATTTGATATGCATTGTTACATGTATTATGGGCTGGAGGCCTTTCATTGAATAAACTTTCGTTCGTTCGTTGAAAAACTAGGTCGCTTTCATCATAACAACCGATGTTGTACGTACTAGGCCGCTTTTTTCATTAAACCACCGCTGTTGTACGTACTAGGTCGCTTTCATCATTAACCACCGCTGTTGTACGTACTAAATCGCTTTAAACATTTACAACCGCTGTTGTACGTACTAGGTTGCTTTATACAATTATACACTCCGCTGTTGTACGTACTCTGTCGCTTTTAACAATGTAACTTCCGCTGTTCTTCGTACTCTGTCGCTTTTTACAATGTAACTTCCTCTGTTGTACGTACTCTGTCGCTTTTTACAATGTAACTTCCGCTGTTGTTCGTACTACGTCGCGTTTTACAATGTATCTTCCGCTGTTGTACGTACTATGTCGCTTTTTACTATGCCACTTGCGCTGTTGAACGTACTAGGTCGCTTTTTACAATGCAATTTCCGCTGTTGTACGTACTAGGTCGCTTTTACAATGAAACTTCCTCTGTTGAACGTACTAGGTCGCTTTATACAATGCAAATTCCACTGTTGTACGTACTAGGTCGCTTTTTACAATAAAACTTCCGCTGTTGTACGTTCTAGGTCGCTTTTTACAATGAAACTTCCGCTGTTGTACCTACTAGGTCGCTTTTTACAATGACACTTCCACTGTTGTACGTACTAGGTTGCTTTTTACAATGAAACCTCCGCTGTTGTACGTACTAGGTCGCTTTATTCAATTATACACTTCGCTGTTATACGTCCTACGTCGCTTTTTACAATGTAACTTCCTCTGTTGTACGTACTTGGTCACTTTATACAATTATACACTCAACTGTTAAACATACTACGTCTCGTTTTACAATGTAACTTCCGCTGTTGTACGTACTTGGTCGCTTTTTACTATGCCAATTGCACCTGTTGTACGTAATAGGTTGCTTTTACAATGAAATTTCCGCTGTTGAACGTACTAGGTCGCTTTTTACAATACAATTTCCGCTGTTGTACGTACTAGGTCGCTTTTACAATGAAACTTCCTCTATTGAACGTACTAGGTCGCTTTATACAATGTAATTTCCACTGTTGTACGTACTAGGTCTCTTTTTACAATAAAACTTCCGCTGTTGTACGTTCTATGTCGCTTTTTACAATGAAACTTCCGCTGTTGTACCTACTAGGTCGCTTTTTACAATAAAACTTCCACTGTTGTACGTACTAGGTCGCTTTTTACAATGAAACTTCCGCTGTTGTACGTACTAGGTCGCTTTTTACAATGAAACTTCCGCTGTTGTACCTACTAGGTCGCTTTTTACAATGAAACTTCCACTGTTGTACGTACTAGGTCGCTTTTTACAATGAAACTTCCACTGTTGTACGTACTAGGTCGCTTTATTCAATTATGCACTTCGCTGTTATACGTACTACGTCGCTTTTTACAATGTAACTTCCTCTGTTGTACGTACTTGGTCGCTTTATACAATTATACACTCCACTGTTATACATACTACGTCGCTTTTTACAATGTAACCTCCGCTGTTGTATGTATTACATTGCTTTTGTTAACAACCCCTGTTGTGTGCATTAACTTGCTATTTAACATTCAAGAACCGCTGTTATACATTTTATGTTGATTGTATGCAAAAACTGCCGGTGTTATATTATGTCGCTTTATATCATGTAAGAACCGCTGATGCTGTACTATGATTTTCGAACATACTACTTCTATTATTGTCGCTTACATGCTCCTACAAACACCACTCCTTCCAGCACTACTATTACCACACCACAACCACATCCACTATTATCACTACTACTTCCACTACTACAAAAACAAATGTAACCACTATCATTACTTCTACTACTACTACTACTACTACTACTACTACTACTACTACTACTACTACTACTACTACTACTACTACTACTACTACTACTACTACTTGACTACTACTACTACTACTACTACTACTACTACTACTACTACTACTACTACTACTACTACTACTACTACTACCACCACCACCACCACCACCACCACCACCACCACCACCACTACTACTACTACTACTACTACTACTACTACTACTTCCACCACCAACGCCACCAACACCACCACCACCACCACCACCACTTCTACCACTACTACTGCTACTGCTTCTTCTAATTCTACCACAACATATTCTCGCATAATTTGACAACAAGTTATTCCGTTGATGTTTTAAAGATAAAGATAAATAAAATGATGATAGTTTTATTTTAAAGTGCATAGCACAATTTAGACTATGTTAAGTAGCAATCAAGTATCATAACTTTGACTTAAATTTACATTATAACCGTATTCAACAATATTGTGGATTACTTTTTTCATAAAGTATTATTGTAGTAATAAAATAAACATAGCTGTTTTGCGTTCTGTTTTGTAGGGGGCTTAAACAAGTTTAACATTAGTACAAAATACTCTTTTCATTAAAAGTGAACTGTGAATCCTCCCGATAAAGAGCTCCCAAATTAAAAAAGTCGATCTATTTATTATTCAACCTTTATTGGTGTAATGTTGTTCATTTTTAAGCAATCCGACAAATTATCACAATTGTTTGCCAACATTACACGTACATGACCAATATTGAAGATTCCGAAATATACAGATCGAATTGCGGGCGATTACAGGTTACATCATCTACTTTTTTCTCATACCGGTCAAAAGCAGACAACAGCCATGTTGAATTTTACGAAGCATTTAACAACAAGTTTAGTCGAATGCATGACCTTTATATTGATAAACTTAAGGTAATCATTGAAATAATTGAATATGAAAAAGATCAATATTTGTTTTCAAAATCGAGATGTTCAATGTTTATATGTTTTTATCGTTAAACGTTTTGCTACCGAGCTTGCTTCTGTAGTTTTCCACATAAGTTATAATGCTAAAACAAGAATTTCTACATTATCAAGTGAAGATATGTAGCATTGAACCGGTCCATTTAATAAATTCCATCATCATATGGTCAGTTCACCACTAACAGTTGATAAGATGGAATAATCGCCACGTAATGAAATGGACACGAACTATTACATGCAATACAAATTCGTGCCTTCCTTGTCGAAACAAGTAATTGCATCATTGCAAACTGAATGAAATTAGAAATGTATTTAAGATTAGCACATAATTATTCCTTATGGTTCTTACTCAATAAAGTCAAATGCACATAATTATTCCTTATGGTTAATACTCAATAAAGTCAAATGCACATAATTATTCCTTTAAGTTCTTACTCAATAAAGTCAAATGCACATAATTATTCCTTATGGTTCTTACTCAATAAAGCCAAATGCACATAATTATTCCTTATGTCTATTATTCAATTAAGTCAAATGCTAAAGATGTGCAAAAGCACCTAGACATGAACATATAATTATGGCGGTGTACGGGCGTCTTGATAATAGTATTGCTAAACATGTACATGGCTATTACATATCTACTACTTACAGTATATTGTTTTAATAGTTTTCTGCAAATATGTTTGTTGCATAAAACATCATGTAACCATAGAAATACTGATGAAAACTAAATATTTTGCAAGTTGTTACTATGGATGATATTAACCATACGCAGCTGATATACTAATTTCCAGTAGTTGTTGTCTTATTGTTGAAAATATCCGTACTGGGAATAAGAAATCTTTATTTCTCCCAGAAAGCAGCAGGGTTCGACATGATATATAATTAACGCCCGACAAAACGACATCCACTAGTTGATCGACGTTCTAGTCTAGCTATATCCGAGGCTAACTATTCCGACTGGTTGCTTTCTGAATCGGTCCAAGTTCCTCGAAATAATGTCTTCAAAGGAAGCAAAGCACAAAATAACGGTAAAATAGTTGCGCCTCCACGATAAAAAAGAAAGTAATTTTAACTTACACACTCTCGCTAGCACGATGTTGCACGAGAGTGTGGATTTGTGTTGTTGGTAAAACTGGTGAAAACCCACTTTTCCAGCTTGGTGACCACCAACCGAGCCCATAGGAGCCCATGTCGGGAACAAAACCCGGGTCACCTTGGTGAGAAACAAGTGCGGTAACCACTGCGCTAACCGGACAACCTTTGGCTTTCGATAAGCTTTTGTACTGAGATGAAGGCTTACATAACAATGTAATATTTGTTTAAACCGAAAAGTCTTTTGTTGGCAATATCCAGCCGACGATGTTGTAATTATCTTCAGATATAATACTTTTGAGCCTTCAAATTAAAACAGAATAAGTTTTCATTGTACCCTATTAACATAAAATCTGACAATTATATTATTTTTTTGAAGCTAATAAGTAATTATTTATTGTTGGTTTGGTAATAAAATAGGAACACAACATGATAAAGAATGTACCGTTTATTAAAATAATGGCACACATGAATCAACGTTAACTTTTGGATTAACAGATGTTTATATTACGGTATTGATGACACAGATAATCATGCATTAATGTATACAATATGTAAAACATTAGAACATTTATTTCTACAGCCCATATGGCTTTTATATTAAAGTTCAGTGAAGACGCGTTTATCAAACACAATGTTGTAGTCTGTAACTTTACGTTTAGTCATCACACATCGAACGGTATGATTATTTACAATATGTTTACATATACAACAAAGATACGACTAACTTTGCTGTTAACAGTGATCATGTCTTTAATTATATTGAAAGTTATATAAATCCTCTCAGTCCTGCACAACCACCCATTTTAATCCGCTGATAGGTCATGGCGGAACCCTTCTTCAGTATTAAATACAAATAAAATATAACCATGACAGCATTTGTTGTTAAGGTCAGACACCACTTAATAAATTTTCTATATATTCTAAAATCAATTGACCAATTTGCATGGAAGATTCCATTGATTTCTAGTGCTTCACGACCCCAACACCATCTAGGGGGATAAAGTTTCACTCATTTTCTAAACATTTAACAACAGTAGAGAACAGTTACGTTTCTCCTAAGAAAAAGAAATGGTTGAAGGTAACCGCTGTGTATTCGGTAAAATGACAGTATATTTTGTATACGGACAAACAATGTAGTGAAAATGTAAACAATACAAAGTAGATCAAGTAGATCCAGCTTATTCAGCCTTTTTTGAAATCACAAACCATTCAGCTTAAAAACCTACAAATATGAGAGGTAGTCAATGGTCTGTGATGGTTAAGCCATGCTTTGATTTACTGCCATGTTTCAATTACAAGAATTAAAGCATGTTACAATTTTAGTATTAATGGATCATGCAAGCAAAACAACTAAGAGGGTATGGGTCCAAGTCCAAGAATAAATATTTGTCAACTAGAAGTATTTTTTTGTATTGAGTGGAAACATTTGGCTGGGACGGGGTGCCAAATGTATGAACAGTTTCCACCGGAAGTGCTGGATAAACGCCGCTGGCTGATCCCCATGATGAAGGAAGCCAGGAAAGAGGGCAAGCGAGCATGGATTGCTTATGACACCCTGTACGTGGGCGGCAAGCTGGTGTGGCTGTAGGGGCACGTAGGGGGTGAACTATCCATCCTTTCGTGGAATGTCCATGGACTTACGAGGGAGAAGAAGGAGAGCATTGAGTTTGTAAATATTTTAGAAAAACACGATATTTGTTTTTTATACGAGTCATGGTGTGATTCTACTAGTAATATAGATTTAAATGTAATAATAAATCGTATACTTTTTATCGTAAATTTCAACATAGGAACGCTAAACGAAATAGTGGTGGAATAGTTTTACATTACAAAAAACATTTAAGTGATGGTATTGAAGTAATTAAAAATCATTTTGATACAATAATTTGGCTTAAACTTGATCGCACCTTTTTTAACATCCCCGAAGATATTTATTTATGTGGTACCTACATTTGGGGTGAGGACTCGCCCATATACAATACTGTTTATGTTGATTTATTTGATATCTTAGAAAATGATCTGTTTTTATACGATAGTCTTGGTTGTGTATTTGTTTGTGGTGATTTGAATAGTAGGGTTGGAAATAAAAACAAAACACTATGTTATTCATGATAAATATAACTCTTATACTGATAGTCATGATTACGAATCTGATTGCACTCCTGACAGGGCCTCAATCGACAGATCAAATAATAATCATGGGATAAAACTATCAACATACATTTATGTCACATAACGGCTATTCTTTGATTGACTTTTTGTTATCGAGTGAGCGAAATTTTTCACAGATTAAAGATTTTTCTATAGAATCATTCAATGAATGGAGCGATCACGCTCCGCTAAATATTGCATTACTATGTAATAGTATTGTACCTGATACTACAAACTACTCAGAGATTAAATACAAATGGAATGTCTCTTTTAAGGACCAGTTTCGCTCCGGGATTATTGCAAATTTACGTACTTTTAATAATATTGTTAATAGTGCAGATTGCTCAAGCAAAGACTCTGTTAATAATATGTTACTTATGTTTACGAACACAATACGGAGTGTAGCCGACCCATTGTTTTCTAAAGAATGTTTTTATAAAGATGAGGTATATTTTACAAATTATACACATAGTAATAAAAACTAGTTTGACCAAGATTGTATTGTTGCACGAAACCTGTATTTAGAAGCACTAAGAAGTATCAATAAGGATAACTCAGATGCTAACAGATTGATTTTATGTGATCGGAAAAATAATTATAAGAATATTGTCCGTAAAAAGAAGAATGTTGATTATAAAAAGAGAATAAGCGATATTGAAAACATAATAAAGAGCAAACCTAGAGAGTTTTGAAAACATTTTAAGTCTAAATCCTCTAATGAATTAAACAAAATACCACTTAACGAATTTCGGGAATATTTTGAAACAGTTAGCAATAACAGTTTTGGTGGTATTAATCACGATGCAGAAAATTTTAATCATGATTTTAATGATCAAAATAGTTATTTTCCTGAACTGGATGAACCTATAACTGTACAAGAAATTATAAATGCTGTTAAGTCATTGAAACAATGTAAAGCCTACGGCAGTGATTATTTGTAGAATGAATATTTTATCGAAACTGTTGATATATTATTTTCAAATCTATGCGATTTGTTTAACGGGTCATTTTCCCGAGCAATGGACTGAAGGTATTATTTTCTCCTTCATAAAAAGGGTTCAGAATCTGATGTCAATAATTACAGGGGAATTACTTTAGTTAACTGTTATCTCTGATACAAAATTATTTGTATGAAAATAAAAGACTATATATTATTTTTGTCGATATGATGAAATGTTTTGATACTGTTTATAGAAATGCATATTGGTTGAAGATGTATAAATGTGGAACACAAGAAAAATACTTAGAATTGTTCGAGACATGTATCAAAGAGTTAAATCATGTGTTAAATCATTGTCATCATATTCTGATAATTTTAATGATATTAATTGATGTTGATAGATTTATATCAGTTTTCAAATGAAGAATACATGATGCTTTTAAACAAGATGTATGGTGCTTAAGAAAACAGCACAGTGCCAGATAAGTATGTATTTTAAGGCTAGTTTTGAATGTGAAAGTTATTTAGACATTTTACCTCAACGTTTACGATTTTTCTTTTGTAGACTACGACTCTCTGTGCACCCACTTCATATTCAGACTAGTAGATACGCTAGAAATAATATTGTTCGAAACCAAAGATATTGTCTTTATTGTCATTCCAATGATATTGAAGACGAATTTCACTTCATCTGTGTGTGTCAAGATTTTAATGATTTTAGGAAGAAATATATTAAGAAATGCTATTATACAAAACCGTTTGTATTTAAATATTTACAACTCCTGCAATCTAATAATAAAATAGAGCTTATAACACTTTGTCTGTTTGTTACAGATTAGCTTAAAGTAAGATGTTAGAATTAATATTGTAACATTTGTTCATCCTCTGATATTTAGATAGATGATTTTTGTGTTTATATATGTATGTATATATATTTGTTTGTATTACATTGTTTGTTATTATGCATACACGTTGACATTGATCATTATAAACATATGTGTTGATGACGATGTACAATGTACAAGTCGAAATAAACTGTCTGTCTGTCTGTCTGTCTGTTATTGTGTTCCGCCTAACAGGTCAATTTCCTTTAAGGCATCCTATCTGTAACCGCTGATCCTTGGGTAAGTCTCATCCATGAACTTTTTTCCTTTCATTTAAATGTTTAAAGAAGAACATTAATGACCCTAAAGCCAAAAAAGTTAGATGACATCAGTTTGCAGTACTTACTTCAAGCGAGTCAGTTCCAAGTCCATTTGCAGTACTTACTTCGAGCGAGTCAGTTCCAAGTCCATTTGCAGTACTTACTTCGAGCGAGTCAGTTCCAAGTCCATTTGCAGTACTTACTTCAAGCGAGTCAGTTCCAAGTCCATTTGCAGTACTTACTTTGAGCGAGTCAGTTCCAAGTCCATTTGCAGTACAAACTTCGAGCGAGTCAGTTCCAAGTCCATTTGCAGTACTTACTTCAAGCGAGTCAGTTCCAAGTCCATTTGCAGTACTTACTTCAAGCGAGTCAGTTCCAAGTCCATTTGCAGTTCTTACTTCAAGCGAGTCAGTTCCAAGTCCAGATGTCACTAGCACCTGACTGTACCTGTTTGTATTTGTTTTACTTTTGCAGTAAAAACAACAACTGTGTATAGATATATATGTTATATGTTGACCTTTTGTAGCTGTCAGATATATCTTAGCCTAAATATGACAATTAAAACTTCTTCGTTAACTGTATATGTTGAGAAAGCAGTGTTAAAGCAAATTTAAAAAAAAAGTTATGATATCCATGCTTTTGAGTCAATTGAATACCTATGTTTAAGTGGCACTGTTTAAAATTTGAAATTGATGTTCAACCTCAAAGGTTGGAGAATATATAAATTGTTTTGGAAGTGTTGCCTGAATTGCTACGTGGTTATCAATGTCTTTAATGGCATAGACCATGATAAAACGAGTATGTAATTACAACAGTAAATATAATGTAAGTGAAGTGGTGTAAATGAAGGATTGAAAGTCCGAGTTTGTGAGTCTTTGTCCATGGTAGCGATCCAGCTATGAATGTCTAAATCAAAGACGTTACAGTGTTGAAATTTCCTCAACTTTGATATATAAACATGTCGGAAGTGCACCTCGCTAATAATCCGACGGTCGTTAACGGCGCCGGTGCAAGCCCCATACAACTTATTTCAAGTTCAGAATGTTTTCATGATAGACCTTATAAAATAAAGTTATTATTGGCAAGTATTAGAAGGGTAACACGTAAGGTGAGCAGCACCCTTCATCCTCGCACCCTCTAAATCCGCTGATGTGTCCTTGCCAAACCCTTCTTCTGTTAATTATTGCACATACATAAACACTATGTGTATTATTATTCAATCGCCAATATATTAAGGACAGGTTATAAAATACGTATTTAGGTTTCAAAGCGGTTCTAATTTTAATTAAATTTGATAAGAGATCAAATGATTTATTCACACTTAGACTGACTGTATTTGCCCGTCTACAGACCTTATCTGTTTGTACTAAAAGCGTTTGTTACTTTGCCAATTTAGCTTGTATTTTATTAAGCAGTGCAATCATTGCACAATATCAAATATTGAGTTAAAGTTTTGTAAATATAGTGGAGAAATATATTTCTAAACTTCAAATCATAAAAAGTTTTAATGGCGCCTGTTATATCTGGACATAATGTTGAGTTTCAGGTTATAGAAATAAATGGTAAAACATTTTATGTTGCTATTTTCACGCAATAACCGCTGTCGTACGTATATTGTTGCCTTTTTAGTTTTTATCATGCAACGCTTTTGTTCGTATTGTGATGTTATTTACCATTCAACAACCGTTGTTTTTTTATAATACTTTGCTGTATAATTATAAAAAACGATATTTTTACGTATTACGTTGTACTTTCACCATTAACAACCGCTCTTATACGTTGTTTTATCATTAACAACCGCTCTTATACGTTGTTTTATCATTAACAACCGCTGTTATATGTATTATTTCGCTTTTTACAATGTAACATCCGCTGTTATACGTATTAAGTTACTTTTGTTAACAACCGCTGTTTTACATGCTATGTTGATTTTATGCAACAACTGCCGGTGTAATATTATGTTGTTTTATATCATGCAACAACATCTGATGCTGTACTTTGATTGTAAAACATACTACTTATATTATTATCGCTTACAAGCACCACTACTTTCAGCACTACTATTACCATACCACAACCTCATGTCAACTAATATCACTGCTACTTCCACTTCTATTTAAACTACTACCACTATTACTATCACTACTTTTCCATTACAACTACCACTACTACTACCACTACTACTACCACTACCACTACCACTTCTATTTCTTTTGCACCACCACCACCACCACCACCAACACCAACAACAACAACAACAACAACAACAAATACCACAACTACTACCACTACTACTACCACTACTACTATAACTTCTATTTCTTTTGCACCACCACCACCACCACCACCTCCACCTTAATCACAATCACCACTACCACCACCAACACCACCACCACCACCACCACTACCACCACCACCACCACCACCACCACTACTACTACTACTACTACTACTACTACTACTACTACTACTACTACTACTACAACAACTACTGATACTGATACTTCTACTTCTACCACAACTTCTTCTCGCATAATTTGACATCTAATTGTGCCTTTGATATTTTCCTACTCGTATTTAATTGAAATACTTGGTTTTTCTGCAGATGAGTGCGGTCACTTTCCCCTGCGTGGTCCATTGTGTGATTTTGATGATGCCGTCTGTCATAAAGCAGTGCGATCATAGGTCTGAAGTTGGAGGCAACATGTTCACTCTCATTGCAACCATTATCGAGGCTGCTCGTTGGCATGGCGATTGTCCGCTACAAATGTTGTTCACATCTGGGAAAGACGATGAATTGATCCGGTTTGGACTAGTTGAACTTTTTACGTTCATACCGACTATCATTCACATTTTGAGGATGTGTAGTGATTGCGAAAATACAAAATTATACGAAAATGAATGTTTAGGTTGTTACAGCGAATTAGGAAAACATGTGTTTCTGCTTCTTGTTAGTTGGCTTATCCATATTGTTGGCTTTGGTATAAGGCTGAAAAGGTGAATGAAATGACGCTTATTTAATTTGGAAGTGCATAGCACATTTAAGTATATGATTAAGTAGATGTCCAGTGTCATAACTGTGACTTAGATTTACCTGATAGCCGTATTTAAACAATAACGTGGTTTTCTTTCTTTATGAAGTATTATTGTTATTATAAAATAAACATAGCTGTTTTGCATTCTATATTGTAGAAAGCCTACCAAAGTTTCGCACTAAGTCTAGTACAATGTACTTCACACAAAGTTTAAGGTGGACGCCAGCTATAGCAATGGCCTAAGTTTTCCTATATTGATTTACTGCTTACCATTTCAGTTAAAATTCGGTGACCGCCTCAACTCTGATCATAAAGTTGTTTTTTTGTGTGTGTGTTTTTTTACATTATGCTACCAACTTCGTATTGAACACAGCTTGTATACAGAATATATAATAAACCTATCAAACCATGGAAAGTCAATACAAACATATAACCCATGTTTGTCGTGAAAGCATTTAACTAATTTTGAGAAAATTTAATAATTATCAAGGGAGGGAACTCTTTCTTAGCGCCGAATGTTTAATTGTCCGCCCTTCTTTATTTTGGCGTCTTTCTCACTTGTTCTCTAGTTTTAATCCGGTTCGGACGTGTGTTTTCTCCCTCCCTCCCGCCCGATTCTTTTCTTTCTTTTTGTCGAACAAGTTCTCAATTTTATCTTTGCTTACATAGTTACCCCTTTTCTTCCCTCTTTTATTTAAGGATATTGAATATTATATTATGTTTTTTTTTCACTTTATTATGCTTTCTGATGTAGTGTATCCTTGCATTGAGGATTTTTGGCTGCTTTTGACAAAACTTTATATCTATGTTAATTTCATTTACAATCTAGCAGCCCATTATTTCGGCCAAATTAAATTTATATTTTACATTTGTCTTTGTTTTTCCTGAGCGCAATAATTTTACACAGTTTAAGGTCACTGAAGAGCTCAAAGGCGCCCTGTGTTCGGCGTCCGTCGGCAACATTTTAAAACGTAAATAAAATCCTTGATTTTTGGTGTGCAGCTTCATGTTCGGGTTCTTAAACAAGACTGCTCAAATTGTGCCCATAGGGTCAAAGGTGGCCCCGTTCAATGGTTTATAAGTTTTCTATATACGTGTTTTGAAAAGTTTCTTCTCTTAAACTACAAGGCTCAGATCCGTGATATTTGGTAAGCAACATCATTTAATGATTATTTAAGAAAATTGTTGAACTTATGGCCCTGGGGTCAAATGAGGCCCCAGACCAAGGAGTCTCATGTTTTATTTATATACTAATATAGTAAATGTTGAAAATCATCTTTGAAAATGAGACCATTAATATTTTGCATGTACACTCAAGATGTGGATTCTTACCAAAGTTGTTTCGATAATGCCCTTTGTGTCAAAGCTTGCCATGCCCTGGGCCTTGCCATTTTTTTTAATAATTATCGCAATTCCGTAACTCTGATGTTGGTATTTGAACCTTGGGTTTCGAGACTTTTAGTTTAAAGACAACATTATTTCGCTTTCATACATTAAACCATCGACACCAGTGTCAGTAAAACCAAGGCATTGTATCTTTTAGCACTCTAAGTGCCTTAATAATGTTGTTTCTGTATGGGCAATCTAAGCGAGATAACATACACAAGTCACCTAACTTGCTCACCATTTTTAACTACCCTTGGTTATATTGTATACATGTGTATCCTGTCACTTGCACACTTGTACCTGTCCAATAACAGGGTGCAGTGTAAAATTAAGTTTATTTGGATAGTTGACACCGTGCTGCTTATATACATGTACAGTCCGTCGGTCATGTGGATGCGAAAATGGACTTCTTTTTGTTTCTGAAATGTCAAAAGCACAATTAATGCTTGAGAATCTTATCAATAATCTGCCAAAAACCGACCTGATTATGATTTACACATATTCACTTTAACTATATGCTTAGTGAGTATTTATTTATGTCAAGCCGTACTTAAATGCTATTATCATTATTAGTTCAGTTAATACACAGTTCTAATACTTTATGTTAGGTAAAGCTGTTCAGATAAAAAATTAAGTGCGTGACTCCGACTCACTGCCGACGAAACTCTTGGCTCATAAGCCGAAGGTTGGCTACGCTACTGCCACGGAAATTATGGCAGTGTCACTCAAAAAGTTTGAAGTGCCAAACAAAACGACGGAAGTACAAAAATAAATGAGTGGCAGTCAAGTGACCGCTACAAATAATGAAAGCACTGATAGTGCTGAACGGCTTGAGCGATGATTCCTTTTATTGAATACTCGCTCGATAAGACCACGCACTTACCGACGCACTCATACACCCATAATAAGCTAACTTTTTCACTGCTTCTGATCAGTGCAGAAGGGAGAAAATCGAATGAATTAATTTTGTATTGGATATCTGATTTTCCTCCCCTTACCTTATTTTAGAATTATTATTCAGTATAATTAAAATTATCTGCCAGGGGTTTTCCAGTTAATAGGAGTTTACCTTTCTGTATTTACTGTTAATATACGCAAACTATTACGCACACTTACTTTTGACTAAACATGGACTTACTTTTTAAATCTGGAACATTCTAGTATGATTTTCAACTCCACATGGACTCAATTGAAATTTTGTGGTCTATAACAAAAGTCTTGAGATAAAGCTCAACCCTTAAAATACGTCTTTGAAAAAGTACGCTTATTCCTTTATTCACGTTTATATCAATATGAGTGATAATAATTATTTCTCATGAAATTTAAAAAGTTTGAATCTGAGTCTCAAACTCAGACTAAATACGTTAGTGAATACGTACACAATTGCTCGTGCTTGAATAATTGTAAAGCCATACCCCTTTTAACTTTGAAATAACAGACGAGTGGCGGTTTTCACTACATGGCTTGATTGTTATTTGAAATCAATGCAATATCAGATTTGTCATTAATGATCTTTTACCTTTTTCCATTGTTTTCAAAAGGTATTCAAATTTGTGGAAGCTCAGCTTATTAATTAGGATGTTGACATATCGATAGATGGAAATGTTTATTATATCAAACTATCTATAATCGTAAGAAGCAACGAAACAATAACGTGTTTGTACGTATCTATTTATTTTCGTTCTTGTTTTGTTTCCAAATATAGATATTTCCTTTACAAACTCCTATGTACAGTTATCTTTGTTCATCGTTCGATGGATGTGTTCAGATGTTCAGCCTTGATAGTAAGAAGTTTTAACGGATATCTAATAAAAGGTTTACAACCTCTAAATTTGTCAACCCTTTATAAATGATTATAGAAAATCAAATCAAGAAACAAAAAAATGCAATACAATCTTATCAATCAAATGTCCCTTTTCAGACAATGTTTGATAAGGCCTTAAAAAGAATGACTTTTATAAACAGGATTTAAAAAACACTTCAAATCAGGCTTCACCTGTCTCCGAAATAGCACCGAAACAAAAAGGAGTATTAGGAGAAGGAAGAGCATGATTAGCTACGTACATCAATATTGCCTTTCTTGAGTAGGTCGACAGTGCATTTTGTCAATCTAATTGAATGCTATGTGATAGCTCCGTTCGACTACGTTTCCCCGAGGTATTGAAAGGGATAATGTTGTTCGGTTAGCACACTCGCTTCTTACCTAAGCGACTCGGGTTCGATTCCCGGCCTGGGTGCATGTAAGTTTGGTTTGTGGTCACAGAGCCGGACAAGTTTGTTTCCTCTGGGTACTCCGGTTTCTCACACAAGACAAGACCACACTCTAAATTAAAATCGTGCCAAGGATAGTGATTAATATAATGCTGTTTTATTATCTTTATAAATTAAATAAGATTTAAGTAAACAAAAAGAACGAGATTATGTGGACTTTTAAGAAGGAAATATCTATTTTGTATCACCAATCAATTTTCACGATATTATTATACTAAAGTTATAAGCTAAACATAAGACATTAATATTTTTATTTTGAATAGCTCTTTGTTACACCACAATAGCTAAAATGTATTTTAGTTTTTTAGAACAAAGAAGAATTAAAACACGTGTCTTATCGTACTGTTCATTACTTAAGTGAGAGACGGTGCAACAACATGCAACAATATGATGCGAGATCATGAGACAGTCCAAATTGTCGCCAGCTGTTGTTCACAAATATAATATAAGACGGTTGTAGCAATTTAACAATATTACAATTGTTTTCATTCCAGGGTAGATGAGTGTTTTACATTTTTTTCGGATTCATGATCTGTTATTTTGTACAGCGTATTGAAGTCAAAGAACACTTTACATCTTAGTTATTATATAAAATTTAAATATTCATAAACGATAATTTTGCTCAAGTCAAGGATTCATAACAGAACAAAACATAAAGAAAACCAATAATTCAATGGTTACATTTTTAACCATTTATGTCAATCGTAACAACTCGACCATCTCTGGAAATCTTTGAGATAGACCTCGTTCAATTGCATTCATAGAAATAAAGGGGAGTGTGAAATGAAAATCTTAAGCAGATGTTTAAAATCTTAAAGCAATGCAACGAAATGATATAATGCATGGACTAAAACACTATTTTTGACGAAAACTGTCCTTTATCAAGCTGATGCATACATAGTATTACAATGATTAATGTGTCGTCCAAGTTCTTGAATGTTTCACCAACTCCAATAATTTTGATCCGAAAACAAATACGAATTTCTTGAAATTAACATGTTGTTAATGTTCGGCAAGATACTATCGAATTTATTTGAAATATTGGTAAAGTGCACAAAAAACTTATCTTGCAATTAGCATTTACTTTCTTTAAGCATAATGAATTGACCTATGGACAACGTGAGACAACTCGTCTCTACATATTCACATATTCCTTTTCCCAAACCATTATCTTTAAATTTAATTTTATCATTATCACTTTCATTTTTAGAATGGTGAAAAACAACACCGACCAAAACACATATGCCTTTATACCGCGTATCCTAAATATTTTTACAAAGTCACCAACAACCAGACACCTACCGGTGTGAACAAGATGAGGAGGCAGAAGCTTTTGAAGTAAGCAGTAGCCGTACCAGTGTCTAAAGACTATTGCGTTTATAATATTGTTGGTCATAACACAGTGATGATCGGATAAAACGGAGGCTTCATTGTGCTTACAAAGTGCATGTTAGCGCGTTTGACAATTTCCAGTTGGATTTTTCTATTTATTGAAAGGAACCCAGCTCTCATAGATTTCTAACTTCCGTTCAAGTTTGATTAAGATACTATCAACACCGAAGATTTAATTGTGTTTATAATATAGTGGGTCATAACCTAGTCATGCAAGCAATTGTTTACGGATGCATGGTCGACTGTCACAATAGACGCATGGGCTTTTCTGGAAATTGGAAAGAAGAGATAAAAATGGAACAAATGGCATTTACATAAGAAATACCAGAGACAGTGTCATGGTTAACACACATGCATTTCTACTAAGTAAGATATATCTTTACACAAAATTAGAATACAATGCCCAAATAACCTTTGTACTGCACTCCACCTCAATCAAACCTTTCTGTAAATACCAAGCTGTCACAGTTGGTGGCGAATGCCCCAAAATGCCACAAAGTTCAATATATTATGCAATTACTAATATGCCTACAATCAGAAACAGCGTACAAGCATATGTCGTTATTTCCCCGTTTCCCGAACACATGTGCTATACAGCGTGCGTTATACGTTATACGTTTATGCAGCAGTCCATATTGACTAAACGCAAAAAAAGGCCTTGACTTTTGAGGTAGGGATGTTGGTTTTTCAGACGACACGTCGTCTTTATGTACCGAACTCATGTGCTAATTCATTATAAAATATCTCCGTGCACCATGATACAGCCTGGACACGATCAACTATACTCTTATTGTTGTGCATATATGCAGAACTTCTTTATGATTAGTGTGACGTTGCATTTCATTTAGGGTCATACGTCTTTAACGCGACACATCGCCATTTTGTTCCAAGCACATGTGTCATTTTAAATCCCTCCGTGCATTTTACAGCCTTGACACGACTAAATTTACTGTATAATCAATTGTTCAGCATTCCGTAAGGTTAACTTGTAAGTTTGATCTGATCTTTAAAGGTGGACACGTAGGTCTTGCGAGAGACACGTCGTCGTTATATCGATGAGAAGGTTACAGACTGTACCCGACCAGCTATACAGCGTTTATGCAGCAGTCCATATTGACTAAACTCAAAGAAAGGCCTTGACTTTTGAGGTAGGGATGTGGGTTTTGCAGACGACACGTCGTCTTTATGTACCGAACTCATGTGCTAATTCATTTTAAAATATCCCTGTGCATGACAAAGGTACGGCCCGGACACGACAAACTATACTGTTTATTCAGAAGTATCATTCCATAATGATAAAACATCAATAATTCAAATATAGACTTGTCACCTTGTTGATACTTCATTAAAATACATATTTAATAAAGTGTTAGGATACTGCGTTTTACAGTGTAATTAAAATTTAGTCAAGAAAAATGACTCATGCTTGGGCACCTTATTTTGTTCGTCACCTGTTATTATGATGTTGATGTTTATTGTGCATTTACCACAATGCATTGTGCATATTTACCAGATGTCAAGATATTTAAAGAGGAAAAAGAAAAAAAAGAAAATTAGTTTGAGATGTATTATTCATATCGTGGTTGCATGTTTAACATGTATATTTTGATCAGAGAATTAAAGCCATAACTTGTTTTAAGTTTTTAATATAAGAACAAATGAAAACTTATTTGAACTGCGATTTCATATAAAATGTGAAATGTTACCGAATAGTGTTTTAACTTTAATATAAGTTAAATTTGATTCATGAACTGTTCAATATATTATATAGACTAATGATAGTTCCCTAGACGAATTATATTATTATTATTATTATACCTTTATTTGAGTCTCGTCCATATACATACTAAAAATTCCATGCAATACATAAAACATATGGCCATTCTATACAGAATTACAAGGAACTATTTGACATATTCACAGAACATATTATCACAAAATAAATAATTATTGTTATAAAATATGTCACTGATACTGACTGATAAAAACACCTGTACGTACAGATTAAACATAAATATGCCACACAAACAATTTTCGTCCATCAATGAAAATAAGATTTGCTGTTACAGCTTATAGAAAAAGTGAAACACCCGACTTATTACTGACAAAAGCTCCCAGAAACACTAAAACAGGTAGGTGAACTTGGAATAATAGACCAGTATATAGAAGGTTCACCTAATAATAAGGAACCAATATCATTTGTGTGACGTTTTAAAATATAGCCCTCACAAAGTACAATAAAGAAACATCTACACACTCAAAAGCATATACATGACCGCAATGACTGTTTACACAGATACAACTGTTTCAGTTTAAAATCACAGGTTTTGGCAGCAAGTCGTAGCAATGCAGAATGACAGGGTATAAATTTCAACTTTTCAGTATTACTCATAGTTAGAAATAAGTTATCAGTTTCAACGGCCTTAGCAAACAATGTAACACAGTAATCATCATATTCTTTACAATCAACGATAACATGAGACTCATTTTCTACAGTATCACAAAAAGGGCATTTTCTAGCTTCAACAGGTAAGTTTTTATATCTGTCAGTTTCAATTCGTAGAGGGGCTTCACCACATCTAAATTTACTCAGTGTCGACCTATGAATGTCTTCGTATAAATAACATAGAAACACCCTTTCCCGCTTTTCAATTATCGCTATAAAGTGACAAAAACTGCCCAAACCAGTTTTGAAATGGCTACGTTGAGAAAAATTTCTCCCCAATACGATAAAACGGGGAGAATAGCATCAATAAACTTTGATAAAAGCTATTGACCAAACATGAAATGCTTTTCATCGGCTATTAACTAAATGTAAATGGAAAAATCATCGGCCTCTTTATACAAACTACAAATGAAGAAATGAAATCGTGAAAACAATAAACTTGAATCAAAGATTTAGAGTGTTTTTAGTTATGGTCATACAAGGTGCTGATGTATTATATGCTTTGGTCATCTTAACATTTGCCACATCATTATTTTAGTGCAATTAGTATTTTTCGTCTGTATATGGTCGGAAAATCTTGTCCCTGGTATAGTCTCCACTGCGGCCATACCAAGTCATTCATCTCTTGCCATACATTGATGAAGCTATGAGATCTTCCTGCCTGCCTAAACATCTCCTCCACCTCTATTCCAGGTAAGCAGTAAGCCCACCACATGTTCCACATCTCCACCCATAGCTTCTCGAGCTTGTCCCTCCATCGCCCCTGCTTTATCAGTTCAGCTGAAGGCATCTGCAAGGCTAAACGCACTTTAGGGCATCTCATTATCACAAGGGGACCTTCTTGTATCAGCATGTCTAGCTTAGCAATCAGGTGATGACGTTGTGTCAGGTTAATTCTGCCTCTAAGGAGGTTCCTGTCCGGGATCATGTAATAGGGAAGGAAGTTATCTCTGATTGATTGTTGTAGCACTTTTACGCAGGAAATGATATTAACAACCAGATTGGAATCTTCTTCTTTAGCCTTGCGTATAAGTTCCAGTCTGTAATACCCAGGGTTGCAGTACTCATTATCCATGATGAACTCGGTGAGAGTGTCAGGCAATGAGCTGGTTCCATCTTCTTGCAGTCTACATACGACTGTTTCGTGGATAAACATCACGTCTCTATCACTCTCAAAGGGGCAACAATAGCCCTCTTGCTTACTGCCAATAGTGATCCCTAAGTAGTCCGTCCGGTGTCTGTTAAGTAGCCTATCCAACCGTTCAGTCGCTTCACACCGATATCTCACCATGGACTCACTGTAACCCAGCTGGTCTAACACCTCCGACACACGCACGGACATTGAGTATAGTTCATCTAGCAACTCTGAAACAGCATAAAACTTTAGGTTAAAGTGAACAAGATAATGCCAGTTCATTTAATGTAGATGTAATAAGCCGACAAAACACATTTTATTCTGAACTGTAGGGAAATACTCAATGAGGTTTTCCTGTTCACCACACACTCGGACAGACGCCGACGAGACATTATGTGGCAGTGCTGAATATTAAACCATGAGATGAATACGATTATACTTAAGGTATCATAAATATATAGTAGACATAATGAAATCGTAGATGTTTATTGACGTCTTTCTTTACTGTAACGGTTATACAACTTAATGCGCTGTTCATTTACCCTTTTATTAATAACATAACTTGAGGCCTGTAATGTCATGTATGGATATTGTTTCGACAACAACAGCATTTTATTTTGTATATACTTCATACCATCTGCACCTGTACCGAAGTGACCGTTGACAACGAATTCCATCAAGTGGTGTTTTGGGGGAAGCGAATCTGCATGAAAAAGCTTATTTGTAAACAAGTGCACAAATAAATGATAATGTATTTAATAGCAGAAAGCGCAAAAATATTAAATGATTGGTGAATGCCAAAAGATTTACTATGGTCTGCTATAGTCTCATAAGGTAGAAATACCGTATTTCTTTCAAATTAAACTTGGTATCCTTCATAAGAACTATTGTTTTTGACATTTATTCATACTTTTTGGAATATTAAAGCAACATTATTAAATGTGGTAAATCCCCTAGGGAGTAAGAGTGCATATTTAAGTAAATAAGAAATATCAAATAAAATTCAAATTCATTCTACGATGATAGTTATTTACAATTATACAGAACTCATTACATAGGACATCCAGTACAACTCGAAACTACAGGGAGCGAAAAGGAAATCACTCAATCTTTGAAATTTACTTTTGTAATATTAATATGAAAAAACCTACAGAAACAAGCCCTGTAGCAAAAAGTTTAAACATAAACCCTGTTTAATGACACAGGGTAAACGCCAAAGACACAGAACACAAAAAAAAAAAATCACAAAACAGAAACATGGAACAACAGCACAAAACTCCACAAAAAACACAGTACATATATACTATTTAGGAAAGGTGTGTTTATCTAGGATTGTTAAGTAATAACTTAATAGTCTTATCTTAATCAGGTACAAAAGGTTTAAAAATGTTTCGGTGACACACTTCAAAGAATCATTGTACGTGAAAATTTTCTGTAGATATATTCAGTCTAATAACAAAACAGAAAGAAAGTATGTGTCGAAGTGAAAAGTTATATTCAATACAAACTTATTGATTTTAGCAATGGTGTTTACTATAAAAACGTACTTATTTTGATTCAGGTAAGAGAGAAAGAACACCAGAAGTATAGCATATACTATAAATATTACAACTAAAGACTTTCAGATTTGTTTAACTATACCCTTAAAGTTGCCGACTCGCTTATTTTTTATAGCAAGACAACATATTTGCTCAAAAAAGGTTTTGAAAACGACAATTTTCATTTTCGCGTAATCAGTTCAGTTAGAGCGTGATTGGTTGATAAACATTATCACGTGATTTTATCAATGTATGCTTATTTATGATAGTCCTCGTGGTATTTAGGTAAAAATGTCTTGACTTAATAGGCGTGGGTTCGCACCCCACTAAAACCCCTTTTTATTCTTTAAAATCTGCAAATCGAGTGTTAAATAATGATAAAATAAGTGTATTCAGATGCATTACCGGGAAATTGTTAAAACCAAAAACATCTGAGTTTAAAATACGCAATTCTAATTTAGGTGTTATAAAATCACGTGTTATATATATATATATATATATATATATATATATATATATATATATATATATATATAACACGTGATATATATATGTAATTTAATTTGCAGCACGGTCAAACCGACTGTCTTTGATGTGTTGTCCCTTAGGCGACAAATCGCCAATACATTAAGGTTGAATAACTCTACAAAATATGAAGCAAAACGTCCGTGCTAGAGTTTAGATTGTCTAGGAACATAGAATATTGATTTATCCCTACGATTGTGTTATGCATATTGGCAATAATGATAAGTCCTTTGTGTTTGCTTGTTGCGCACTCAGATAAGGACCAAACTGCGTTCCAGCTAATTTAACACTTAACAACGAGTCGTTTGGCTGCAATACTCATAAATTAGAGCTTGCACAATAATTTCGAACATAGGATATTACTCCACCTGAATTTCTAGTACCGCTTTGAAGCGTTTCTTTTAATGTTGGAATCTGCTTTTTAATCATTGCTACCTAAGTTTCAGTTAAACATAATATATCAGTTTTATCGAATATCGACCGTAGACTACTGTATTTAAGTATGTTTTAAACTATAACGTTTTTATGATGACATTTTCTTAAGGCCAATGATTATTTTTATATGTTTTCGTTTCCGATAAGCATTGTGACACTTCCAAACGGAACACCAGGTTTATTTTTTGCGCTCTAGACAATTACAATCGTACTGTTTACATCATCTGGTTAATGTACACCGCTAGTAAAGCTTAAATTTGCGAATATGTCTGGATATGCTTATCTTCCAGTCATGAGGGGCGCAATCAGAGTAAGCTTCTTGATCACCGGGTATTGTGTTTTAAACACAACCGACGCTGACTGACGGCTGTAGTACTAGTGCGTCTTCAACGGATACATGTGTCAAATTACGCCGTTGGGATATTTTCTCTAGTACGTATATACGGTATGCTTGTTGTTAAACACATCAATTATCGATTTTTATAGCCGACGAGTTCGGCTGAGTATTTTCATTGCACTTTGTTCGAATGGTAAGATTTTTAGTCCTTGCATGTTGGCAATCGTCATTTTTTTAATATTTCAAATGGCAGGTGTTGTCTCGATCAACAATATTCCGTGGGCCTGCGATGTTTATCGCGAGACACATGACTGCGTCCACTTTAGGTTGATAACCAATGTGTGCTCTACAAGGGTGCTGTATCCGTTTAATATGTTTCACATCAAATACGCTCTGGTCCAGGTTCATGTGATAGATAAAGTCACGCACTAAATCATTCCTCGTGCAGGAATTTAGATACCTGGGAAACCTTCGACACAGGGATTTTTACAAAGTCTCTCCTCCAGAGATAAACTTGCAATCTGTCAAATTCCTTTATAAGGGGCAAACATGGGCATGTGCATTAACAAGCATACAAAGTAAAACTGTTTTACAAATAATATACGGATATTGTTACCCATTCATAGTCTTCATTATTCATTCAGTTTATTAAACTTAAATTTTGGGAACAGGTAAAACTCCTAAATAAGATCACTTATAACTTTTATGTATAGGGCATGTAATCAATCTGTATTGAGTTTTACAAACTCTCCGTTCTATTCAGTGTATCATTGAAAATGCATTTAAATTAGCAAGTATTTTATTACAAAGGTAAGTCTAAAATCTGACATAAATAGAATTGAAAGAAGGTTACTTATGCTAAGTAAATAATCTTTCTTCTCACCTTTATTTTTAAGTTCTTCTACAGGTGAATAGACATCTATTTTCTTTCACCTGCCATATAAAAAGATTTGGACAGCTTTATTCGCATGTACCTGTTTCAGACTTTATATTGTTTTCTTAAGATATATTTTAGAAATGTATCTTTTGTTAACAATGAACATATGTGCCTACGTAAGATAACACGCATAACCCACTTAATGTTATATGAATGTGTCTATGTATATAATTTATCACATAGCGTCTTTATACACTATACATGCGAAAAGAGTATTCACTGCTTTTGTCGTTTTGATACATTTTTTCTTATTATGAATACGCTTTGAAACAAGTAACATTTGAGTTTAATCGTACCTTAAGCATCATAGCACTGTCTGAAGAATAAATTAATGTATCTTCCAATTTCACAAAATCCAAATTAGCTCTCGCTAAATTTGAAATTGAAAACCAGTCTATTTTAAGGTTTGCTGATTTAAAAACTGGGGTTTATGCAATAAGTGCCGTGATCGAAACCTGCATACTCGTTTCAAATTTCTTAATTTTTTATGCTAATAACTTATCTTAAACAACACAACACAAAAATCAAGACAAATATGTCCATGAGTGTTCTGATTTAAAATAGAAAATGTATTAGACAAGTATAAAGTAATAAATTACATTACGAATGCATTCGTACTACCTTTTGACTGGTTTAAGATGCACTCTTACTCCCAAATAAGATTTACCACAATTAATAATATTGATTTAATTTTCCAAAAAAGATGAATAAATGTCGAAAACAATGGTTCTTTTGAATGGTACCGAGTTAATATGAAAGAAATTGGCATACAACACGGTATTTCAACCTTATAAAACTACAGCAGACCACTGTTAATCTTTTAGCATTCACCAATCATTTATTGTTTTTGCGCTTTCTGCTATTAAATACACGGTTACAACCTTGTTGAGTGAGTGGTAAATATCAAATATTTCCATAAATGCATAATTTAGTAATTAGTTAAAAGTTTATCACTCAAAATTTGTAAGTGTTATATATGTGTATGTATTGATTTAGAATAAGAGTGTCCCTTTAACGCAATTTTCATGAGTCATTGATTACAGTTATATTGCAATCAAACAGAACTGACAATATTCTTTTTTCTTTATCAAATCCAACTTGAACCATGATTAAGACAACAACATGTACGAGTTATAGTAGAAATATTAATTATACACACATTGGAGTGATAAAAACAAACCGAAAATATTAAAATGAAAATGTAAATAGTTCCACGTGTAGCATGATACATGTAGACATTGAATGTACATTAGACGGTGAATCAAGCTTACAGGTGTAATTTTATACTAAACACAATTATTGTAGTGCAGTTAGGTTTTAGTTCCGTTCTTTTTTCTCTGGTTCGTGAATTTGCAAAAACATACAGTGTGTGTTTATATTCGATATTCGATTCCGGTATTATGCCAACGACTAAATGCCACCAAAGTCCGAAACGATCGTTATTGACAATACTGGTTGTTTTATCTGAAAATTTGAAAGTAAATGTGGCAATAAATAACAGTGCTTAAAAAGTTGATACTTTGTAATACCCATAACATATTTGGCCCGAGTCAAAACTTGTATCATCTCGACAATTCAACCTCTTGACCTCTTATCAAGCCAGATAAATTGCATTTAATTAGATCTGTAAATATTTTATATAGTATTTAGCCTAATTATTAAAACATGAAATTTATTCATTTGAAAACTACTTGACGTTGTACGAGTTGTAAATCTCTTCAACTGGCGATCCTTTTCAAGGTTTCACTGTAAGCCTGACGTCATGAACAAAAATTGTTTTAATTGATAAGATTTTGTTAAAGTGACACAATTTATCAAAATAAGTTAATACATTTTGATTAAAAATAGATTTTATCGTTTTCGCGAGATTGAAGTGTATTGTTGTTTGTCACGTTGCTAAGCAATCGGAATACTCGGTCGTTACCGTTAATGCTATGACGGACTGGTTCAGGATATTTTACGGTAGTTTAAGGTACAATTTTTACCGATATTAATCCGGTCAATGAATCGTGAATCACAGTTTTATGGTAAACTTTGAGATTTGCGGATCGAAATAAAAATGCCCGCCCAACCCGCCCAGTACTTAAATGTTTTACATATTAATATTTATGCGAAAAGCTAAAGAAACAAGCTCAGTAGCAAAAAGGTTAAACATAAACCCGGTTTAATGGTGGTGGGTAAACGCCAAAGATATAGAACACAAAATCACAAACAAGAAACATAGAAGACCAGCACAAAACTCCACAAACAGCATAGTGCATACATACTATATATAAAAAACTAAGTATGTTTATCAAGGATTGTTAGGTACCTCCTTAGAACGGTCAGTAACATGTAAGTTTACCTGGGGTTTAAACCAGTTTAAGTGCACAAAACCTCATTCTTATCCCAACAATCCTAATTAAAGATAGAACGCAAAAGGAAAATCTTATCAAAGTATGCATTAACTTGAGGAAACTTAACAATAAAACAAATAATAAAAAACTTATTAGTTAAACCCCATGTACTTCTATGATTGGAGACCTATCTGCAGACGGAGGAATACAATTCAGAGCACCTAATGCAAAAACTTTTCAATGGTACGATGCAGTCATTGTTTGAAACTATAAACATCACACACAGTTTGCCGTATAAAATAAAAGGTTTAAAACTGTGTGATCATAGAGTTCACAACTGGGAAGAAATAAAGAAAACATTATCAAAAATAAAAGCGATATGTATAAGCTAATTTTTCCTTCCAAATGATTTGAAAATGTAAAATATTTGAAGAAAATGAAATCACATGCAAAAACACTCCGAGTCAGCCAAAACCACCTAGCCAAAAAAGGTTTTACAGATAACATGAATTAGCAAAATCATTATAAAATCAAAGGACTGAAAGCTGAGTTATGCAAGGATGCTATATTCAACCCTATATTTTGTTTCAGGAATTCATCTTCAAATCTAGAAAGCAAGTGCTCTTCAAAATATTGCCTTTATATTCACGGTTTAAATAAAATCCAAGTAATTCACTGAGTCTATCTGCCAATCTACCTGCTGGAAACATTTTAATTTTACAAATTTTCTTTAAAACATCACAATAAAAATCGAGATTAGAAGTACTATTAGCAATCAGTGATTTAAGACTACTTTTGACTTTGATATGAGATTATAATGAACATTAACAAATTTAGAGAAAGTGTTCCTTAATTCATAATATCTGAAACCCTGTTTTAGAAGTTTTTCCGTCATAAGTTTACTACGAGAGCTGATTTTTTTTACATCTGTACATAATATAGCAAATCTTATCAACTGTGCAATAAAAACACTATATGATTGTGAACTAGGAACATCTCCATCTAAAGTAGGGTATTTAATTATTTTAAAATTATAATCATCACGTTTATCATAAAGATTGATACTCAATTTATCTTCTCTTACTTCGAGTTGCAGATCTAAACAAGATGCTTTTAAAACGGATGTATTAGATTTATTAAGTTGCAATTGTGAACGGTTTATCGATTGAATATAATACCCTCTTTGGTAGCTACATGTTATATATTGTATTTGAGTAATTTAGTTTGCTAAACTTTGGTTAAATATATATTTCCCGCATTGCTGTTTTGGTATTTTGGCCCCGCAGGGCGTGTGACCGCGGTGGTTTTGTCATAGCGCCAAATTTAGCGGAGATTGGGCCTTATATAGAGTCTCTGGGGTGCGGGGGCATTTGGCCGGGGTTTAACCATCAGTTCGTCCCCGCAGGGATCATAACAGACCAAAGACCAATACAAGTCAGAAGTTTCATTAGAAAATAACATTATTATCAAAGCCGCACCAGAAATGATTGACAAACAACATGAAAGAAATTCATTTAGGAATGGATCAAACAGTATCAATGGGCTTATATGACCAAATTTACTTCAGTTTGGATACAATTTTCCATTATATAATCTTGAAGTGCTAACAAATTTTAGCATGACGGCAAGTTGGCATACACCAAGTACAGCTCGGCCGGGTGGTCTGGCTGGTTCATCATCATTTCCTCCCGGGTCTGTTTAAATTAATAAGAAAGGAAAATTAATTTAATGCACAACACCTACCCAAACATACAATCATTGACACCCTTATAGCCTATACAACATACTCAATTTACACATCTCTGGCATACCAGTTTAAATTGATGGGATTCAATATTTATTTGAGAGCTGGCTGAATTTTCAAACAGTTAAAAAATATATCAATATGTTTGAAACAGTGAAAAATTGTTTTTATTGTTTATAAATGTCTATAAATCACCACAAAGCATATATAATAAAAATGTTTTGAGTTTTGGTATGCCTATGCTTTAATACTATATTAGAACTGGCATTGTAAATGTCTTGTTAATTTTACATGAACAATATCGCTTTTTAAGTAATTCATATAGACTGTGTTTTAAGAACAAATTGAGAAGAAAATATTTCTCGACCATATTCTATCTCAAGTCGAAACAGCTATTAGGAAGAGTAAATTGCACACATACAAGCATGTTAAAAACTTCTGAAAAACATCGCAAAAACTGCCACTGTTTTTGTGCTGAACTAACGACCCCGCATTTTCTGATTATATGCAGGAGAAAAAAAGGTATTATTAACATTGCTTGTCCATTTAAATAATTAATTACTTAAATGTCATTTTTTACTTCGTAGGAAAGAATTTGTCTAAAACTGTCTTGCATGCTTATACATGCCTTCATCTGAATAATTTTGAAAAGAGGTTAACTTAAAGAAATTCTGTGCGAAAATATGTGCCAGTTTAAGCGAGACATGTCAATACATTTCATCTCGCCTAAAGGTATCCTTCTGAAAACCTTGGTAAAATAAAATCACCAGTAAGACACTGTAGCTCTAGTGTTATCATGTAATTCTGCCAATAAGAAACACTGCCTTTTATGCTGAAGCCTCATCCGGGTTCATAATCTATAATACTCACATTATAATGCTTGTTGAAACCAGGTCAAACATGCCAAATTTGATGGTTGTCGGGAGGGGAAACCCCTCCCGAATCCTCCCATTAAAAACAAATTATAAATTACTAAACATTTGATTTCATTATTTGTGCTGAAGTGTTTTTTCTGTAATTTCATTCATACATCTTTATCGCATAATTATTCGCGAGTCATATGCCCAACTCCGCCATGACAAAAATATTATTTCAATAAACATTTTTAATTTTAGAACTGAGTCATTATTCATGTGTCAATATATATATATTTATGCTGAAATAGTTTGTGTGTTTGGGTTAGGACCAGCCGCCCAGTTAGCTCTGAGTAGCTATATAGAGTTCCGGCTGCCATGGTGGGTTTAATCACCTCACTGGGCATAATTACACTCAGGTTAACAGGGTACCCACAATCGTGGCAGCAGTAAAAGAGCAGGAGTGCCTACAAGTCGGCCTAAATGGTTGAAGGGACTGTGTCACAGATTAGCACAAAAAAGTCTTTTTCTGTAATGAATCTCAGGACAATTATCTTATAGAATGTGTTACGCTTTGATATACTGGTATTAATTGTAATAAAAAAGTACCAAAATGTAAAAAATAAAGTGTGTCGGAGACCGGGTTCCCACCGGGGTCACCAAAATTGAAGTCCAGTTTCTTACTCACTGAGCTATCAAGGCTTACACAAAACGGGTGACAAAATTAAGCGATTAACCTACTTGGTAATATCACGTGATAACACCGACTAGCCAATCAGGCATAAGCAATGAATTCTACCTAGTAGACATACCCAGTAATCTTTTTTAATTGAAAAATACGAAATTACTATATTAAAGTATTGAAAAAAATGTTAAAATTTAAGAAGTGAAAACTAACTCTAAAAGAACATTTGTTTTTCATTAAAAATCATTGTGCATGCTTATGGTAAACCACAGGGGGCAGAAACAAATTATTTTCTTATATGTATATTCATATTTTTTTTTCAATACTTTAATTATACAATACTATAAACGAAGTACACAGTCGCCCAGTTAACAGTTAGTTTGGCATCTATGATGAGTCATAAATTATGACCTGAAGCCGTGAAGGTCATATCGATTGATGATGTGGATACCGATTGCATCAACTTAGCTTGTTTATTACGTAAAAACCAACGTTATGTCATTATGGTGTCCAAACAGTAACATCTGAACGATTGAATTTACAATAATAAGTATAATTCTTAGTTCAACTAACCGTGAAAGCAACGTTAAATCCGTGTAATTGCATCATGATATTGATATATGCGAATCATTGTTTACTTCAGATGTCGTAAAATGCGCATAAATTCATTTATCTTAATTATTTAGATATCCGGTTTAGATAGTATTTTTTAAGATGAGGGGTAAAAAAACAATTGTTATGACAAACCCTGTTCGTGTTGTATTATTATTGCAGAGTTATGAAATATAATTTCCGGTTAAAAGAAGTACTCTTTAGAAGTGTATTCATAATAACTGTTCTCCACTCCTTTTATGGAAGTGCCGAATGTGGATTGTACATGTACCTCGGGTATTTCCGTATTGATTTTCATTGGTTAACGGATGTCAAACCCCGCCCTAAACATGTACAATTTGCTTGCCGGCATGCACGCGCTTTATATGAACAATGTATGACGAGCTTTTCTGGCTCTCATTTTCATGGTTCAGTGGTGCCCAAATTCTTTAATGCCTATCACTCCGGCAAAAAGAGGTAGTCCCTTGCATACACGTACAAACCGTAAGAGGGCTTGTACAGACAAACGCTTCGAGTTTGTCTTCAAGCCCGTATTAACTAGAGATAATTGTGATGAATCATAACTGAAACTCATGTGCATTTGGGTTCCGTACGTGACACTCAACCGATGCTAACATAAAGAGGACATGACAGATTGTTCAACTCCCACTTTAGTTTTGTTTAAGATTCATTGTACTGGACCAGCCTTCTTTACATCGTGTTAGGGTTGGTAAATTGTACTTTTGTGGAACTAATTTTGTTTTAGATTCATTTGACTGGACCAGCCTTCTTTACATCGTGTTAGGATTGGAAAAATGTAGTTTCTTTACCTGTGGAATGTGCATCTATTTTGTTCTTTTATTTAACCATGTCTAAATAAGGAACCATGGACATCGGAAATACCTTTCTGTTTGCAAAAATTAGCTCCATTTTTGCTAAATAATGAACTTGTATTATTTGGATATTAAGGGTAGACGGCATTTTCCGTAGTATTTAATATTGGTTTCCGCTTTCCAAGGTTCCACATGTAATTCATAATTCAATTTTAGTCAGTCGTGAAGAAGGGGAAAAGTTCGCAAGCCGAGATTTGGTTGGGCTGTCTTCCATTACAGTCTAAAAATGCATATATACATATATAATTTGTATTTTAGTTGTTTTTGGGCTTGTCGAGACCTTCACCTTGGTCGAGCACCTCGGTGCTAGTAATCACTGGGTGAGGGAATCCACAAATAGGCTATAAATATCAAATTGGGATTTATACACTAAAGTCAATTATTTTTTATAGAATATAGATATTAATATCACTGATAATCCCGATGCTGGAATTACAAAGTCAGAACGAGTCTGCTGTTTGTATATTTCTCAAGGCCGGGAACGTCCAAGTACTTGGCGTCCCGAAGGTTACATAGTTGCGTTGCGTTGCATTGCCAGGATATTGCTGATTTTACATTGGCTATTGGCAATTGGTGGTTGCATGATTGCGTTGCGTTGCATTGCCAGGAGATTGCTGATGTTTCATTGGCTATCGGAAATTCGTGGTTGCATTGTTGCGTTGCGTTGTGTTGCCATGAGATTGCGGATATTGCATTTGCTATTGGCAATTGGTTGTTGCATTATTGCATTACCAAGAAATTGCGGTTTGTGTATTGGATTTTCCATTGACTATAGGCAATATGATTGTTTAAATGCAGACAGAAGTTGCCGGGTTATCCCACTTTGCTTAACAGGCTATTCCAGCACGGGTAGGGCATAGGTCACTATAGCATTAGCAAAATGTTATTACTCTTTGTATATAACATTTGTGTCACTAAGACCTATTATGGAGTTCGTTCGTTTTCACGGCCATATCTTGCCAATCCTTTTACTAACTATTTGTTAAGCTGGTGTACCTATAGCGGTTTTTGTATAATAAAGTGATTATGCTCTATCACGTTGGTTATGTAGAATTTAACTCACGAACTTTCAATGTCGTTTTGTAAATACATACAAAATACAGCAAACAAGCAATACGTTTACTGCTCAATCCTGCATATTAGCATATAGTACATGCACATTCACTCTGTAGTATTATACATTATATTGTGTTTTCCAAGATTATGAGTACGTCATTTTATATACTTATTGAATTAAGATCATTAAATGATATTGTTTCAACTATCAATAAAGGAACTGAAAGACGACTTTAGGAAAGTAATATATAGTATAATCATGCATTAAATAATAACTGCAATGCATGATATATGGTTCTGTTAGCCTATACAGTTAAAAATTCCGCTGAAGAACAGTGTTGGACCCCTTGCTGATTTGTTGGGGCGACACACCTCGCGACAGTAATCGGTTTTTGGATGTCATAGCCATCCAATGAATACATTTTACAACTATATTGGCCTTGCTCGTCATTTATTTTATTTTTATTGTTTCTGAACTTTAGTACCTTAATTTTTCCCTAACGTGTATGAATAATTTTCCCACGTAATCACTCGAGAACGGTTCCAAGCGTCCTGTCCCGTTCCGTCACTTTCCACATACATATAGCGTTGCATGTACCTCCCGAACTGTCCTAGGAGTTTTCCACACGGTCAGTTCTTATGCACACTTTATCCGGACAATGACTTGGGTACTGTATGATCTAGGACCATAACACTTCAGTAGTAAATTATCATTGACCATAAAGGCGTTTGATTTTGAGGTCATAGTGTGTGTGTCAAAATTCAAGGTCACAGTCAAATGTCTTATGAGAACTTGCGCACTTACATGAGAACAGTGTGACCTACCACCATAGAATGTAACTTGCCATTGACAAGTAGATATCTCCTGTTGTTTCGGAGGGTAGAAGGGTAAATATCAAGGCCAAAAGTTTTATGAAAACTACATTCTGTTTTACTGTATACTACAGGGACCTACTAGATGTAGCGAGGGACTACCACCTGATGCTTGAGAGGCGGCCATAACTATATTCTGTTTTACTGTATACTACAGGGACCTACTAGATGTAGCGAGAGACTACCACCTGATGCTTGAGAGGCGGCCATAACTACATTCTGTTTTACTGTATACTACAGGGACCTACTAGATGTAGCGAGAGACTACCACCTGATGCTTGAGAGGCGGCCATAACTACATTCTGTTTTACTGTATACTACAGGGACCTACTAGATGTAGCGAGGGACTACCACCTGATGCTTGAGAGGCGGCCATAACTACATTCTGTTTTACTGTATAATACAGGGACCTACTAGATGTTGCGAGGGACTACCACCTGATGCCTGAGAGGCGGCCATAACTACATTCTGTTTTACTGTATTATACAGGGACCTACTAGATGTAGCGAGAGACTACCACCTGATGCTTGAGAGGCGGCCATAACTACATTCTGTTTTACTGTATACTACAGGGACCTACTAGATGTTGCGAGAGACTACCACCTGATGCTTGAGAGGCGGCCATAACTACATTCTATTTTACTGTATTATACAGGGACCTACTAGATGTAGCGAGGGACTACCACCTGATGCCTGAGAGGCGGCCATAACTACATTCTGTTTTACTGTATTATACAGGGACCTACTAGATGTTGCGAGGGACTACCACCTGATGCCTGAGAGGCGGCCATAACTACATTCTGTTTTACTGTATTATTCAGGGACCTACTAGATGTAGCGAGGGACTACCACCTGATGCCTGAGAGGCGGCCATAACTACATTCTGTTTTACTGTATTATACAGGGACCTACTAGATGTGGCGAGGGACTACCACCTGATGCCTGAGAGGCGGCCATAACTATATTCTGTTTTACTGTATTATACAGGGACCTACTAGATGTTGCGAGGGACTACCACCTGATGCCTGAGAGGCGGCCATAACTACATTCTGTTTTACTGTATCATTCAGGGACCTACTAGATGTTGCGAGGGACTACCACCTGATGCCTGAGAGGCGGCCATAACTATATTCTGTTTTACTGTATTATACAGGGACCTACTAGATGTGGCGAAAGACTACCACCTGATGCCTGAGAGGCGGCCATAACTACATTTTGTTTTACTGTATTATACAGGGACCTACTAGATGTTGCGAGGGACTACCACCTGATGCCTGAGAGGCGGACATAACTATATTCTGTTTTACTGTATTATACAGGGACCTACTAGATGTTGCGAGGGACTACCACCTGATGCCTGAGAGGCGGCCATAACTACATTCTGTTTTACTTATCATTCAGGGACCTACTAGATGTAGCGAGGGACTACCACCTGATGCTTGAGAGGCGGCCATAACTACATTCTGTTTTACTGTATCATTCAGGGACCTACTAGATGTTGCGAGGGACTACCACCTGATGCCTGAGAGGCGGCCATAACTATATTCTGTTTTACTGTATTATACAGGGACCTACTAGATGTAGCGAGAGACTACCACCTGATGCCTGAGAGGCGGCCATAACTATATTCTGTTTTACTGTATACTACAGGGACCTACTAGATGTAGCGAGAGACTACCACCTGATGCTTGAGAGGCGGCCATAACTATATTCTGTTTTACTGTATACTACAGGGACCTACTAGATGTAGCGAGAGACTACCACCTGATGCTTGAGAGGCGGCCATAACTATATTCTGTTTTACTGTATCATTCAGGGACCTACTAGATGTAGCGAGGGACTACCACCTGATGCCTGAGAGGCGGCCATAACTATATTCTGTTTTACTGTATTATACAGGGACCTACTAGATGTGGCGAAAGACTACCACCTGATGCCTGAGAGGCGGCCATAACTACATTTTGTTTAACTGTATTATAATAAATCGAGAACGGTTTGGTCTACGACCATGATTCTTTATTGGTTGGTTGCCATAGTCCAACATATGACCTTCATTGATTTTGAGGTCAGAAGGTCAAAGGTCAATCATCAATGCATTTCCTATTGCTATATTCACATGTATCTAAACCTTACAAAGGCATTGCTTTTATTGAAAGCTGTAATTGGGTTATGTAATTGTCCTTTTCCATTCCTTTGATAATCATCATTTACAGTGATGCTTACTTTTGCTACCATCAAAGAGGATATTATGAGATGAAAGGTCAGTTGACTATGACTCTGCCAATTCCTTATCGGGGGCATTTGTCACGTTCAGTTGACAAATCTTGTTTCTTGTTTTTTTTCTAAGTCAGAATGGTATGTATGGAAGAAAATAACTTGCTACACAATACGACGTTTTAAAGTTCCTTAACTTTAAAGACCGTAACAATAAGTGAAACCAATGATATAAGTTTTTAGGAAGTTGAATGCCTTAATCAAAGAACAACTTATTCCATGCATTAGAAATATTTTTATATTATCAGTGCCTTTCATATATACAATGTAAAACCTTTTAAACTTACATTTCATAGAGAAACATTATAGTTTATGATATCAGTCTATACAATAGCGCCGCGTGATTTGATACTTAAACCAATACTCATAATGCAATCCAAACTACAGAGACGACGTTCATCTAAATGGGATAATGATTGTATCACAAAACTCGCATGAGGTAATACCGATCAATATATAAATTCAATAAAATCGAAAGTAAAAAACCCCCATGAATTTAGTGCCACGTCTGCACTGCCAAGGAAGTTTCTGACTTGGATTGGTCTTGAACATCTAGATATTATCGGAACTGTATGTGTGGAAATGGTAAGTAAGCTTTGTTTAAACTTTTTATTCAATTCTTACTTATGGATATTAATTTTAAAGTTCAAGTTTGACCGAATGTTTTCTTTTGCGATGGAACAATGTTAATATTATTATTACGGCATTACGCGCGGACCATAAACCTGATTTAGGACTATTTGCGGTTACGGGCATTGTAAACTGATTATTTTTTGGATTTAGTGATATAAAGTTGTAACAGTGACTCTTGTGTTTTTGTGAGCAATTTATAAAAATAACAGAACTAACGAATTTAAATATCGTTTTTGAACATGGGCGTTTCATACATACCACAGTCTTATACCTACCAAGCAATGTTTCGTTTAATAAACTGTATTTTTCATGTTATTATTTTAATACAAGAACGGAGCTCGTAGGAGACTTAATATATTTTGGGATCAATAGTTAACAAATATAGAAACAAAAAATGTTTTCCATATTCATACAGGTAAAATGTTCAGTTTTCCGTCTGCTTCTTAATAAACAATTGCTAACGTAATAAACTGTTTAATTAAAACGGTATGATAACCTTTTGTGGACTTTTTAAACGTACTGCATCTATTTCAGGATCCACATCATGTTTTGGCATGCATTCTTCACTGCGTCATATTCGCATTGCCATCAATGTATAAAGTAAGACATAAACTGGTACATGGAAGGAAATTCAAAAAGGATCTGAAACATGAGATGTACGTGCTTTATCTTATCAGCGCTGTTCTGTTGATTGTTGAGGCTTCAGGCATTTTTGGACCTTGTCCTATTTATGACTTTCTAACGACAAACGAGAATGATAAAGTGCTAAGCATTGTGAAAATCTGCATAGCTGAGTGTTCCGTGTGTATGGCAACAGCGTATCATATTTTTAAGATACTATGTGATGATTCTCCGACATGGTATAGAGATGACAAGTGTAAAACATGCTTTTCAGAATGCATTCAACATGTCGGGTGGGTACTTGTGAAATTCGGAATACGTTGGGTTATGCGTGATATAAGACTGGCATGAAAACTATTTTGTATAGCGTGTGTATGACATAGACATTAACTTGTACGTTCAAGACACGTTGAACTTTTAAACATGTATTTTATTATCTAATACAAGACACTAAAGCAACACGTTAATTAGAACTTTGATGATTATTTTTTACCTGAAATATTTAGCAGAACGTTACACACTATAACTAAATGTTAATTGTAGTAAGGATATATCAATAAATCTGTATATATATATATATGTACGACAACACACTGAAATCTCATATATGATATATATGTTATTACCCATGTGTACAAAGATGTGTACTAAATGACCTTATTTCTATGACCATTAATATCGAAAAATTTAATACTTGTGAAAAACTACCGAAAGAAGCTCAGTTGTCAAAGGTTTAAACATAAACCACGTTTAATGGCACTGGGTAAACGCCAAAGACATAGAGCACACAAAAAAGTCACAAACAAGAAACATGGAACAGCAGCACAGAACTCCACAAACAACACAGTGCATATATAATAAGAAAACAAGGTATGTTTATCAAGGATTAATGATATATTATGAGTAATGTTTAGTGTGTGTCTATAAACACTATATACATGACTGTATAAAGTCAATTTTTTTTCCGTAACGTATATCCTGTTTAAAAAAAAATGATACGTCTTCAAAAATTCTTCTTCTATGAGTTCGGGAACGGCATTTCGAAAAGCCGCAGTGAACTTTAAAATTACAATAGTACACACGCATTTCTTATTAATCTCGTTAATCTTGCTAACACATCTTATACTTTATCGTTAGATCGCTATTAAGAAATGACGTGAGAGAAGTCTAGTTGTGAAGATGTGTGTCTCTCACCGTTAAGGTTGTGAGTTCCCACCAGGTGTACCTTATTGCGGCCGCTCAAAAGGACATGATACTGGTTTCTGCTTAAGATTTGGAATCGAGAGTGATTCATAGCTGATTTTACAATCGAACTAAATTAATTTGCACGTATGTAGTATCATATTTGCGCTGGTAAGACGCTCCGACGGTTTCTGTAAGAATCTGCCTTACTCCATGTCCATTTTGAAGCAATTAAAGCATAAATATGCTCTTTCCTTATTAGTTACCCCTTTTATGCAGGCACTTGTACATTTACACACTTGCAAGCTAATTGTAATTCAATAAATCACAAAAATGCATATTCTATATTCTTATCTTGCATTGAAAGGCCTCATCTTCAAATAAAACATCAATAATTATAGAAATTTTCATTATTACTAGAAGGTTTATGAAACAATAACAAAAAGAGAAACATTGATGTTCTTAAAGTGCTCAAATAAAGGAATAGTGTCATTATAGTCAATACTTTTTTTTCATGCTTTTCGATGAAATATGGGGTTTTAACATTGAAATAACAACAGTGAAAATATCAACTTTCAGAACTACTTTTAATTTCCTTTGTAGTTACTTGCCTTGATCAAAACAGAACACTTGACGCTTGAACCAGTAAATGTTGGCAAAAAAATATTTAGAAATTAAATGTTTTATAGATCGAAATAAGTATATATTTGGAAATTAACAACTTACCGTTTATGACCGGTTAACATTTTCTTGATCTTTGAAGCTGAATGTTCGAACATTTGCTTTCATACCAAACAAATTACAGATAAAAACAACTGTTCGAACATAAATATAATTTTATATCATCGTCTGTTTGCCGTTGTAGTACGTAAAATGAGCTTCCTGGAAAATTCACACAACAATTAACAAAAAAACGATATTTTTTACCCCACCCACACCTCAAAATTTGTCAATAAACTAGCGTGCCATTCACTCTTTATCTGGAAAACAAACCTGTTTTCAAGTGAAACAGACTGGTCTCTGACAGTAAGATGACTGAATATTAATTTACTATGAAACACATGCAGTCTTAAGCTAAGAAGAATGTTTAAAGTCAAATGAGTATCCGCATTTGTTTTGCTTACACATTTGACCTTCCAAATTTGCATTCATTAAATAGCGGCGTAGTAATTTGGTTATGTATTCATTCCCCACTAAAAATAAAAGTGTTTTCATTATTTTTTTGAACATATGTGCACTTATAAAACTTCATTGATTACTGTTCATAAAAGCATTGCACTAAAAAACTAGCGAATAATAAACTATAAGAATGAATAGCAGAGAACTATTTCACAACAAACCGGATATAGAAAAGTTGACAGCTATAATTTTGCATGAGGGGCGCCCCACGGGAAGCGGCGTAAAACCCACCCTTATCAAAAAAGGGGGTAATTAAGAAATAAATAAAAAAAAACTAATAAAACTCCGAAAATACGCTTATAAGCTTCGCCACTCGTGAAACTATGTTTTTCTATGACACTCGTGAAATAAAATACGATCTTACACTGAAATTAACAAATATCCTCTATATCTCAAACTTCCTTCTGAAAATCCTATCCGGTTATATACTTTTCATCATTGTCACAATATATGATTGTTTATGTATGCAACCAGACCAACACTTACCGAGTTATTTATGTAGGAAAATTAGTAGTTATATACATGAACAAGAATATTTTATAATGTATCCTTACACCCCACATATTTAACAAAATATAACAAGTAACAACAACGCTTGAAGCGAATGCTATGCATTCATCATGTATCAGATCGCTTTCAAGAAAATACACATAGATATGTGACTTAGTCTGACCAATCAATGCGTGCGATTATAACTTCATTTTTTAAAAATTAAAACCGCACTGGCTCTTCAAGAATTATTCCCATGTGACTCAAAACAAGCCGTCAGGAAGAGTTCTTTAAACATCTCGGTAAATCTTTTAAAAAGTACGTAAAGCCTAAGCAAATTACATATGAAAATACTTGAATTTATCCAATACTGATTAAACAGGACAGCAAACTATGAATAACAATTCATTATAACTTTTGCTCCCATAGAAGCAAAACTAATATTATAGCATAGTTTTTCATGAATAATGTTGAAACTATACGGAGCCCTTTTCAGGCTTCATGTATGTATGAAATATGGTACTACTTTCTTTCAAAAGTGCTCCAATAATCAGCCTTAAAAGGTAATCATACTGAACGCTCGAATGCCGGAGACCAAAATTTCATCAGAGTATAACGAAACTGCGGGCAGTAGTTTTCGTTCTAACCAAATCAATATCATGTATAACTATCAACTGTAGCTCTACATCAAATATCTTTCTATGGATTAAGTCCAAAGCTATATTGAGAAAGGAGTGCTAATTATAATTCACTGATACTAAGAGCTCAATTTGAACAAACATTGATTTATACTGTAATCTGCGCTTTATCAGCAGTAACTTTCAAGTGAGCAAAATCAGTGGTTCAAATAGCGGTCATAACATGAAACTGAACTGATGTCTCATAGCATAGTTAAATATCACCAAAGGTCATCCACTATACCAACAAAAAAGCAAAGAAAACAGAAGGAAATATAAAGACAAATTGACATAGAACATTAAAACGTGAGAGCAAAACAGATACTCTTATTGCAAAGCAGCTATAGAATTTTTTTGCAAAAGAGCAAATTAAAGTAAGAGCAAATACACTCGGACATTACAGTAGCTAGTGGAAAACGTGCTAGAATGTTCTCAGAACATGTTTGTTCTTGTTGCAGTAGAATGTTGCGCAAATGTTCAGTTGTATGTGTTGACAATGTACCTTTTCAAGGTGTTCTATTTTCTAAATGTTTATCTCACAGTGATTCTGCTGAACACAAAATGTTTGCGATATATTAGGCCATGAGATTAAAATGCCTCCATAGGCAGATGCCGACATAATAATATACCATACCATCAATAGATACATAATGACTTGCAACTACTATAGATTTTTGAAGAAAGATTATTATCACATCGATATAAATTCATGAATATGCAAGCATTTTCAAAAGTCAGACAGAGTGCAATAATAGCAAATGTCTATTATCCAGAAAAGGTTGACACAATTCCTGAAAGCTTTCCTGGAAACCCTTCAGGGGCTTGATTTTTGCCTTAAAAACTGAAGCAGGCGATGGACTACAAGGTCATTAATTATTTCTTTCAGTACATCAGAGCTGGCAGAGTAAAAAGTGCACTACAGAGATTTATACAATTAAATGTCGTGTATAAGAATTTGGACATACACACTACATGGGAGGCTGAATGGGTTGAAGATGATAGTGTTACTTGGAATAAATTAATTGGGAATAGCGGTTAATCGTAAGACGTTCTGTAAAAAGAAGACATTCAGAACAAGACAGTGGCAAAAATATATCAGACTGAAGAGAATAGCTCAGACGAATCTGAGACAGAGAAAGTAATGCCTATTTCAAATATTACATAAAAAGTACAATTTCAAATATGCGTACAGCCAACTGACAACTGATGCAAGAAAAATACTTTTAAAGGGGCTGTAATCCATATGATGAAAAAAGGAACATTGTCGAAAACTGACATAAACTTGGTATCAATGTGTACAATGCATTGAAACGTACTTACCGAAGTACCATATAGTTTACAATTAATTAATTTTTCGCAGTTTTTTCGTATTTTTCCATTAAAAAAGATTCCTTATGTGTGATTGGCTAGTCGATGTTATCACGTGATATTACCAAGTTATGTATACAGCTTAAATATTCCAACTGTTTAGGGTTAGCCTTCGTAGCACGGTGGATACAAGACTGGACTGCAATTTTGGCGACACCGGTTCGAACCCGGTCTCCGTCTCGATTTTTTTTTACATTTTGGTATTGTTTTACAATAATGGTATCAAAGAGTAAAACTTTTTATTAAATAATTGTCCTGAGATTCGTTACAGAAAAAAACTTTTTTCAAGCCAACCTGGTGTACAGTCCCTTTAAATGCTCAATGTTAATTGCAAATAAGAATACACACTTATTCCGTGATGAGAATCTTGAAGAGATTAGCTTTCCTACATTATTTCCATCTGGTAAATTTGGATACACTTTCCAAAAGCCGGTGAAGTTGTCCGTAAAGAAATACTTCCAAAGAAGAATATTGCAGAAAGGTGGTAACCTTGCTTGAAACATTTCGTTCCTGTTTGTTGCACATATTATGACTGAGTGGCATCAAAGTTTGTCCTTCGTGTTAATTGCTCTGAGGAAATTAGTGTAGGCCAAAATGGTGAGTTCTTCAGAATACTGAGCGCATAAGTACATAATATCAATAAGGAATACATTTTTTATACATATAGTATCATCATGATAATTTAAATTGTTTAACCTGGAATCAGTACGTGTGATGATATGCTTTTTGCAACAGTAAGTAAATATCTATAACCTTTTTCTGTCTTTTATACCTTAACGAAACAAAACATAACAACAAAACGCATACTTTATAATTGCTCATCAATTGCAAATCATCTTAAGTCCTTAGAGCCAATGTTTTATCCTTAACGGTCTGTTTAATTTCAACTTTCCGTCCAATAATGCATCATTCTACTTCCAAGATGGCTGACTTGTCATTTGCAAAAAAGAGAACAACAAAATTCAAAAATGAAGTATTCATGTTGAAAAAGCTTATGAGTGTGAAAGAAACAAGACAGCCACGAACTCTTCCTACAGCAACAAAGTAACCAACCAAAAATAGAAAGACACTTGGCACAAAATCGCAGAAAAAAATCCTCTTTGGGTTTTGCCATAACAACAGCAGATGCATTTCAAAAAAAAAATGCAGAACCTGAGAAGGGTTGCCAAGGAAGAAAATACATGGTGAAAATAGTTTTATTCTATATTGCAAGATTATAAAAAATATCTTCAAAAAATGCAAAAATGAAGATATTGACAATTTCACTGTGTTGTTGTTTTTTTGGAGGAGTTTCACCGCACACAAGTTTTAACCAATGAAAACTGTTTGTGACTATACTATTTGTAATATAACGGTTAATGGAATTATAAAGAATACTTAAAACTTACAGTAAAAAACTCAGGAATAATAGAATGGCAAGCCTAGCCAGCCAGAAGGTTGCCTCAGAGCAATAACAGAAGATTGCTTCTGTGCATGTAAATGCAAGTTTCCATGGCATAACTGGAATAAATGATCTTTTTGACATAAAAAATACTTAGAATGAAAACGTAAGCATGAATCTATGCTATTTCAAAATGATACGTTTTTAAAACGTAATACGTAAACACAAAGAAACATGAATATTATACATCAATTTGACACATCAATGCCTAACAACACATCGATTTGTACCTGTGAATGTTAACAAGAAATCTCATTCAAATTAATTAACTGAGTATTAAAGTACTCAGGACAGTCACACATGTATTAAAAACTTGCTCGACATATACAGAAGTCCGTGGTGATTCTTTAATATAAGATGATTTATATACTCATTTCAAAGATTTGTCCGGACACACCGCATCAAAAATCAAGATAGGCCTAACATTACAAACGTAAACGATGAACAAATTAATAATAATTTACATGACATAGAAAAAAGTGTAACAGAAATAAGAAAGGCTGTATCGTCTCAAAATACCAATACATGTCCAGGCATTGATCAGCTTCCAGCGGAAATATTTAATGCCTCAATAAATGTTATATTACCTTTCCTAAAAACATTATATTATCACATATTTCTTCACCATGAGTATCCTAAGTCGTGGGGAAGAGGCATTATCGGGCCATTTTTTTAGAAGGCTGATATAAACGACGCTAAATATTATAGAGGAATCACTCTAAAAAGCATCAAAGCCAACATTTACTCACAAATACTCCTTAAAAGATTTACAAATTGGTCCGTTGTGAACTATAAGCTCACAAAAAATCAATTCGGTTTTGAGAAAGGGAAATCTATATCTGACTGTATTTTTATTTAAAAAGTCGATTATCTCAAAAGTTCTTAGCGAAAAAGAACAACTTTACTGTGTAATTATTGATTATCAACATATTTTGACCGCATTGAACACACATATCTTTGGCACAATTTGTTAAATAATGATATAGGTGGCCACTTTGTCGTTGCTCTTAAAGCGATGTATAACTGTGTAATGTCGTGTGTTAGATATCAATCGTCATTATCTCCCTTTTTGAAACTTCTCTCGGGGTTAAACAGGGGGATCCTCTTTTAGCGATGTTCTTTATAAATGAACTTATACATAATGTTAATTCTCATCTGCCGGGGTGATATCTCTGAATGATATTATATATTTCTTTTATTTTTATGTCGATGATATGGTACAAAATCAGCTGAAACTCTAAGATTAATGTTAAATGACGTCGAAAATTACTGCGACAGGTGGGGAATAAAAATTATTGAATCAAAGACTAAAACAATGATCTTTGAAAATGGAAGGGCAACACACATAGACTTAAAGATTGATGGTAACCAAGTAGAACTTCCATATAAAAATAAAATTTTGGCCACTCGATTTTAAATATTTAGAATGAACATGGTTTTTCTGACATTTGGCGAACTAAAAATATTGATAATTACTCATTTGAGGTAATCAAAAAGAGATTTATAGAAATATATTGCCAAAGCTGGTACGCAGATGCCAATAATTCACCTTGAATAAGAACATACGCCTTATTTAAACATGCTTTCATAAGAGAAAACTATTAAGAAACTATCCATGAAAACAAATTTCGATATACTCTTGCACGATTTAGAACTTTTGCCCATAGACTTGGAATCGAGACGGCCAGATATACTAACACACCCATAAATGAAAGAATATGTGTATCATGCTATATAAATCAGGTGGAATCTGAATTTCATTTTCTACTTGTGTGCCCAAAATATAGGGAATTAAGAAACAATTTTAAGCCTTATTTTTGCCACTAGCCACGTTAAATAAATTTGAATCCATGTTAAGTTGTAACACAAATAATAACACATATAGATTAGCAACATATATCTACTTTCCTAACCAGCTAAGGAGGTTTTACATAACTAGGCACGTATTTCCTTTTATGCCTGAATTGCTGCTATTTAATGTAAATTTTCTAACAGATTTAGCTACATTTCTATTTATGTAATCACACTCGAAGAATTATAGGATGTTATATCATTCATGTTAAATTTCTCCAGAAAATTGTACTTTTGTACTTTCTCCATTCATTGTATTGTATGTGATATGCTATTATATATTGTATGATGTTTTACGCAATAAACTTATCGTATAATATAAAAACTATTTGCATGTAATAATGCCTACAATTATGACATCGGTTTTTGCAATTGGTTATGTAAAACGAACGTCTTGCAGCAGGCTTAAAATGTCTTTTCGGTGTTAGATTAACGTATTCCTTCTGGTAGAGAGTTCCAAACTTTCCCATTGTAGCATGCAAATGAGTGTTTCTTGTATTGAGTTTTATGTCGAATGTAAGGAAGTCTTGTCGCGTTGAAGATCCTTATTCATATTTTGTATAGTTAGATATCCTAATAATGCCTCTTATATAAGTCGGTGTAAGATTGTTTTCATATACCATAACAGCCGTTTGATGTTTGCAACGGTTTTCAAACTGAAGCAATTCAATTTTTATTAATAATTCATGTGATGGCGTTTTAATAGGCTTATAGAGAAAAAATTTGCAGCGCTTTTTCGAAGCATGGTTGTTCGTTTCATATGCGTTTGCTTACTACCCCCACCCCCTTCAACAAGAGTCAAACAGAGGAAGTATATATGATTTATCAAACAATTGCCTCATTTGATCCGTTAAAAAGAACTTTAGTCTTTTTAAAAGGGCTATATTTGCAGTTACTTTCTTGCAGACAAAGTCAACTTGCAGATTCCACGACAATGATGAATCAATAACAATTCCAAGCAATTTCTTCGAAGTTACTTTTTCAATAAGTACTGCGTCTACGAATAATTTGAGTGCACATGCATTTCTTAACTTTGCATTTGAACTCAGCAACATGCAAATTGTCTTCAGTAGATGTATTGCCATGTTGTTTATTTTGAACCACTCCGATACCATATCTAAATTTATTTGCAACGCACGTTCAATTTCCTGCGTATTTGAACTTATGCATATATAGTAGTAGCATCAGCATATAAGTCAATCAAGGAATTTTCTTTTTCAAAGTTAATGTCATTAATATATATATATATATATATATATATATATATATATATATATATATATATATATATATATATATATATATATATATATATATATATATATATATATATAAAATAGGAATAGGTCCAAGAATGGATCCTTGAGGAACTCCAGACCTTATACATCTTTGTGAAGATTGGGAATCCCCATTCTTGCATACCGCACGTATGTTTCCGGTCATGTGACCAGTGCTGGAAAAACTCATCTTACATACCCCATAATAATTTGAATTGAAATAATTTGAATAATTCCGGATTTAATCGCACCTCCTCAAAGCGGAACATAGTACATTTCATACGGCATGCATTATGCTTTAAACATTATTGCAGGCTATTTCAAACATCCCGATAATAATAGTAAAGTAAACGTAGACGTTTATGGAATTATACGGCATGTTGAGGACACCATTTTATCAATATGTTTTGCCTTGATTTAGGAAGTGAAATATCTTTTAAAAATCCCCTAAATTTTTGCCCTCTTTGTCCAACGTAGGGAACAGTATAAGCACAGGAATAAGTAACATCTTTTTCAATAATATTGTTAATAACGCAGATTGCTCAAGCAAAGACCCTGTTAATAATATGATATTTATGATTTCAAACACAATACGGAGTGTAGGCGACTCATTGTTTTCAAACGAATGTTTTTTTAAAGATGACGTATATTTAACAAATTATATAATTCCAATTAAAAACTTGTTTGACCATGATTGTATTATTGCATAAAACCGGTATTTAGAAGCACTCAGAAATTTCAATAATGATGAATCAGACGCTAACAGATTGATTTTATGTGGTCGGAAAACTTACTATAAGAATATTGTCCGTAAAAAGAAAATTGGCGATATTGAATACTTCAAAAGAGCAAACCTTAAGAGTTTTGGAAACATTTTAAGTCTAATTCTTCTAACAATTTACCACTGAATGAATTTTATTAATATTTTCAAACACTACACTCCAACTCTTTAAGTGGTATAAATCACAATAAGGAAGATTTTAATAATAATTATGATTTTAGTGAACCAAATAATTCTTTCCAGAACTTTATAAACCTAGTATTGTTCAAAAAATTTGAAATGTTGTTGCTAAGCGATGTTAAACCTACGGCAGTGATAGTATGTTGATTGAATACTTTATCGAAACTGTAATTATTTTATTTCCGCATTTATCTGATTGGTTTAGCAATATATTAAATTCCGTTTATTTTCCCAAGCAATGGACTGAAGGTATTATTATTCCCTTTCATAAAAAGGTTCAGAATCTGATTTTAATAACTACAGAGGATTTGCTATAGTAAACTGTTAAACAAAAGTATTTCAATATTTGTTCGATGTCTTGAAATTCGAATGTAGTATAAAGCCTACTAATCCAAATTGTGTAAACCCGACGGTTTTGGTAAAGATTTGCTAATTAATACTGATATAAGTATAAATCCCTTGCTCTACGGGGATTTGAATACACGAATTCACTTGTTATTTAACAAAATATTATACAGTGTATCTTATTTTATGTTAGCAGGCTTCAGAAGAACTCGGTAATTTATCATAAATACAAACATCGGTGCTGCCAGACAGACATCCAATTTGAGTTTCAAGCCACGACTCAGATAAAACTATAATCAGATGACATCAGTATTGACAGCAATAAAATAGCAATTCTCTTCCCGCTTAATAAAGCATCGCTACCAAAATAGCGTGCGATAAAAATACTCGTTAGCCACATTCTGACAATAGAATTTATTTATAATATCTGAAGTTTCTTTAAGTTTTCCATAACCTGACGTTGTTCTTGTGGTAATGTGGAATATCTTAAAAAAGTGAAAAATAAAGTTATGCACACAACAATATCAAAGCTTAAAGTGTATTAGAGAATTAAAGTAAATGGGCTTAATAAAAAAATGATTAATCTAGAAGTTGAGATTCTGCGTTGAACTTTCCGACGCGAAATATATCGTTTATTAATCCCTCGCCACGGAGTCAGAGTACACATGCTCGTGTCCGCGCTATAACTTACTTATGCATTGATGGATTACCATATTACTTGGTACAAATGATGTCCTTATTAAGACGATGTACAGTGACCTTGACCCAGGTCAATACCTCAAAGGTCAAGGTCACATATGACATTTAAAAGTTATAGTACACATGCTTGTGTCCGGGCTTTTTACATTTAGCAGTGTAGGCACTGCCCCTGTACTCACTATATGTTTATAGTTTTTTTTAATCACGATATCGCCCCATGGTACATAAAACATATTTTGCATTCTACTCCGATGAATATTACTGCAAAGAAAATTCAACATAGCAACGCTTAGCGGAAATGTGGTGGAGTAGTTGTATATTTAATTACAAAAAATAGAGTGATGAAATTGAAGTAATTCAAAATCATTTTCATACAAGAAAGATCACTCCTTTTTCCCACCCGATGATAGTTATTTATGTTTGATAGTTTTTTTAAACGCTCATCAATACAACATACATTCATCATATAATAAATATATCTTAAAACATGCATTGCCACTCAGTGTTTGAGTTATAAGAGAAACACAAAACATAACAGTTTACATTACTTTTACAACATCTAAAATCGATAAATATATACACGACACATGGTATCGCACACATATTGGATACCATATATGAAAGGTTAGAAACTAGAAACCAATGTTAATCTTGTTTTAATTCTTAGTAAAATCAAACAATATAAAATTACACAGTATTTTAAGTTTTAAAATAACAACAACATTGTTACACAAATTAAACATTCTATCATTAAGAATATCGTTGTAATATTTATGTTGAACCTACAATTGAGGCTTTGCCTGTATAAAATACTCCGAAAACAATCTGTTTAATGCGATAATTTTTGGTTGTGTATTTGTAAACATGAGGTGATTTGAACAGAAGGGTTGGAAATATAAAAGAAAATGTTATTCATGATAAATATGATTGTTACACATACAGTCACGATTACAAATTTGGTAGCAACTGACCGGACCTCAATCGACATGCCACATAATAGTCACGGGATTAAACAATATTTTTTTTAAGTTTTCGCATTATTATAAGTCGTTTTGGTAAAACCAATCAACGTACATTTATGTCACATAACGACTTTTTATGATTAACTATTTGTTATCGAGCGAGCGGTTTTTCACAAAATAAATACTTTACTACAGAATCATTAAATAAAGGGAATGATTACGCTCCGCTAAATATTTCATTCATATGCATAAGTACTTTATCTGATACTACAAACTACTCCGAGGTTATTTTAAATGAAATATCTCTTTTCGGAAGCGGTATACTTTGCTAGTATTGCTAAATTACCTGCTCATAGATGTGTTAATTATCCATATCCCTAGCTGGATGTTGATGTTGGTCACTGATGTTGGCAAATCAGTGGGTTTCTCAAAAGCAATTGAATACATTTAGGCCGTATTAAGTGTTTAGTTTCATCATATAGACATAAGAAAATTACTATTTTTCGGACAATTGTGCCATACTGATTACACAAAAAAGTTAAAAAACTGATTCCTATTAAGACTATGCAAATTCGCAAGCGAACCAAGTGCAGTAACAGTATTTATTCCGGACATTTACAGAATCTTACGCAAATATAAACTAATACATGTATTGCGCCACTTCCAGAGAGACACAATTTTTCCAACTCATGATAGCTGAAGATCTACTGCAAATAAATCTATCAATAAACGTGTTGTAACCAATTACAAAATATCACAGGAAAACGATATGAACCTACAATTGCTTAAGTATTTCCATTGTGAATATGAACCTCGTGTAATGTGGCAGTTTAGTAACATGTATAGAGACCAGCTGAAAAATAATAGGACTGCTATGCTTGTTATTAGTAAATATTTTTCAAGAAATTTTGTGTCCAAATGCCAAGAATGTGAAATAGTTACAGAACAAATGGTTTTACACAAAATGATGTTTTGTAAAACCTCGAGCTCTTCTAGAGACGATTTATGGATAGCGTTATGTAAATGTCTTAGTGCCAAAGTTTTTCTTGAGTTCAGTCATTTTAAACCCGATGAGCAATTAATCGAACTTTTAACTGGTTTTCCGCAGCTATCTATAGAGGTCACAGTTAGAGTCAATGCTTTCAAAGCGGCACTGAAGTACATTAGGATCATGTATAAATACGGATACAACAAATAAATAACTCCCGTGAATATGATCTAGACTTTCGCTTTTCGTCGTTTAGGTTATTTTGGGCTAGCACGGTAGAAATTCAAAATATAAACAAGAAATTCTAATATATGTAAACAAATCATTAACAATAAGACGTCGTAGAATCGGGAAAGGTAAATGAAATTACAAAACTATGTTTTATTCACTATATATTAGTACATGTATAGATGCATTATTATCATACAGTATTACTAGATGTATTATTTATAGTTATATGCTCTTTATTTCCTCTGATCGAGATACATATATTAATTAACATATCAATATATAAATGCATATGTTAACAAAATAAACGAAAAGAAATATGTCATGATAAGTACATGTGAAGATATACTAATGATACGTCAGATATACATTTGCAAGCAGAAAAAAACAACACAATATGACAAAATGTGCATTTGTAAAGAATATGTTTATATCAAAGAGGATAGAAAAATGCATATGTGAACAAGCATAAATGTTACATTATCACGATAAACTGTTGTGCAAGCAGGGACTCGAAACAGGTTTACAGACATTATTACAATGAAATGAGGTTAAAAAGGAACATTTACGATATCTACTTATTGTAACATTTGTATAGGTATTATCATACAGCGAACAAATTCTTACATAAATTTGCAATCAATAAAATATCACTTGCGATAAAAAGAATCATTAGAGTCATCATCGAAATCTTGCTAACTTATGTTTACATGCTAATTGAAATTGAAATGTATTTTCAAGATAGTTAAGCATTTGTAGACAAAGTGAATTGCTATTCTCAAGAAATGTTTGTGTACCTTCTTATCTATGAAAGCTAAATGTTTTTTTCCAATCAAATATTGCAACTTTGCCTCCTCATTTCCAAACGAAATCAACGAACATATATCGTGAGGAAAGTTTTCTGAAAGCGTATTTTTAAAATTATTTCTAATATCAGACGATAAATTGCATGAAAATAGAACATGCTTTACGGCATTATTTATAATAACGCCACACGCGTGACATAACATAACTGACTTATTTTCGTATATGCTAGGTTCAATCCAAAGTTTACTCACTTCAAGAGCATGTCGCCTTGATTGAAAATCGTTTGCACAAGTCCATATAATGGCCGGTTCGATTCTTGTATGTAGGAGCATAAAGCGACAAAAAGTTGCGTCACTTTGAACTCTTAGTTTCCAATCGTCTAATTCCGTATTATACACTAACATTTTGCATTTACGTTTCCACATTGACTTTTTAGGAAATATTCCTGTTTGTATATAACTAATAATAAAATCAGATAACTTGTATTTTGACAAAATTCTTATAATGTCCGGAACAAATCCTTTTTGAATACACTTATCAGTTCTGCAAGAAAATAAGGCTAGTCTTTTATTGAAGATCTGTTTTGTAAGCACCGTTGTCGGCATATTGCACAGCCGTTCGAGGAACATAAGCTTCTTTAAATTTATTTCGCTTTCTATACGTTTCCAGCCTAACATCGCTAAACAGATATCGGTTCGTGTTCGAATGGGAAATCGTTGAATAGTTTTTGCCGCCATTCGTATAAAACGTTCTAATTGCATGCAGTTTGATTTTGTTAGATTGTTCCAGAGTTCTGCTCCGAAAAGAAGTTTTGGTATGCAGATTTTTGACACTAACGATGCTGATGTAAGGGGATTGATGTGAAACGTTCCGATGTTGATTGATAGTAGGGAATAGAACGATGATTCTGCTTTCTTGCACGCTCCCGATATTTTATCATTGTCTGTCATTTTGTCGTTTAGTTGTATACCTACATGTCTTATTTTATCTGTTCGTTCAATTTTGTTTGGCCCTAGATAGAAATTAATGTTCGTTTTATTTTTGGCAGTGTCACCGAAAACCATTACAAAACTTTTTGTCGAGTTTATTATGTATCTATAATTACATATATAATCGTATGTAATGTTCAGTAGATTTTGAAGACCATTTGGTGAAATTGCCGCTAACGCGATGTCATCAGCCAACGTAGTGTTACTTGTTATTACGTTTATAACATTTAAACCTTGTCCACTTCGCTCCAGTGAATCTAAAAGCCCATTTATGAACAGATTATATATCCAAGTTGAAATAATTCCCCCTTGGCGTATACCTTGCAACACGGGAAAGAACTCGGAGGTTAAACCGTTTGCAATGATACAACTATACATATTACTGTGCGCGTCAACTATAAGGGACTAAATTTTGCCTTGAATTCCAAGTCCTGCAATCTTGTAAAATATTGCATCCAACCATACAGTGTCAAAGGCCATTTTTGTGTCGAGCATAGCGACGTATACTTTATTGTGGAGCTCAATATTGTGATAGATGGATTCTTGCAAATTAAAAGACGCAGTTATTGCCCCTGTATTCTTTTGGTATGCGTTTTGCTGTCGGTTTGGAAATTCAATGTTGGTTTCTTTTACCCATTTTGCAATTATGTCATGTAAGACTGTTTCAAATAGTTTATATATATTTGGTAATAGCGTTATAGGTCTATAGTTTCCGGGGTCACTTCTTGGTTTACCATTATCTTTGTAGGCAGGAATAATTAATCCCTTTTTACACATTTTTGGTATTTTGCCTGAGAGTATTATTGTATTGAATAACGTTGCCAGGGCCTTATGCAATGCATCGCCTCCATGTATTAAGTGTTCATTAAAAATAGCATCGTATGATGAGGCCTTCCCCCTTTTCAACGTTTTAATATACGTTTTAATTGTTTCGCTAGTGATAGTTGGATTTATTTCTGGAATGCTATTTGCGGTACTGTTTTTTATTTTTAGTTGTTTAACTTTTTCCTCTACAAGCTTTTTAAAATCGTTATCAAAGTGTTCACATTGAAGAAGTGAGTACACATCGCGAAAATAGTCTGTAAATACCTTTAGAATATCGCCTGGTTCTCTAACAGATGTGTTTTTGTAGAATAGATGGGTACAGGCAGATGGTCTTTTGTTTTTCCTAGATTTAATTAAGCTCCAAAACAATCTGCTATCGCATTCAGCTGCTTCGATAAGCTGACTATTGAAGAGCTTTTCAACGTTTTCAATTGCTGTTTTTTGTGTCGTTACAAAAATTTTCTTGCAGTGTTTATATTTCGCGTATGATTCGTTATGCCATCCTCTTGGCTGTCCTTCTAGAACCCATACTCGTCGTGCTTCGCGTTGTAAACTATATGATTTTTTCACTTCTGGCGTCCAGTAAGGTTTCGCATGGCGATTAAATTTAGATTGTGGAAGACATTGGTTAGACGATAATATTATTGCTTTAACGATAGCTTCGTACATTTCATCAACGTGAATTGTATTTCTTATTTGTAAATTTATCCCTAGTTTTGCTTGATATTCTGATATGTGTGTCTGATTTATTTTTTGCCATGCTATGTGGCGATTTACATTTTCATTGATTATCCGTATGACTGGTATTTTCACAATTGCAAAAACAGGCAAGTGATCAGAAACATTAAACATGACATCGTCTAATATATTTACACATTCAATAAGATTTTTATCTCTATTTGAAATAATAATATGGTCTAACATAGATTCCATAGTAGTATAGGTATATCTTGGACCTTTACAAAGTGGAAAATGTACTAAGGTTAGCAAGTCATTTGTACGTAAAAAATTCGTGAACACTTCATTTCGAAAATTATTTTGATTATTGCCTACAACAATATCAGCGTTAATGTCTCCTAGGAACATTACTATTCCATATTCTGAAAAAGTATCATATATAGCATATAAAGAATTCATGTAATTATCGAAAACATCATTAGCGTAATTTCCTGAAGGCATGTAAACACAGAAAGCAAAAATCTTTACAGTTCTACAATCTATTTCTATTCCACAAATTCTATCGTTTATGGATTCGTTAATATGTTTAACGCTAAAGTCTAGGTTGGATTTATACATAATAGATACGCCCCCTTTTCCACAACAAAGGTTATTATATGTGTTAAAGTTTTGGTCACATATTGTTATATTTCGATAACCATTCTGAATCGTGTCGAAAAAATATTTTGAGTGATCGAAAAGTTTATGTTCTGTGATAAAAGCTATATCAATTTGATATGTTAGTAGAAGATTTGAAAGACTGGCAGCTGAGGACATAACACCTCGGACATTCCAAGTGCAAACTCGTAGGCTATTATTGTTAAGTACACTTGTATTAGTTAATGTCATTTGATTCTAGTGGATACGAGGCATGATCGTTGTTTTCATCGTCATAGTATTGGTAAGCCTGTCTTTTGTCATACCCATAGTGGGTTTGTTCGTTCCCTTGGTCCCGAACGTTTTCCGGTCGATAGTTGTTTGGTTGGCGACGCTGGTACCATTGACGTCTCGACATCCACCGTCGACACTTCATAAAATTCGGCCAAAAGTTATAGTCTTCAAGTATATAACCTTGGTGAGCAGGAACAACTACCTTTGCTGCAAGGTCACCAGATTTGCACTGAAACACGTATGATTCAACAGGACTTACAGTGTTGTCCGTTAGATACTGATTAAGTCCATGTTCGGACGAATCTGGGTCAATATTACTAATAAAGTAGCTTCGTGTTCGCCCATGATACTTGCCTTTGAATTTAAAGCTTGATGACTCACGCGGATTGGTATTTACATTAGTAGTTGACTGTCTCTTAGACGTTATTATAGTTTCAATTTTGTTCGTGTTTTCTTCCGGGTAATATTCATCAGCGTCTTGGATATTCGTTTGCTGCGATTTTCCCTGCTCACTTCTCTGTTGCCGTACCCAGCGCGACTTCTCTCTATCAAAGTACATGGTATTTTGCTGTATCGTGCGTGTGTCTGCCATAGGAATGTTTGTATTGTTTACACAATCGCCATTTGGTGTTGCCTCATATTTGCTAGAGTCATTTTGAGATTTTTTGCTCTGTATGTTGAGCTCCGACATGTCCTGTTGCTCATGTCTATTTTGTTGGTTAGTCTCTTTTTCAGGAGCTACCTTTGGTTTAGATATGAAGTTGCTTTCAACTATTTTCGTACCATTCTGTACTACTTCCGCATACGAAAGGGATTGCGTTTCGGATAGAGCGTTTGTAGCATCTTTTGCTTTGCAATTTTGTACTTGAACTGCTTCAATTTGGCTATCAATTCTTGACACGTACGTCTTCAGTATGTTTATGTTTGTGTCATTTATTGTATTAATTCTTTCTTCGTGTTGAATAAGAGAATTGTACGTTTTGGCAGTAAGGTTTTTCATTTCTTGCTTAAGTGCCTGATTTTCATTCTTCACTAAATGCAGTTCTTCACTTATCTTGTGAAGCTTCTCTCTATCGGTTTTAACTTCGTCTTGTAGGGCCGCGTATTTATTTCCTAAATCAATGACAGAGGACAGCACGTTGCTCAGTTCCATTGTAAGGTCGATGCCAGACTTCTTATCTTCCGGTAGGTTGATTTCGTTGTCGTTCATTACAACTTGTGTTTTCGTTTTAGTAAAAATCGTTTCGATTTCACTAGGATCTCCTTTGAGAAAACTGTTTAAGATGTAACAATCATGTGCTAGCTTGTCGTATGCTGGCGTCTTTCTGGAGCCACGTCGTGTTATCAGCTTTGCGTCTGGGCAAGTTGGTAATTGTTTTGCACGCCTATAAAGTACATCTCTATATGATGTTATATCTGGTTCAGAACTGTTAGTGAGCCTTAAAAGTTTATCGACATAATGATCCCTTGGTAGGTTTAACAATTCTCTATCTAAAATACAAGAGTTCTGTGGGCCCGGTATTTGCGACATAAGGTAGCTGTCATTATGGCTAACAATCGACTGTGATTGTAAATAAGGTGTGCTCATTAGCGGATTTGTTTGGTTGGCGTAAAATTGCTTTACATACGTTTGTTCAGGGGTCCGTTGGTACACTGGGACTGCTTCGTATGCCCTACAAAGTCCTGCCGCGGGCTGTAGTTGGTGATAATATGCATCACCGGAGCTATTAAGGAGAGGCGACAAACCGCTAGCCATTCTCTATTGCTGAATAAAATCCGTTAATCCGATTTGACAACCATTATTCCTAGATGTTCTGATTATAATGTGTCATGTCTCTTCATATCTGTGGAAATAAAGAATCTCTCTCTCTCTCTCTCTCTCTCTCTCTCTCTCTCTCTCTCGTCTCACAGGTATTCATTATCACATTTCTGCCATCTACCCCCAATTTTCAAAGTGGCATTATGATAAAAAAGGATGTTTATTCAATAAACACAATCAAATGTAAATCCTTAAGGCATTCATACGACATTCATCATTCGACATACTTAAAATAATATAAATAAATTCGCGCCATTTACAACGTTAATAACTTTGCGACATTCAAACCATTCATAACACTCACAATTCATGCATTTATTATTCACGAAACTGGTAATAAATGTCACCAATGTAATACATGTCTGAATGTTACGAATCTTATGATGCCGCGAATCTGGTTAAGTCGCGAATACGAATGTTTAGATAGTCGTGAATGTCGTAGATTTGAAAATGTCGCGAATCTTATTAATTCTACCATTTAACTCAATGTCACGAAACGCAAAGGTTGTAAGTGTTGCTAATGTTGTTAATATTTTGAATATTGTGAGTGTTGTAAGTGTTATTTTAAGATCATAAAACATTATTGTTGCGAATGTCGTTTATACCATATATCGAACGTAGAATATCGTAGGTCACGCCATCATGCATCCATGTTTTGCGGTGTTCAGTCAAGCGAAAAAGGACGAATTAAGGCCAAAAACATTTGATCTATGTTTAAGAGGATTGTTTTTGTATGCGTGAGATAATTATACACATTTTAAAATAAGAAAAATAAAATATTTCAGTAACCATGAATTACCAGCCGGGGCGTTTACTTTTAGGTTTTATGCTTTCGGATTTAATCGCCCCTCATCAAAGCAGAACATACTACATTTAATACGGCATTATGCTTTTAGCATCATTGCAGGCTTTTCCAAACACACCGATAGTAAAATACATTTTAGATTGTTTGGGTCTAAAGTTAATAATTACGAAGAAATATTCGCCTTCAGTGTTTTAGCCCAAAACAGTTACCAATGATTCAATGTGTTATCGGAAGCTCCTGAAACATTTATTGAAATTGAAATTTATTTTAAAAAAACATGTCGAAAAGGAACACAACTTTCTTTGCGCAACCTTGTATTATTTTTGTTTATGTGGTTGAGATCCTATCCTACATAACACATTTTAGTGAATATATTTAATGTTAGTACATCTCCTGTTGATCGAAAATTGAATACCTTATTCCAATTCTAATGATTAAACATAATAAGTATATTTGTTGGCCAACAGCTGATGGATGGAGATCGCTGAGAGGTTCCTGGAATAGTACAAAAACATGACAACAACGGTGCTAAAGACTCGGTGCTCATGAAATATATTGACCCTAACAGAAACCCAGCAACAGTATCAGTCCGTTTAAAGAAAATACCATGCCACGTACACTCAAGTAAACGTAGACGTTTATGGAATTATACGGCATGTTGAAAGTGGCTGTTTAGGACACCATTTGATAAATATGTTTTGCCTTGATTTAGAAAGTGAAATATTTTTTTAAAAATCCCCTAAATATTTGCATTCTTTGTCCAACGTAGGGAACAAAATAGGCTTAGTTGTAACACAACTTTTTCAATAATATTGTTGCGCAGATTGCTAAAAAAAACAAAGGCCCTGTTTATAATATGATATTTCTGTTTTCAAACACAATGCGGAGTGTAGCCAACTCATTATTTTCTAACGAGTGTTTTATAAAGATGACGTATATTTTAAAAATTATACAATTTCAATTAAAAACTTGTTTGACCATGATTGTATTATTGCATAAAACCGGTATTAAGAAGCACTCAATTTTAATAATGATGAATCAGACGCTAACAGATTGATTTTATGTGGTCGGAAAACTTACTATAAGAATATTGTCCGTAAAAAGAAAATTGGCGATATTGAATACTTCAAAAGAGCCAACCTTAAGAGTTTTGGAAACATTTTAAGTCTAATTCTTCTAACAATTTACCACTAAATGAATTTTATGAATATTTTCAAACACTACACCCCAACTCTTTGAGTGGTATTAAAATCACAATGAAAAAGATTTTAATAATAATTATAATTTTAGTGGACTTAATAATTCTTTCCAGAACTTATTAAACCTATTATTGTTCAAATAATTTGAAATGTTGTTGCTAAGCGATGTTAAACCTACGGCAGTGATAGTATGTTGATTGAATACTTTATCGAAACTGTAATTATTTTATTTCCGCATTTATCTGATTGGTTTAACAATATATTAAATTCCGCTTATTTTCCCAAGCAATGGACTGAAGGTATTATTATCCCCTTTCATAAAAAGGTTCAGAATCTGATTTTAATAACTACAGGGGATTTGCTATAGCAAACTGTTAAACAAAAGTATTTCAATATGTGTTCGATGTCTTGAAATTCGAATGTAGTATAAAGCCTACTAATCCAAATTGTGTAAACCCGACGGTTTTGGTAAAGATTTGCTTATTAATACTGATATAAGTATAAATCCCTTGCTCTACGGGGATTTGAATACACGAATTCACTTGTTATTTAACAAAATATTATACAGTGTATCTTATTTTATGTTAGCAGGCTTCAGAAGAACTCGGTAATTTATCATAAATACAAACATCGGTGCTGCCAGACAGACATCCAATTTGAGTTTCAAGCCACGACTCAGATAAAACTATAATCAGATGACATCAGTATTGACAGCAATAAAATAGCAATTCTCTTCCCACTTAATAAAGCATCGCTACCAAAATAGCGTGCGATAAAAATACTCGTTAGCCACATTCTGACAATAGAATTTATTTATAATATCTGAAGTTTCTTTAAGTTTTCCATAACCTGACGTTGTTTTTGTGGTAATGTGGAATATCTTAAAAAGTGAAAAATAAAGTTATGCACACAACAATATCAAAGCTTAAAGTGTATTAGAGAATTAAAGTAAATGGGCTTAATAAAAAAATGATTAATCTAGAAGTTGAGATTCTGCGTTGAACTTTCCGACGCGAAATATATCATTTATTAATCCCTCGCCACGGAGTCAGAGTACACATGCTCGTGTCCGCGCTATAACTTACTAATGCATTGATGGATGACCATATTACTTGGTACAAATGATGTCCTTATTAAGACGATGTACAGTGACCTTGACCCAGGTCAATACCTCAAAGGTCAAGGTCACATATGACATTTAAAAGTTATAGTAAACATGCTTGTGTCCGGGCTTTTTACATTTAGCAGTGTAGGCATGTCAATTCTTACTGGATTCTTTGACCTTATTCATTTCATGTACTTTTAGCAACAATAACTGAATTGATCCAAGAACTCGAACCAATTGCAATCTGTGCCAGTAATCCATCATTAAGTTTTGGGTCCATATTATGACGATGCTAAATAAAGGATAAGATATAAATGTTAATTGAAAGTTTTAAACATGTTGCACAGATTGATACTTAGCGCACTCTACCAAGCATTATCATTATGTGCAACAAGCTTAATATTTAAAAAAAACAATGGACACAAATGTGATAATATATTTATAACATGTGTTTTCTGTTCAAAAGCAGTAAAACAATGTTATGACGTCACCACAATGTATATTTTTCACTTTATCGAAAATACTTAAGGCTTGCTATTTCATCGATGTTATAAATCAAGGACTCATTTCCTTCCTATTTTTTGCCAAAATAACCTTGACATTGATCTTACATACAGTACACACAATATGAAAAACTTAACATATATTCTTTTATAATATGTTCAAATATCCAAGAATATTTAGGTTACCGATCAAACAACTTGTATTTCCTATATTCCCACTCTTAACCAGTGGTTGTGCACAATTTTGGTCAGATTTAACGTACCAGTCAGGTTTCGAGAAATACAAAATATACTAAAAAACAATGGCGGGGGATATAGCCGTCCCTTGGACTGCCTTGTCGCAATTTGATGTTATAGTGGAAAAGAAGTTTTTATAAAAGAAAACGCACATGTTGATTTTTTTATAATTGAATCATCTAACATTATTTTATAATGCATTCGTTTGATTTGTTATGAAGGTAATATTTAGGAGTAGTTAAAAAATTCCTATGCTGTTCTGTTGTTTCAAAACATTTTTAGTTCATTAGCGATAATGGGAATGAAAATTAATACTTAATTGTATTTATAAATGGTTTAAGAATTTATATTAATTTATCTCTTTTTTATTTTGTAGTTACAGACAAAGACAAAGTGTTTCGTAAAATAAAAAAAACCCATATCAGCTCAACATCGAATATTTGAACTGCAACTTTTAAAGTGTTATTACAGGAGAATTAAGGGTGTATATGTGTTTGTATATTACTTGTCTCAAGCCTGTCTCGTGTTTATCAAATTTAGCTAAAAAAACCTGGCATGACTGTATTTTTAAAAATGCATTGTTTCAAAATATAATATTAACAGAAATTTGCTGAACATGAGTTGTAATATGATGTGTTATTTATTAACATGAATAAAATCAACTATTAAGTACTACGATACATCAAACACTAGTATTATTAAGCAAATAATTAACTAGTTCATTAATTGGGAGTAGATTTGTTTTTACAAACGTCAAAACTATCATAAAATAACATTCAAATTGGCGGGCACATAACAGTTAAATAAGTCGTGTACAAAACAAAAATAAGACACAAATAGAATATGAAAATTGTACCTTTAATCAATTCAAACCTGTGTGTTAAAAAAGGTATAAAATGGGAACTACTTGTACCACCTTTAAACGTATTTCGGTTAAACACGACCAGGGATCGAACCCACGACCTCCCGCTCCGTAGGCGGACGCATTAACAACTACACGGTAACCATTCGCGTGGCTGGCAAGGGTGTGGTCGCAACATACACATCTAAACCGGTTGGTTCATCGTGTACTGATGCTCTCATTGGCGTTGCTGACAATGATGTGGTCGCAAAATTTACATCTAAACAGGTTGGTTCATCGCTTACTGGTGCTCTCATTAGCATTGCCGACAATGGTATGGCAGTAGCATTCACATCTAAGCGGGTTGAATCATCGCTTACTGGTGCTCTCATTAGCGTTGCCGGCAATGGTATGGTCGTAGCATTCACATCTAAACCGGTTGAATCATCATGTACTGATACTCTCATTACCGTTGCTAGCAATGGTGAAGTGGAAGCAATCACATCTTACCGGGTTGACTCATCGCTTTCTGATGCTCTCATTACCGTTCCTAGCAATGTTGTAGTCGCAACATTCACATCGAAACGGGTTGGCTCATCGCCTTCTGATGCTCTCATTACCGTTCCTAGCAATGTTGTAGTCGCAACATTCACATCGAAACGGGTTGGTTCATCGCTTTCTGATGCTCTCATTATCGTTGCTAGCACTATTGTAGTCGCAACATTCACATCGAAACGGGTTGGTTCGTCGCTTTTTGATGCTCTCATTACCGTTGCTAGCAATGTTGTAGTCGCAACATTCACATCGAAACGGGTTGACTCATCGCTTTCTGATGCTCTCATTACCGTTGCTATCAATGGTGTAGTCGCAACATTCACATCGAAAGGGTTGGTTCATCGCTTTCTGATGCTCTCATTACCGTTGCTAGCAATATTGTAGTCGCAACATTCACATCGAAACGGGTTGGCTCATCGCTTTCTGATGCTCTCATTACCGTTGCTAGCAATGTTGTAGAGGCAGCAAGCACAACTAAACGGGACTGGACGTCTCTCTGTGCATTCAGCTCATTTGGGTAAAGAACTCATACATATTTTGTTCAGACACTTGCTTGTAGTATGTATATACCTCAAACATGACTGAAATACAAATCAGAACAAACTACGAACGATTTATGCAAACGTTATCATTATTTGATAAATCCTTTGCAATATATCTTATAGATTCTATTCCGAGTTTCATGCCTCTTAAGCTATATTGTATTGTTTATAATCTGTATTATGATAATAATATATGTTGACGATGTACATTGTACAAGTCTAAAAACACTAGTCTGTTTGTTTGTCAACGATTATTGTAACTGTTCAGTGTACCAATGAGTAAACTTCTTATATTTTTCCGTCGAGGCGACGAGATTGTGGACCTATTGTTCGTCTAATGTACCTAAGACAATACGTGATACAACCCTGACCATTTCGTTGACAAAAGCAACAAATGTTCGTGAAACTACTGTATGGTTGCTAGTTTTGCTTGAACTCATTTCAGGATCACCAGGTAATTCATTAAATAAAAGGCTGGTTCTTTATTAACGTTATTAATCATAGACAGACAAATTGCGATGTTAATCATTCGGGCTTGGTCATTTCGGAATATAATTTTGCCAATAATAATTTGTACATAACGATCCTGTCACAATTAACCTTAACTTGACCCTCATTAAAATCACGGTGTAGAAATAGGATACTTCATGGACTGATAGAATTTCAGTATTGGTATGGTTAATGACAGCGTCTTATTTTAATTGTCATATAAGGTGTGTCCATTGACTTTTATAATATTTCAATATGCGTATTCATACGTTTCTACATCTAGATCATTGTCTTCTTTTCAGTTCCCTTGTGTCTCTCTTCTACACAGGGCGCATTTTGAATGTTGAGCTACTTGTCTATGTTGTTCTGCTGTATAATTGACAGGTTCGAATTTAAATTTCAGTTAGGGCAGTGGGTTAGGCAAACTGTTGCTTATTGTATTAGATCAAATGGTGCAAAATAGTTTGCTAAATTTTGACCTTACCTGAGTTTTTCAGAGCTTGAAGTTATCTGTATGCAATTAAAAACATTTTAAGTGGAAACCTTACTTAGCCAGGTGCATAGTTCGAACCAGCAACTGCCAGCACAATGGCTTCGCTGCGTTCAAACCAATTGAGATTACCTAGCTGGTTCTTAAGACAGTCAGCAAGGGTCCAGGCCCGGTTTGTTATTGGAGTCCATGCTCCCTTGGATTTGATTTAATCTAGGAAGCTTAATAGCTCCATTTTCAGCTACATTTATATAAAAAAATCAATGAGAAAGTTATACAAAGTAAAATTGAAATAATTTAATATTTTAATGAAACGCCTATTTGTCTCAATATGATAATTATAAAAGTCAACAACATATAACTCTTTGTTGTTAAAAATCAGCAGTAACTAAAGATGATCTTCATGACCAAAATAAACTGGCAATAATTTCCTTGTGCTGGAAATGCGTGTGCCCTCAGAACAATCTGAATAGGATATAGCGAAACATGCACATTAATCAGTTAAATGAGGGTGTGGACATATATTGAGGGTTAAGCAGGCTATTATTTCTAAAATATTAAACATCTGATGGTAATAGCAGCTTACTGTAAACCCGACCTATTGATTTTTTATGTTGCCTTAACTTCTTATTTGAATTAACTAGTATCTAAAAAGCCTATCGGATAACTAATAAAAAATACTTGGTTTCCTGGTATGAAACAACTAAGCTACTAAAGAAATCCTGGGTTGTTGGGACACTGAAGTCACCCCATTTCCAGTTCAACATCAGTAAAACTAAACTAACACTTTTTTACATTCGAACTGACTGTTACCGCCCGCACCTACATTTGGATTGCCAGCCAGATTTTCCGGTAATATTTCTTTAAAACCCTGAAAAATAATCAATTATACATTTTCTACGCTAATTTACGCGTTTCTGTTAAGGAAAGTTACCACAAGTGGTGTTTTATACAGTAATTCTAGCACACCGGATATGCTTTTCCGGTAAATATAGCCGTGCTGGAAAACTGCATCTGGCATCCCCCCATGCCAGATGAGTCACGCGCTGTGACGTAATAATTTCAATCTCTTTTATAATACACCTTATGTAATCATAATTATGAAATTTAAATAGATGAGTTCCATTAACATTAACTTCACAAAAATAAACTTTAAAAAACAAAACAAAATAACCCTTAAAAGACGTAATGTCGAAGGAACTTTTTGACGTATGCAGTGAATACAAATCACTGCGCGTCATGACGTCAGTAAACATCAACGCACGCGCTTTTTGGTGTTATGTACAAAAAAATGCGCCTTTTTTATATAGTTTCTTCACAAAATATGTTATTTAATGTATGCTAGAAAAAATATCTATCATGTTTGTCCGTTTCGGATAGAAAAATCCGACCCGAGAGCACGCTGCGTTGCCGGTAACTCGGCAAGCCTCGTTATCTGGCAACGCAGGTGCCTTCGGGTCGGATTTTTTCTATCCGGAACGGAAACACATGACAGATATTGTTAATCGGTCGGTTTAGCATGGGTTTCAATAAATTCAATCAAAATGGCGGCTTCCGGTATAAACATTGTGACTCGAATATTGGAATTTTTTAAAAGTGTTAATTTATTATATTTTAAATGTACTGTTGCTATAAGTGTTTCAATTTTACGTTTTAAAGTGGTTGATCTTTTCCCGCGTTATTGTGACGTCATTTGAAAAAATGTTTCCGGTTACAGTCGGGTCGTTTTATTTACAAAATGGGTAAGAACGGATAACTGAAAGGTTTTTTTAAATGAAATGAGTATTTTTTAACAATTCTTGAATGAAATAATGAACTTTTGGTGTAAATATAAGGAATAAATTGCGGGGTTGATGTCATTATCGGGGATATGAACGCAATTGGGTTGGTCAAAGTACGCGTGGAGTCCTTCGGACTACACACACATTGACCAACCCAATTCGTTCCTTTATTAAATCCATTTAAAATGTGGCGATTGTTGTAAACACTCGTCATCTTGAATATCACCTGTGTACTGTACTCTGTGACTTGCGGAAAAATTGTTACATCATCAGATAATTTTTGGAGACTGATGCATGTTTATGCCCTTTCAAAACTTTTTTATGGTTTGAACTGATATTTACTTATGTCCAATATTTGGCTTCGTGTCTGTTTGGCTATGACCATGTGCCATTTAACAATCTCCACATTAAATGGTAAGTTACTGGTCATGTCACTACAGTTTCATAATTTCATAATGCGGTATTACAGCTAGTTCAGCAATTAAATATTAATAGTAGAATAAACACATCAAACTTTAAAGTGACAGTCATATTTAAATTCCATACATACACATGAGTAATAAGCAAATATATTTACTGATGAAACTTAAACTACTTAATAAATAATCATTTATGGAAAATATTAATTACTGATTACAAGATTAAAGCCGTGTATTTAATAGCTGAAAACGCAAAAAAATGATTGGTGATAGCTAAACGATTTTCTGTGATCTTCTAGTCTTATATGGTAGAAATACTGTGCTTTTTCACTTTTCTTTAAAATTAAACTCCGTATCCATCACAAGAACCATTGATTTCGACATTTATTCATCCTTTTTGGAATATTAAAACAATAGTATTGATTGTGGTAAATCTTATTACAGTGTGTGTGTACCACGTGATTAATGGCGTCATATATGCTACGTCGGAAGGCAACATTTTGCTTAAATTGAGCCCTTTAAACAATGATAACTTTCTTTTACACCACCATTTTAAATAGAACAAAGGGCAGTCTAAGCCGCTTAAGGAGCCATGCCTCCATTTTATGACCGGACATTGATAATGTGATTAGTTTCATCAAACACTTTGACAAACCTGTTTGCAAAATAATGTTTTGACAGGGCTACGTCCGACGGCCGTATTGTGAAAAGGTTTGTCGAAGTGTTTTAAGAAACTACCCTCTTAATCAAAGGCTGGTAAAAGACCGAAGGCGGGGATCCGTAAGCGACGTAGACTGCGATATGTTTCATTTAAAATGGTGAAGAAATAGTGAAGTTATCTTTGTGTAAAGTATTCATTCGATGCAAAATATTGCCTTCCGACGTAGCATTTATGACACAATCTATCACGTGGTATACACACACTGTATTAGGGAGTAAGAGTGCATCTTCAAGTGCATTTAGGTCTTTCATCCAAATGTCTTAATTGTTGTAAATTAATTATGAAATAAATCTTTCAACCGACATTTAAACATCTCTTAGACATACAGTTATACGTACATAAACCATTCATATGGTGATTTGTGACCAGTCTGTGTTTGAAAATAACTACAATCTGTTGATTAACCTTTTTCAGTTTCAATATTAGTAAACAAGCTCAGTTATGCTCGTACCATAGCTCGTACACTGCACCTTTGGATGGTTTCAATTCGCAAATTAGTGAAAGCAGAGAGCTCATTAATCGTCTTGAACTTTTGCCGCCCTCATTTAATTACCATTAAGCAAATCATATATTGTAATCCATGCCATCATTACTTTATTGTTTTGGTTTCATCTCATTAGACGTATTCTAATGAAAAACAATAAGGCCAAAATGGTAAGTTTTCAAAGGTATGTTCATGTATAGTTTAACATTCTGGTGCCAGTGCTAACTCCAAGATTTTCAAACATTAAAGTGACACTCGTATTGAGCATCAATACATACACTAGTATAAAACATAGAGTATGAGTTATAAACCTTTTACCTTTTACTAGATTATGCATTTATGGAAAATATTTATTACTGATTACAAGATTGTAACCGTGTGTTTAGTAGCTGAAAACGCACAAATATCAAATGTTTTTAGACCCTTAAAGATAAACAGTAATCAATATTGTCCATAAGGTTCGTGTTTACTGCACCTTTCTTTCAAATTAAGCACGGTATCTTTCATAAAGTCATTATTTCCGATATGTTTACATCATTTTCATTTAATTCAAATACATTTGAATTGTATTAATTGTGGTACATCTTATTTGGGAATAAGAGTGTATATTTAATCATTTTTTTCTTTGCAGTGTATTTATTATTTCAAAGTATTTTGGGTGTTGTGAGCTTAGATTCACTTCAGCCAGTTGACCCCAAATCATTTCATGATTCACTTGAGAGGTGGTAGCGGCAATATGTAACAAACTGTTTATGCTGATATGCAATGTCGCAAAATATACACCAAAACATGACATTAAACACATTATTGGATTTGCGTTGCCTACTTGTATGACGTTTATTAAGATGAACGATGGTTAGGCGTGTCCTCTACAAATCGTTTGAATAAAACACATCGTAGTCTTTTCGATGTGAAAAGTATACATTTAGATATACTTGAGTATAGATTGTTTAATAGTTCTGTAATTACATTCAGTATGATAGTATATTTTGAATTTTAGGTTTAAAGTACCAACCGCACCATGTTACAAATCGCGTGCTACTTTGCACTGTATGGATTGTTTTATGCCGTTCGTGGCTTCGATATGGACATATTTGATGATTTGCCTGAATATTGTCCATATACATCCTTCTGTGGCCTAATACAAGGTGCACAGTTTAATGGATCACTCAGAGAAAATCAAGTATTTTGCTGTGAAAGCTGTAGCTGTGACAGTGCGTGTTCGGACCCTGGACGTGAAGATTGCTGTTTTGAAACCATGTATGGCAGTTTCCGAGATGAGACATCTTGTTTACCAGCTGGGAGTGTGTCACGTGCTCCTCTAAAAGCCTATTATATGTATGACACTTGTACCAATACGGAAAATCTAACCAAAGAATACACAGATGAATTGGCGCCCGTTGACATTTATTCCCCAGATGCTAAATTAATTTATAAAAATGCCTATTATGCGGAATGTAACGGTGTTTATGAGTATAATAAATGGAAGCGCAGTGTTGTCTTCACCGGAACATCCACAGGGCCCTTAGAACTAAGATCCGATATCCGGAATGACGAGTTGAGTTTTTACCATTTTTCTCCACGTGACAGATCGGCTTGGACTATGATGGAATGTTTGTATCATCATGCCGAGAATTGTATAGACCTCGATTTAAAACGAAAATGTATGTCTCTTTTTGCACCGTACATAGGGTCAGATAACGTCATTTATAGAAATCCTTACTGTTTCCTGTGTACAAATGAACCTGATAGTGTGATTTGCAATAATCTTGAAGACGGTACTAAAGGACATGGGGCAACGTTTTACTCATTGATGAACTTCGATATTCTCAATCAGGCCGACCGAAAGTCAAACGCCATCGTAGACAACACAACGACATGTCCAAAGGGATATGTTTCCAGCCCTTCGTCGGTAAGACTTGTTTGTTTTGCAATTTACCAAGTACACCGGATGACAATTATAAATACTATTTACAAGCGGTTTAAGAGAGGGCGCACACGGAGCGCGCCCCCTCTTAAATCGTCCAAGTTTACTTTTTAATCAATATCGGTTCTGAGGGAGGGGTGCATGTCAAAAGGTTGCGCACGGCAGTTACGCTCCCTCTAACGTTAATTCCTAGATCCGCCCCTTTTTTTTGCATTTTTGTGAAGGTCATTGACGATCGAGGATTTTTCATTTTTTTCTGTTCATTAATTTCACGTAGATCCATTTTGACAATGCATCATAAAACACCAAATAAGATGGAAACCAATTTTGACGATTTTTTACTAGAAAATACATAAAGATATAGAGGTTTGCATTATAATTAAATGATTAAACAACAGAAGAAGACATCCTTGGATAAATATCATTTAATCGATCCTCATAAAATGCGGCATGTATAATATATGGCTGATTTAAGAGGTAATTAATATACAGTTACTGAACAGTGTGTAAAGCTAAAGCTTAATTATATCATTTGAAATTAATGGTCTTCTTATATAGAAACTGCAAGTAACAGTATTTTTTACAGAATTTTCAAGTAGGATTTTGGATTTGAAAAAAATCTTTCTTACATGTAAAATACAGTCAAATACAGTCATACTAATTTATCATAAAGAACAAGCAATCATAGAATTCCCATTGAAAAAGGCACCTTGCATAGAATACCACTAGATGATAGATTGTATTGATAATTTCGGTGATGAATTTCACAATTTGAGACTATTTATACATTTGTAGGAAGCATTTGAACTCTAATTATAGACATATTTATACATATATTATAAAGCTTCAATTCTATAACAAGCTATAACAATTCATGATGTGTTTTATCCACGGCTAATCCTGATAGCCAAATATTACCTTTGTGTACCAGCAACTTCAGTTCCGGCTGAAAGAGTATTTAGTCTTGCTGGACAAATTGTCAGCAAGAAAAGGGCCAGATTGAGTACAGGCAGCATTTAATACGCACAATACTTCATGTCTTTGTCTCAGTGAAAAAAGTTGATAATGAGTTTCAAACTGTCAATGATGCTTAATCAGTTTAAAGTTTTAAAGGTTGAGAAATGTTCATGTCAATGAAAAGATTAAAGTCCCAAAAAATGTTTCTTTATGTTGCTAATGAACCTTAAGATTACAAAAATATCACAAAGTAACTTAATAGGGTAAAGACAGTCATATATGTATATATATTTGTGTTTCTTAACTACTCCGATTAATTAGTATAATCGTTAAACTCCTTAGCCGATTTATCGATTATTAATTCCGAACCAATCATCATCACTAATGTCATTTATGTTCTATTGTAGTTGTGCATGTTGTAATTTTGGTGAGAGATATTTTAACAAAATGGCTGAACATATGTTGTAATTGTACTGCTCAAATATGATATTGATCTTTTGCAAATTTAGAGAAGTTCAATCACAAAATATTGGGTTTTACAATGTGTAGTTTTTTGAAGACATAAAACTTACTAAGACAAATCATCTGTTTAAGATAGGAATATTAATAGTTGCTAAAATTAAGCCTATCCTTATTAAGGATTCTTATCACTATATTTAGAAATTAGGTTTGTTAATTATGAAAAATTATTACATGCTGTTTACGGCTATTTAGTAGCAGGAGCTTGTTGAGGTGTTAAATTAACTTAACTGAAACAGAGAAACTATTTCCGGTCTACATGGATATATGTGAGTGCGTGTGTGGGTCTGTGTGTAAACGTTAATTATATCTATACACAAACTCATGATGCTTTTATCAGATACACATTATTTTGGTTCTTTTGTACGCTCAGTGTCTCAATGTAGACATCTTAGTTTGAATTTTGTCAAACTATATGTAGCTATAAGTCATACTATGGTTAAAATGCACACAAATCACATTTTCTTTAGCAATTGTAGTTTTCAGTTTGATTGATTTGATTTTTTATCGTCTTATATTGCACAAAATAATAGTTCGGATTATAATGAATGACTTTCCGATACCCAATTGGGTATCACTACGTTCAATTAAATGTAAATACTATGTAATGGGTATGAGTGAAGAGTGTTTGAATTTGAATGTGTAGCAATCATGGCTGAGAGATGAACACATGGCTTGGCAATTACGTCTGAACTTTATCGCAAAATATAAATCGTTCTTAAATCTTATATATGTATGTGCTGTTTCATTTTAGACAAAATAAAGACGTATAAGAAGTTATTTGCACATAATGGTAGCATATATAAGGGCCACCCTATAAACACGTGTATCGGACGATCGCTTTTCGATGAATATTTCTTATTATGTATTACATGTTTTGTCAAACTACGAGTTTTAATTGATCAGTTTAGGCTAAGTGGGTTGGATTTTTTGGGAGCAACATTTTAATTTGATTGGCGACACTAAAACAATATTGAACTGAAATTCTTAATCTTACGACATTTGTGTTGTACTCTCGTTGGTAAGGTGACCCTTATTCTTTAATGCTTTGTACGCACGTAATGAAAGATGTTTGGGAAATAGTGAGGAAGAGCTCCGGTAAAAGGTACAAACCCCAGTAAAATCTAACAAGTTTTAATTGACCGACCATGCCAAAACGTTTGCATAAAAATTTACTATTAATGGTGCTTTGATTTTTGTGTTGAATATAATATTGGTTAAAATTAATTTAGATAGCTGTACTTTCCACTCACTGCTTTATTGTTCCTATGTCTTTTATAGCCATCCTGTCGCCTGGTCCTCTGTCCCGATGGCAAGATGTTGCTGGAAAATGGCACATGCGTGTTTTATATGGACTGGTGGTTCTTTCCGTCATACGGGTATACGTTGAGCCTGACGCCGAAGGCAGGGACTATCGTGAAACTTGATCATATTCAGGCTTTGAAAAAAATGAGAATACAACAAGCCTTGCGATACTTACACTGCCCATGCTTGGATATCAGTTGGTCGTCTTATGCCGTTAATTACCGGGTTGACTCTTCTGGAAATGTAGCTGTTCTGTTCATAACGTTAGTACTGCGGGACAGTGGCGAGGGGATAGACCCTCAACCATTCATCAGCCGACTTGAATCATGCTTAGAACCCCGCTGGTCCATAACTGACACAGGTGTTAAACACGAATTTATTGCGCAAGAATCCCCGTACAGGTTTTCATCCTCTGTCAAGGATATTCCAGACGCTATTCCTCTCCTGAGTACTTTTCAAGGGACTAGTGACGTCAAATGGATAACAAAACTTTTCTACTGTCATCAGGTTAGTTCCTTTTTCAATCATTTTCGGAACATTTATATATATAAGCATATGATTCATGCGTGATTTAAATGTCTTAGATTCATGACGTTCTTTCACAAGTCTTTCGCTATATACCACTATGTAAAACAAGTCTTAATGAATGAAATGTAGAAAATTCACATAAATCAAGCATGTAACTAAAACAGTGGATCTTTAAGAATGATATCTTAACAGATAATACGTAATTTTAGCCCCTAATTGAAAGAAAACTATCTTAGTTTACCTGTATCTTTCACGCCATATTATGCAAATAAATCCCTATCGGTCGATACTTCCCAGGCACAGTCACAAAAATTTGAACAAATCATTTTTCCATTGATTGAATGAAAATTCATATTTTGGCTTTACATATCTTATATTTTGTATGATTTGATATGATGTTCATTTCAAGTTTACTCAGCTAATGTTACATGCCAAACAGCATGTAAATTTAGATTTGACCGCAGTCATTAAAACCCCGATCACATAACAATTATCTAAGACGGACTCTTAGTGGGTATGGATTAAAATGAGTAATTAAATAGTTCTAGTTAATCACTCTAGGTTTTTATAATAGGCCAGTCACGGTGTATATCGGATCCTTTCCTATAAAGGTATACGTGTATAGATACGTTCACTCTTAATGATTAAGAATGAGAGAGTGAGCGTAGATGTTAGCCAATCTAGTGCTGAACAATTGTTTTTGACCTACATTAATGCACGTACTTTATATAGTAAAAACGTACGGGGGGAATTTGGAGTGGCCCGATAAGGCAGGTGGCCCTTTAAAGCAGGTGACTGTTCAACCAGGTTTTACTGTAAATGTAAGCAAATCCAGCCGGAAACACCGCTTTTTAAATTCAACCTAAAACATTTTATTCATAGTTTCATTTAGCGTTTAGCAAGCCAAACAATGCCTCTACTTAAGCTGAGCACCTAAATGCCAATTTCGCCGGAAGTTTGCACTCTTACGTGCACAGCCAATTCAGCCATTCTCTTTTAGACAGAACAGGTACTCAACAATCCTATTTATGACTGCAATACCTTTCCTAAAACAGGTGCGTTTTTCAAGAGATAACTTTTTTGTGGTTAAAGTTAAACACACTTATTTTAACAACAAACCAGACAGGTTCTACCAAAACCAATCTAGAGATAATTCAACCATTTACGGCATAACCAGCACTCGTCAAAGGGTGACTCTAATAAAGTTTACAATCTGGAAAATACCCCTTTTCACTCCCTTTTTGTGCCAACATGCCATTAAAAGGGCCCTGTGAAGCCAGCCCAGTCCCCAATTATCCACATTTTGGCCATAGTCGAGACCATTTAGTATCCATCGAATCTTAATTAGGTTCTACCGACGCAATTTCAGAGTCGAGTTAATGCCTTCATTTTAGACTAGTTACGGGCTCTTCTACAGCAAACCAAGTTCCAAACAAAGCCACTGTAATAATGTTTACTTAGTATGAAATAGTTCAGTTAATATTTTTGCAACCACAAAGCCATTCAAAATTATTACGACACAACTGAAACAATAAGTTGGTCAACTAAATGCAAATAAACCATAGTTTCGCAACCAGAAAGCCCATTCGGCGCCAAACGAACAGACGTGCCAATCTAATCTAGACAAAAAAGTGCCAAATAGAACATATTTTGGCAACCATAAAGCCAATTAAGACACCCTAATGTCGCAACCATAGAACCAATTCCGAGCCTTAGGACCTAAACATACGTCTCACTTACATCTAGCAAACGTAGAACTAAATAGACCGTACTTTGTCAACCATAAAGCCCAAATAGAGACATAATATTCCATTTGAAGATCTAATAAGGCCTTTCCAGTACCAAATATACCTCAATTTTGCAACCATAAAGCCCATTCAGAGCCAACAAATCCCATGATCAGCTCTTATTTAGCCGACTCAGTGCCAAGAATACTTCATTTTTGCAACCATTAACCCATTCACAGCCCAAACACCCATATATAGCTTATCAACTGACTACGCAGTGCTAAACTGACTACATATCAGAAACATTTAGGCCCACTAAGAGCCCGATCATTCAATGTTTATCTTGAATAAGCATTATGCTAAATTGAATAATGCAAAATTGTATTGGAAGATGCTTGAAGGATCTATTGTTAACAACTCATGCTCCCTTACATCCAGTGATTTTGTAGAATATTTCAGATCTATAAATGATCCTGAATCAGTGTTTTTCCAACCTGATGAAGACATATTGTATTTCAATGAAAGATATTTAAAAGGAGAATTAAATGTTATGTTTGAGGAGCTTAATGTACCTTTTACTATTGAGGCTATCAGAAAGGCTTGTACTAAATTAAATAATGGTAAATCAGGTGGCCCTGACTGTTTTATTAATGAATTTTTCAAGTATGGATCAAACAATGATGCATTTATTACAGCTTTATGTAAATTGTTTAACAAATTATTTGACATTGGTTATTTCCCTGAGAAGTGGTCTGAAGGGTTCATTGTGCCTTTACATAAAAAAGGAGATGTTAATGTTGCAAGTAATTATAGAGGTATTACAATATTGAGTACACTTGGAAAATTATTTACTATAGATTTGAATGATTGGCATTATAAGCTATTTCACAAATTCAAATAAGAAGTTATTTACTGCATTTGTGGACTTTACCAAGGCATTCGATTATGTTGTACGGGATATTATATGGTATAAACTTATCAAACTTGGGGTAAGAGGTAAAATGTTAGATATTATACGTTCAATGTACAGGAATGTTAAGTCTAGAGTAAAATATGACAATGTTTTAAGTGATAGTTTTACATGTTTGTTAGGTGTTCGTCAAGGAGAATCCTTATCTCCATTTTTATTTTCTATGTATCTAAATGATATAGAAGAGTATTTCATGACTAATAACCATCAGGGTATAGATTTAGATGTGTTTAAACTATTTATATTATTGTATGCTGATGATATTGTTTTGTTGTCAGAATCAGAGGCTGGTTTACAAGAAGGTCTTTTATTACCAGAGAGATATTGTGATAGATGGAAGTTAAGTGTTTACTCACAAAAGACAAAGGTCATGATATTTAGGAAAGGCGGTAGATTAAGGAAGAATTTAATATTTTGGTATTAAGGCCAGGAATTAGAAATTGTTGACAAGTTTACATATCTTCGAATTGTATTTACACCAGGGGGTTCTTTTACTAGTACTTTTGAAACATTGTCAGGACAGGCTATGAAGGGTATATATAAACTTAGACAGTGCTTATCCAAATTTCCGACGTTGTCTGTGAAGCATAGATTAGATATTTTTCATAAACTTATATATCCAGTTTTAAGTTAGGGCTCTGAAGTGTGGAGTCTTTTTAATAGTCAGCAAATAGAAAGAGTACATTTAAATTTTTGTAAAGAAATATTAGGAGTAAGAAAACAAACTCAAAATAATTTTGTTTATGGTGAACTAGGTAGGACTTCATTGTTTAGTAAACGTTCTGTAAAAGTGATTAGATATTGGCTTAAAATAGTAAATATGCAAACCATAAAATATGTAAGAATTGTATATGATAAAATGTATTTAGAAGTAGATAGAAATCCAAATAATAGATCATGGATATAAATGTTAAGAGAATTATTACAGAGGCTTGGATTCAATGATGTATGGTTAAACCAAGGAGTTGGGAATATATCTTTATTTTTAAATGTTTTTAAGCAAAGAGTTACTGATATTTTTATACAGAGTTGGAGCTCAGAATTAACAGAGTCTACCAGAGCTAGAACCTATGTACTTTTTGCAGATTTCAACATAACAACATATTTAAAGGATGTTAACATTGATAAGTATAGAATTGCATTGTCAAGATTAAGGATGAAGAAGAAGAAGAAGAAGAAGATTTATTCATAGCATAAATAATACAAAATACACATTTGAAATAGGCCAACATGACCCTTGATCAAATCAAATTAATACACCAAATTGTGATTGCGAACAGGTACATATAAATGTATATTCATTAAATAACAATTTTATCTACAACTTTCAAATGATACTATTCATAATTCATAATCTGCACGCAGATTACAGGTAGAGGCTGGTAGATGGCATAAACCAGCTGCTATACCTTATTCGGAAAGAAAATTTATGTTATTCACTGGAAGATGAATATCATTTTGTTCTTGAATGTAAATTGTATACTGATATAAGAAAAGCTTACATAGATAAATATTATTATGCAAGACCTAATATGCTTAAATTTATGGAATTATTCACCTCTCAAAATACTAATGTAAATAGAAAATTATCTATGTTTGTTTTCAAAGCTTTCGAGTTGAGAAATGCCTACTATAGTTATTACGGATAATATTGGTTATTCCTCTCGCTGTGTTTATGTTGTTCTGATTGTTAAACCAATTTGTAACTGTATGATTGGAAGATTGAGTGACAATTGACTATGTTATAAACATTAACGTATTTTATTGATTGTGTACGCATGGGCGTATTGCCTATTGAATTCTGAAATAAACTCTAAACATTATCAATACCTGTGTATACCACGTGATAATTTACGTTATATATGCTACGTCGGAAGGCAATATTTTGCTTAAAATGAAGACTTAAAACCAAGATAACTTTTCTTTTTCCTCAACATTTTAAATGAAGTAAAAGGCAGTCCATGCCGCTTAAAGAGCACCACCTTCGTTCCATTACCGGAGTTTGAATAGGTAATTAATTTACTCAAACACTTCGACAAACCTCAACAGTTTCCACAGTGCTCCATTAAGCGGCGGTTTTATGCAATTTTTTGTCGACGTGTTTTAGAAACTAAATACGCCATCCACTTTCGTAAAATACCGAAGGCGGGGCTCTGTTATTGGCGCAAGCAGCGCAAAGATAACTTCACTATTTCTTCACCATTTAAAATAAAACATAGCGCAATCTACGCCGCTTACGGAGTCCCACCTTCGGTCTTTTACCAGTGTTTGATTGAGAGTTTAGTTTCTTCAAACACTTCGACAAACCTTTTCACAATACGGCCGTCTGACGGAGCACTGTCAAAACAATATTTTGGAAACAGGTTTGTCGAAGTATTTGATGAAACTAGTCATCTTATCAAACTTCGGTAACAGAACGAAGGCGGGGCTATTTAAGCGGCATAGACTGCCATTTGTTTTATTTAAAATGGTGTAGTAAAGGAAAAGTTATCTATGTTTAAAGTCTTAAATTTAAGCAAAATGTTGCCTTCTGATGTAGCATATATGACGTTATTTATCACGTGGTATTCACACACTGATACCTATATGCGGGTAATTCAGCATCCTGTCAGTTGTTCTTCATTACTCTGCTCCGATGTTGTATTCCAACAGGTGTACCTCAATGCAGACGAGGTCGATTATTTACAGCCAGACCCATATACAGAAACTTTCGAACAAATAACCTTGAAGGCAACAGGACGAGTGATACATTTAAATGAGTTCTCATTGGTTAATCCTCGTGTTATGAATGAAGGGGTCGATGGATACCACGTGTGCTTGGAGGGATTCGACAGAAACGAATGGATGAAGTACTATGGGTTTAACAGATGCAGTAAACTTAACCTAACGGGCACATATTTCATGAACATGTTCGTGTTGATTGGGTTTGTTAATTGTGTTTTGTTACGTTTTTGTGGTATGTAATGGAAACAATTGCGGTAAATGGGGCGCTCTAAGCAACAATCACACCGTACGATTATATTAACGAACTCGTAAATCCAAGAAGTGGTATCACTTATTTCGAAACAAATTGTCTAACTGGTCACGCTATTCTCGAAAGTTTGAATAAACAAATAAACACAATGTTTGTTCATAAGACGGGCCTTGATATTTCGTTACTTTGTCGTACGTTTTTTCATAAGACTTTGATTTATCGTGCTTTGGTCGTTCGTTCGTTCATAAGACGGGACTTGATATATAGAATGTTGGTTAATGAAACTTTATTTGGTCGTTGGGTTGTTTATGAGACGGATCGTGATATTTCGGGGTTTTTTTGTCGTACGGTTGTTAATTAAACTGGCCTTGATATAATATTATTAAGTGGTACGTTTGTTGATTAAATGAGCCTTGAAATCACGTTATTTAATCGAACGTTTGTTGATAAGACGGGCCTTGATTTACCGTATGTTTATTGATAATACAGGCCTTGAATATCGTTATTTGGTCGTACGTGTGTTCATAAGACGGGCCTTGAATATCTTTATTTGGTCGAACGTTTGTTGATAAGACGGGCCTTGATTTACCGTACGTTTATTGATAAGACAGGCATTGAATATCGTTATTTGGTCGTACGTGTGTTCATAAGACGAGCCTTGTATATCGTTATTTGGTCATGCGGTTGTTGATAAGAGGCGCAAACGATGAGAAACTAAGTTTAAATTGGCTTGAACATTATCCTAGTATCTGTTATCAACATATCAGAGTGAATAATTGCATTTCAAATTTTGCCCCAAAAGCCTTCTTTCCACCAGATCGTATGTCCGATATAGAACAATAGAAATGTTCTTTATTTAACATTCATCAGGTCTTTGGCCTTGTTGATATGTTTGTTTATTATTTTTACCTATTTCAATTTTTGCACGAAAAGCCCCATCCACCAGCTCGTATAAATATGTCCCATATAGAACAATATAAATGCTCATTATTTAACATTCATCATGTCTATGGTCTTGTTGGTATGGTTCTTTATTATAAGCCCATCATAAATCCACACTCAATACATATCCCAAAACACGGTAGGCCTTTTTTCACTCAAGTGCATTACGGCCGTATTGCACTCTGCCGACGTCACCTTATAAACATATCATTGTCCGATGTTAAATTGACGTCATGAAACAAAATAGTGCGTCATTAAAATGACATGTTTATTAAAATCATGTGACTTTAAGTGATTAACCATTATTGTATGTAATAAAAGGATTATAATAAGTATTGCATTTGATCCGGAATGTCGAATTCGACTCTCGTGGTTTTTTGCAGGTATTGCTTTCCGTATCTGCAAAATTCCACTCGAGTCGACAACAACCTCTCGGATCAAAACGCAGTACTAACACCCCTATAATATTGTACCCCCTCTGATAATGTTAAATGATTGTATGCTTTCTGTTGTAATATAATCACACATCTTGTTATATAGAAAAGAGAGATTGCAAAACAAAAAAATGTACATGTACCTGTACATAGGGACTACATCTTAAGTACTACGCCATCAAGCTATGTGTGCATAAATCCCACTGATCATATCGGGGATACATGTTAACTGTGTAACCCACGTCAAATATGTTAGAAATTGCATCTCGAAGGTGATTGTACATGTATCATATTTAGGATAAATATGTAAATGTATAATGCACGAGAACGAGTATCATATTTATGACGCAAGAGTTGTGTGAGTACCAAAGAATCTACGCGTAAAAGCAGATATTCGCAAATGACTTTTAAGGTCAACTGCCACTTTTTCAACACCGGTGGCTTCAGATACAAGCTAGTTTGTGCAACTTCTCTGTTGACTTTAATGACTATAATTATAAAGAACATTCCACAAACCTTTGTCAAGCATTATGAACATCCGATGGAACGCGTTCTTTGTTTGTCAAAATATTGAGTGCATACGTACATTTGTGTAAAATGTAGATCAGCTGTGTTTGCTTAATTGCTGTGCATGATTGCATCACACATCTCCATTGCTATTTGAGTCTTAAAGTGACTTGCTCATGATTTGTCAAATGCACTTTTTTAATTACGAAATAAACTTTGGCAATTCACAATGAGTGTTAAAACAAAAATACCAGAAGCTGCTACCTTTCAGCAAATGTTGATATTTGCTAAATTATTGTCTTCGAAGACCACAATTTTCATAAGCGTTTAAAACAGAGGCGGTAATCACGTGAAACATTGTTTTGATACCAAGCATTAAAAAATGGCAGCGCCCAGTGAGACGGTATGTATTTTTGTTAAGTTTCTCTCAATGATTAAACAATTAAATTTCGTAACATCGACCATGTTCCAGCGCCCAATTTTTGCCGTTATTTGGTACCTATATTTTGTTAGACAGTTCTGTAGTTTATTTGGAATGCGTGTCACAAGTTTTCAATCGAGGCGAAATGTGCTTCGGAAATCTTAGAACCAAGCATGAACTGTCATTTATTTTTAAATGTTGTCCTTAATATACGCAATTTCGTTTACAGAGCTATTTAAAAACATTTCATGAACACCTATCGGTATGCCCTATGTTTTGTTTCCACAGCAACGTACATATGTTTCCGAAATAATGTTACAATCATTTTTAGAACCAAGCACTTACGAAATATTGTTCGAACGAAGCACTACGTAATCTTAAACGTGTTTTGAATTTGTTTTTCAGGCTGATAAACTAGTCGTTGAACAGCTGAAAATGAATACTACTTCTGCAGCATAGTACTATACAAGTTGTATATCTATTCTTATGTCTATTCTAATATTGTTTTAGTATAAATAAGAATTCTATTGAACAGTCCGGGCATTCGTTATTTTGTATCAAAGTAAAGGTTATTTAAAATTGTATAACCCGATTCTCCGCCCATAGTTATGATAACCATACACAATTATAACACTTAAAGTATAATTATATAATTGTATACATGCAGTAGGGCATGATAGCAAGCAAAATCCATAAATGTAAATATTGACTATTTATCACATACGACGAATGTTGATTAACCTTTGAAGTGGTTAAAATGGAGTTTTTGGATGGTCATTTCCTTCATTCTACGATTATATAGAATTCAGGTAAAACGGTGAAATAGACTTGAAACTAAAGTTTCCGACAATGTATAAGTGGTATTTTACTTTTCACAATTGTAAATATAACACAAATGTCTTTTTCAGATCATGGGAAAAACGGAGTCAAAACTGAGGAAGTACGTCCGGCAAAGGAGTGCAGTAATGTTGTTTCCAAAACCTTCAGCTCCAAAGAGACATTTAGATAGAACTCCCGCGAAAGCATTGTGTATAAAATCGCCATTCAAATCGCCTTTATACAAAGATTTGCCTCTATGCAAAAAGTTAAAGTCATCTCGAAGATTATTTGGTCTAAAGGAGACAAAAACGCTTTCTTGTGCATATGGCAATGAGTTTGCGACAACTCACAGCAAAAGTACTGTCCAGAATTCAGACAGAAAACATTTACTGGTATTTGGCAATGCCGAATTAATTGAAAATAGTGCTGATGATTATAAAGTTATAAGCAATAGCACGTTATCAATAGAAGAAACTGATCGTCACTGAACAACATCACTGCACTCCTTCGCCGGACGTACTTCCTCAGTTTTGACTTCGTTTTTCCCATGATCTGAAAAAGGCATTTGTGTTATATTTATAATTGTGAAAAGTAAAATACCACTTATACATTGTCGGAAACATTAGTCTCAACTTTTTTTAATCGCTTATATTGCTCTGTGTCAAGTCTATTTCACCGTTTTACCTGAATTCTATATAATCGTAAAATGAAGGAAATGACCATCCCAAAACTCCATTTTAACCACTTCAAAGGTTAATCAACATTCGTCGTAATGTGATAAATAGTCAATATTTACATTTATGGATTTTGCTTGCTATCATGCCCTACTGCATGTATACAAATATATAGTTTTACTTTAAGTGTTACAATTGTGTATGGTTATCATAACTATGGAAGGAGAATCGGGTTATACAATTTTAAATAACCTTTACTTCGATACAAAATAACGAATGCCCGGACTGTTCAATAGAATTCTTATTTATACTAAAACAATATTAGAATAGACATTAGAATAGATATACAACCTGCATAGTACTATGCTGCAGAATGAATATTCATTTTCAGCTGTTCAACGACTAGTTTATCAGCCTGAAAAACAAATTCAAAACACGTTTAAGATTACGTAGTGCTTGGTTCGAACAATATTTCGTAAGTGCTTGGTTCTAAAAATGATTGTAACATTATTTCGGAAATATACGTACGTTGCTGTGGAAACAAAACTTAGAGCATACCGATAGGTGTTCATGCAATGTTTTTAAATAGCTCTGTAAACGAAATTGCGTATATTAAGGACAACATTTAAAAATAAATGACAGTTCATGCTTGGTTCTAAGATTTCCGAAGCACATTTCGCCTCGATTGAAAACTTGTGACACGCATTCCAAATAAACTACAGAACTGTCAAACAAAATAAAGGTACCAAATAACGGGGAAAATTGGGCGCTGGAACATGGTCGATGTTACGAAATTTATTGTTTAATTATTGAGAGAAACTTAACAAAAATACATACCGTCTCACTGGGCGCTGCCATTTTTTAATGCTTGGTATCAAAACAATGTATCACGTGATTACCGCCTCTGTATAACGCGGCTGAAAATAAATTACGGCTAAGGTGTTGGGTGATTGGATGATTGACACTGTCACGTAATGTTGTCAATGTATTTTTAACAGGTCAACATATCAAACACCGTTGTTAAAGTCCCTGTGGCCGTGTGGACTAGCCGGCTGTCTCTTTTCTTCTTGACTTGAACGGAGTGGGATCGAACCCACTAAAACCAAATTAGTTTTTTATGCCATTACTGTATTTTTTCTGCAAATTTCGATATCATAGAGTACAATAATAATAAAAAAAGTGTTTTGATATGCATTACCGGAAAAAAAAGATTTTTGGTCAAAAATGAGCGAGTCACTTAAAGATAAAAGCTTCGATGAGGTTGACCTATTTTTCATTTATCGATTACTGTTGGGAAAGGTGAGGGTTGACCACTCGGAAAATAGCTTACCCCCAATAACTATATTTTTCACTTCGCTTTAATGTTATTACCTTAGGTTAATAATAACCGATGTTTCGATGTTATTGTAACCAGTGATGTTGTCTTGTGGAGTCGTGTGTCTCGTTGAGTGACTGTTTGGTATTGGTACATTTGTGTTTAAACAAGTGTTTCTGACTGATTGAGTCCTCATTTTCGGTTCCATTGTTTGATCAAAAACTATTTAGCCCCTAATATTTCTCTTCCCCAGCAATGTGGTTTCTTGGTGCAATGTAGCTTTCACGAATCCATGTTGTGATGAGTTACATGGAGTGGTCGAAAACATGCTTAAATGATGCCTTCTCGAAGGGGCTCCTTGTTTAGTTCATGCTCGTTTGTGACGACAGCAGTCAGCTGATATGAATCACTCTCGGGCTAATGATCACTATGAAAGATACCCAGAGAACGTTGTCTTTGTTTTGTTTCAACCATTGAATATTCAGGTCCAAGTCATTCACCAAAATACCACCCTGTCTGCAGTATAGTTAGTTTGTTTCCTGTTTTTGGTCCGTTTGAAGACGGTTCAGTTGGGGACATTGAGTCATATTTATCATTTAAGGTCGTAACTTTAAAAATAATATTATATTTCATAATATATTGATATAATCTAGAATACAAGCGTGTGAGTGCATGGGTACTGTTTATGTAACCGATGTACAACTAGTGTTGTATTTTATCAAAGTACTGGCAACAATGTTTTGTTGGTATCATTTGAGGTTAAAGTTTGATTCCTTGTCACACTACACAATGTTGGTATCATTTGAGGTTAAAGTTTGATTCCTTGTCACACTACACAGTGTTGGTATCATTTGAGGTTAAAGTTTGATTCCTTGTCACACTACACAATGTTGGTATCATTTGAGGTTAAAGTTTGATTTCTTGTGACACTACACAATGTTGGTATCATTTGAGGTTAAAGTTTGATTCCTTGTCACACTACACAATGTTGGTATCATTTGAGGTTAAAGTTTGATTTCTTGTGACACTATACACTGTTGGCATCATTTGAGGTTAAAGTTTGATTCCTTGTCACACTACACAATGTTGGTATCATTTGAGGTCAAAGTTTGATTCCTTGTCACACTACACAATGTTGGTATCATTTGAGGTTAAAGTTTGATTCCTTGTGACACTACACAATGTTGGTATCATTTGAGGTTAAAGTTTGATTCCTTGTCACACTACACAATGTTGGTATCATTTGAGGTTAAAGTTTGATTCCTTGTCACACTACACAATGTTGGTATCATTTGAGGTTAAAGTTTGATTTCTTGTGACACTATACACTGTTGGTATCATTTGAGGTTAAAGTTTGATTCCTTGTCACACTACACAATGTTGGTATCATTTGAGGTTAAAGTTTGATTCCTTGTCACACTACACAATGTTGGTATCATTTGAGGTTAAAGTTTGATTCCTTGTCACACTACACAATGTTGGTATCATTTGAGGTTAAAGTTTGATTTCTTGTGACACTACACAATGTTGGTATCATTTGAGGTTAAAGTTTGATTCCTTGTCACACTACACAATGTTGGTATTATTTGAGGTTAAAGTTTGATTCCTTGTCACACTACACAATGTTGGTATCATTTGAGGTTAAAGTTTGATTCCTTGTCACACTACACAATGTTGGTATCATTTGAGGTTAAAGTTTGATTCCTTGTCACACTACACAATGTTGGTATCATTTGAGGTTAAAGTTTGATTCCTTGTCACACTACACAATGTTGGTATCATTTGAGGTTAAAGTTTGATTCCTTGTCACACTACACAATGTTGGTATCATTTGAGGTTAAAGTTTGATTTCTTGTGACACTATACACTGTTGGTATCATTTGAGGTTAAAGTTTGATTCCTTGTCACACTACACAATGTTGGTATCATTTGAGGTTAAAGTTTGATTTCTTGTGACACTACACAATGTTGGTATCATTTGAGGTTAAAGTTTGATTCCTTGTCACACTACACAATGTTGGTATCATTTGAGGTTAAAGTTTGATTCCTTGTCACACTACACAATGTTGGTATCATTTGAGGTTAAAGTTTGATTCCTTGTCACACTACACAATGTTGGTATCATTTGAGGTTAAAGTTTGATTCCTTGTCACACTACACAATGTTGGTATCATTTGAGGTTAAAGTTTGATTTCTTGTGACACTATACACTGTTGGTATCATTTGAGGTTAAAGTTTGATTCCTTGTCACACTACACAGTGTTGGTATCATTTGAGGTTAAAGTTTGATTCCTTGTCACACTACACAGTGTTGGTATCATTTGAGGTTAAAGTTTGATTCCTTGTCACACTACACAATGTTGGTATCATTTGAGGTTAAAGTTTGATTCCTTGTCACACTACACAATGTTGGTATCATTTGAGGTTAAAGTTTGATTTCTTGTCACACTACACAATGTTGGTATCATTTGAGGTTAAAGTTTGATTCCTTGTCACACTACACAATGTTGGTATCATTTGAGGTTAAAGTTTGATTCCTTGTCACACTACACAATGTTGGTATCATTTGAGGTTAAAGTTTGATTCCTTGTGACACTATACACTGTTGGTATCATTTGAAAGAGCATTTATTGCTGATTGCTTACATGTAACATACGCGAATATATACACTTAGCAAAGTTTCTAAACGGCCACTTGGTGTTTGATTTAAATACGAGAATAAAATAACAAAATCTCAAACTTGTCTAATACACACGTTTTATGCATTTTATTGCAGACATTTTTATAAAATATTATTTTATTAGAATCAATAATTCATTTGAAATAACAACTTTAAAGATAGTCACCTTAAAATCGAAAATCACACGGTACTGTCCAGGAGAAAATGTAAATTTTAGTAGCTTGTATGTTAACCATGTGCAGAAATAAGTGCATGTCACCTTGTCCTCATTGAAACCACATATCTGTGCATGTTGTTCTGTGGGATAATGTCCCACATCCGACAAATATGATAAAGTGGACGTTTAGAAATTTGTTTAGTGTATTGTATTAAATGATGGGTTGTCTTTTTGGAAAAGTTGTTAATCGTGTATAAAATAAAAATAAATCATAACGCATATATTTAAATAATGGTTGAGATAGCAGTACAATACATAAGTCATATCATAAAAATAGTAATATGCACTTTTAATGAAACACAGTTTTTGTAAATTAAATTTGCAAGTACAAAACGTATTTTTTACGATATATTTCACCTTAGCATTTACAATATGTAAATAAATAACAAAACTTTATCAGTCATCAAAATGGTTAAGCTCTTAAATATATGAAACACTACGAATATGTTGGCTCGACCGTGACGACAGCTTTAAGTTGATATGAATTACGCTCGAGTCCGTTTCGATTGGTGTTAGTTTGAATTTCGTGTGTAAGCGGTGGCCCATAAAGTCACTCAACAACTTTCATCGGAAGTGTGTAACATTGAAGCTCATTTTCATTGGTTGTATCTATGTCAATGTTGTCTTTTATTGTGTTGTTCGCTTGTGTCAAGTAATCATATGTTTTGTTTTGTCAAATTCGTAAAATTTAATCTTTAATTAGTTTTTCAAAGTTGGGAATATTTTATGGTTCATCTAGGAATACATAATGGAGAATTGAGCCGATTTTATTGACTAATGTTTGAAAAACTGAGGGTTGAAAATGGCTAAACCCAATATAACTATATTTTCACATGGCTTAAAGGCTATTACCCTAACTTTTATAGATACGGGTGTGTTAATGTTGTTGTAACCAGTGATGTTGTCTGTGGCGCCGTGTGTCTTGTTGAGAGACTGTTTGGCATAAGTACATTTGTCTTTAAACGCTCATCGTTTCTCACTGCTGGGGTCCTCATTTTCGTCTACCATTATTTTATTATAAACTATTTAGCACAATTTTGGTAAATCAAATATAATTTACATATAAGTGATATCGAACTTTGTACATTAGATTTCACCTAAGCGTTTGTACAATATGTGGATCAAAAACCAAATTTATCAGTCACCAAAAAAGCTCTTCAATATATTTAACACCAAGAATATGTTGGCTCGACCGTGACGACAGCTTCAAGTTGATATGAATTACGCTCGAGTCCGTGTCCTTGGTTGAACTGGTAATGGTGTTAATTTGGATGTCGTGTGTAAGTGGTTGATACGTATGTCGCTTAACAACTCTCAACGCAAGTTTGTAATCTTGAAGCTAACTTCAGTCGGTGTTTATATTTATGATGTCTTTTATTGTATATATTGTTTGTGTCAACTATTCGTATGTTTTTTTTTGCTGTAAAATTCCGTGAATTTTGAAATTTATTAGTTTTTCAAATCCTGATTGATTTTGCAAATTGAGCGCTCTGCTCTTTTATGTATAAATACTACGACTCGATTCTCCGTCAAGGAATATCACATTATAGAAACTATCTTTATACATGTAATCAAACCTTCAAGTTTTTATCTTTAACTATTTGTACATTCAATGAACTAGTTTGTGGAATTAAGAAACCTTTTAAAATACTATATGACATACTTGTTGTTTGTAACCTACATTTTGTGTTTAAATAAATATTCAATGTATACTATATGTTTGTTTTATCTTCCAAAACTAAATTTCAGTTTCAGCTCATTGCATTTATTTTGCTGAGATTGGGTTTGCCAAAGTTGATGTAAATTTGGACTCCAGCAGCCAATTGTATAAACAGATTTACCCAGGGTAATATTTTACCGGCGGTAATTTATCTGGTAAATTGGCGGTAAGCAATTGTATGAAACAAAATTAAGATTTTACCAAGCTATTTACCGCGGTAATATTTACCCTCCTCCAAGAGGTGGGTAAATTGATTTACCGTTTCAGTTACCAGAATCAAGATGGCCGACCAGACATAAAAAAACGATCGATTCTCAACTCATCTTGTCGATTTTAAAGACAAATTGAAACTGCGTGAATAGAAAACTGTTCCATTACATCCATATCAATAGAAGACAGGAATTCAGAGGTAAGAAATCGCCAATAACCACTGTGTGAACAAATTAATGCATTAAAACTATTCCCATGAACAAATTTCATCATTCATGTACAAAAACAGTGACACAAGAAATCTGAAGTTTAAGAATGTAATTACCTTGTTTCGCGTTTAAATAATTCCAAAATCTTTCAAAATTCAATGCAATGGTTCGAGACCAACACTTGATTGCAGGTCTCGACCTTACTTTGTTGAAATGTATCCCACTTTGCACATATTTTGAGTATTTTGCACATAAATATTTACAATCAAATTGAACCGCCTGTAAACATTGAACAATAAATGACAGCTATGACGTCATTTTCTATGAAAAATACCCCAGTCGATAGTCTATTTCTACAGTTTTCTTTTATATAGAGGCACACAATGGGATGTTTGCTAACCAAATACTGTAAAGTGCATTGATAATATAAAAGTTTACTGTATATTTGACAAAAACAACAGCTGTGGTATGAAAACATACCCATGTATGATATTTTGAGTTTGTTATATAAATTATACTATTACATATACAGTTAGTACAGTTCCGTGATAAAAATGTTTATGTTCAGTTGTACACAACCAGTTTATATTTGTGATAATGAATGAAAATAATTATTTTAGGCTTTTCATCAGCGAAAGCCAGCAGAGCCAGTGTGATGTTAGAACGTATAAAAGACACATGATTAAAGACACCAAGAGCAGTGAGGTAATAATTAGATGTTTTTTTTCTTCTGTAAATTATCACCCCCCCCCCCCCCATTTAAGATATGAAGCTGATTTTCACAGACAGCATATCATTTTAATGAGTACAAAATAATTTTGTTTTCTTTAGATTGCTACCAGTGGAGGACCAAGGTTATATGACAAATGTGCCGTCAAGAAAACATCATAAAATGAACTTCATGGAGCCGCTAGTGTTTAATATGCTGTTTAACATTGCTGATTCTGGTTATTGGTATCTACATAAGAATTGACTTTGATTTTAATTTAAGACCATTTATAGTTTAATGAAAATAGCAAATAAATGTTACACTCCTTGTATATTGACTTTATGCTCCTGTAAAATGGAAATATGGTGACTATATGACTAAGTACTTCTAACACTTAAATTTGACATCCACAATGGGACAGCTTAGTTTTTAAATAGTTAAAAAATATTATTAGATAGTGCTGACAATAACTGAAGAGATCATGTTTCATTCTATTTTAAACAGAAACAATGATGACATAAATAAGCAGACATTAAAAATAATTTCATTAAGTTTATAGATATACACTTTTAGTGCCAAGTTGAGGCTACTGCAAGCCTATGGGTAGGAACATAATTATACAAACATATATATATATGCTACAAACAAGATCAAAGAAAAAGATTCAAGATCATTTGATCATTAATAATAAACATAACTGATATACAAATGTCGCATGTAGTTTAATAATCTTATGAATTTGCAAAGTGGTTGGATGCAGCATTTAATAAATGGAATTCTTCAAGAAATGACATTTCACATAGGAGATATAGAAAATATCAAGACTTAGTACACTTATAGTATGTGTCTGTATTGACACTAAAAGAATCAGTGGTGTTTGCTGACATATATTCTTAATTTCAGCAATAATTCAGTTTAAAATATAACAATGGACCCCCAGCTTTAAATAAGAAATACATGGAATACTGAAACAATGGTACATATTAGATTAGAGATATGAATTATTGATCACTTTAATGAGAATCAATTCTATGAAACTCTGTGCATAAATTCTATGACAAGTTGAAACTGACTATAAATTCCTTAGGTGTCAGCGTGAGAAAAACGGACGATGCCATTAAATTTTATTCAAAGATATTTTTTTTTGTATTTTATGTAAGTATCATTTGTTGTCAGTTAATTTCTGTTTTAAATTTATTCAGATATATTGTGTCATTATGACTTGCAATAATGTTTTCTGCGGTATTCGTAAACCGTTTTGTATGAAGTAAAGAGTAACATCCCTGAATTCAGAATAAACCTACCCCTTGAAGTGTTGCATGTGTTTTATTGATCAGCCACGGGAGTAGCTTATAAATACTTTTTACTGTTTTGTTGAATATTTACCATGAAACTTGTTGGACTGATTTAATGTATTTTGTCATTAAACCTGCCTTTTAGATTTTTTTTATATAAATGGAATGTGGACGTTCATTTTTTTTTATAAAAAAGATACCTCCAATCTGACAGCTGTGCGGGAAAATGACGTCACTCAATTGCATTATGGGACATTTTGGTAAATTTACCAGGGTAAATTTACCGCCTTGGTAATTTCTTTTATACAACGTAATTACAGCCATGGTAATATTACCACGGAATTAACCGGTGGTTTAACTTACCGAGGTAAATATTTACCATTGTTTATACAATTGGCTGCTGCAGGTGTCAATATACCCACATTGGCAAATGTGTCCCTCTGGTATTTTTGGACGCGTATATACCAACATTGAGAAAAATGAATACTTTGAACAAAAAAAAGCATGCTAGTGATATTGAAGCCAAATGTTTGTGTAGAAAAACATACATAAACCAAATTGATAACGACATTATAATTGACATTTAATGGTAACACGTAAATGCATATGGTATGCCTATGGTGTCATGCTGATGTAATTTCGGCGAACTAACACCGAATTTGTTTTTTTCTCTAAAACGTCATAATTATAAAACATATCAGAAAACTAAAATAGTAAAAGTTTGTATAACTGTTTGGAAAAATTAAAACAAAATAGACATAAAGTATGTCTTTAAAACCTAAAACACGTGCCAAAATGGAGTGCTGCGGTTATATGTACATATCTATTATTTGAAAATTTAAGGGCCTTTCACACCTAACTAATTTGGTTTGTCGGAGCTATACCGGTGCGCAAATTTGGAGTTTTTTGAGAATCGATACTGTACGGTAGCGCAACGGTTGCACACAGTAAAAGCTGCACTCTCACAGATATACCGTTTATACAACTTATTATTTTTTGTTTTTGAAAGAGCAAATTTTGCGTAAATATCTGCAATCCAATGATAAAAGATTGCTGACAAAAGATCAGATCGCAGATTTTCATATTACCGTTCAAAAATTGATGTTTTATGGCTTAAACATTACTAACGGTTTAAGAAAAATGCATAAAACATAATTTTTTGAACTTATATATAAAAATCTGCGATCTAATTTTTTGTCAGCAGTCTTATGTAACTGGTTCCCATACATTTTGCAAAATTTGGCTCGTTCAAATACAAAAAATAAAAAAAGCTTTGAGAGAGTGCAGTTTTAAGAACGAAAAAATCGGTCAGAGACGGTATGTATTATAAACATGCTTAAAACATTCTGCCGTTGCGCTGCCGGTACAGGAAAAGGAACTGCAACGGTAGTTCTCCGGTATGGCTTCGTTAATGTCGGGTGAGCACCGGTAGCGCCCCGTAATGGATCGGTGGCTCTCCTGTAGCCTCATTGTGTACCGTACTTGTACATATGTGATACCGTAGTCCTGCGGATCTTCTAACGATGTACTACTGCACTAATGTATCAGTCACATTATCGAGCGATGGGGTATACGATGGACAACCGATGCCTTTGTTGATAAAAATGGCGTGGTTGCCGGCCGGACACTCATAGTAATCGGACGGTGACTGAGGCCATCAGGCGAATCGGTTGGGGTCATCGGGAGAAAAATAGTTGTAGTTAAAATTCAGCGATGTCTCCACCGATGCCCCACATCGCTCCTCATCGGCAACCCATCATTAACACATCTTTCAAGGATCGGCCGATGTATGGCCGAGCACCGTCCAGTGTCCATTGAATCTGAGGTCATCGTGGGGGTGAGTGGTTGGCAACAGACATCGGCCGATCAACATTGGCCCATAGTCGGCCGATGTACGACCGATGTACGAACGATGTTCACCAATGTATGAGCGATGTAATATACATCGGCCGATTACCGCTCGAACATCGGTGCCACGCTGGTCAAAAAATGTTTCCCTCTGGAGTCACTCGCCGAACGATCATCGGCGGGGGTATGCCTGTTGCTGTGACAGATGTGTTAAGGATTACTTGACCGATGAGGACCGTTGTTGGGGCATCGCTCAATCCACCGATTACCACCGATTACCACCGGTCTACGGCCACTGGTCGGAAAATGTGACGGAGGCAAAAGCTATGTGATATCGAACTTCTACCGTACTAATAACGTACATCGTCAGTACAACGACAGCGCAACGGTATCACTCCGCTGTACCTCCGGTCAGCGGCAGCACATTGGTAGAACAATGGCGGCGCTTCGGTGACAGAAAAGTGGTATTTAGGTACAACAGCCACTCTTACACGGTGCTTCATGGGAATTGCTACGGTAAGTTTTGCTTTCTCGACGGAGCTCTGCCGATGTTAACACTGTTGTTAATTGTGTGCTCCGATTAAGGCCCTGCTAAGTACAATGGTTGTGTTAGCCAGGTCCTTGAGACACCCAATTTGATATGCATGAGTTTTAAAATCTACCAAATACTAATAGATAAACTTCACAAAAAGAAGTTTGATCAGAGATGAAAATGGTATTAAAACATGTGATTTTTTTTCTTAAAAAAATATTTTTTTCGACACGAAAATGATAACATAAACAGTTTTGATGTTATAACAAAATATTTCTAGAAATAAATTATTTGATAAAATACTTCCATAATCAAAATACCGAATTCTGTGCGCTTATATGACATGAAATACCAACTGGTGTAAATTTACCCAAACTCCAGGTATAAGCAAAATATCCTCCGGGAATAAATTCAACCTACATGGGTATGTAACAAGGCTCGTGACAATATATGAGGGAACTCTCTTAAGGGTTATTCTATACGTTTATTTCCGGCCTCTGGTATAACATCAAAACCCTGATACAATCATTTAGTCAACATAGCATAATATCTAGTGGCCGATACTATAATAAATGAAACGTTGATATCAATTAACAATACAATCACATTAAAACAATGCACATATAAAACGCATAGAAAGTACATAACACTCACAGGTACAAATTCACAACCGAGCCCAACGATTGTGGATCGAACATTGCACTATGGCTCACACCGCTATCCCCCATCTCTGTGCCGCTACTGTTACTGCAACGTTAATAATGGTGGAATAGATAGAGGTCGTGACTCTTAAAACATGCAGTGCATTGTTCTTCAGTAATATGCCGCCATAATGAAATATACAAGAACAGCCATGTACATGAACTATTATTCTAAATGCGTTTACAAACAAGACATTGCCCATTTGCAACATACAGAACATGAACGGATACAAAACTAACCTCAAACTCCACAAACGCCTGAAACGTTAAAATATCAATTATCTTTCAGAAGTGAACAAAGACTTATCCATCCACCTTTTCTAGCAATCAGTAAAAAACGTATATTATCACATGACCAATTAGGGGATTTTAAAACACGAATTGCGGGAAACTGCCCATGCCTGTTCAGGAGTAAACACAATTTGTAAAAGTAATGGTCAAAGGGAAACAATCGACAACTCTTGTTAACCCGAAGGTTAACGACCACCAAATATGATATAATTGAAAGTCATTAATTTTCAACCCGGTTACACGTATTTGCGTGAATAGGCACACATAAACCCCTAAGGAAAGTCTATCCGAGGGAGCAAATTTCCTTCAAGGAGTTTATCACTCGAGTTTTCCTGGAGGGAAATCAGTACAGTGTACATTCGGGAGGATATGAGAAAGTAACCCTGATGTGGATCGAACTAACAACCTCTTAGGTGAGAGGCGGACACCTGTACCACTATCCCACTATCATCCTGGTGGGGATCGAACCCACAACCTCTTGGGTAAGGGGCGGATATCTGTAGCACTAATCCACTATCATACTGTTGTGGATCGAACCCACAACTTTTTGGGTGAGAGGCGGACACCTGTAACACTAATCCACTGTCATTCTGGTTGGGATCGAACTTACAACCTCATGAGTGAGAGGCGGACACCTGTACCACTATTCCACTATCATCCTGATGGGGATCGAACCCACAACCTTTTGGGTAAGGGGCGGATATCTGTACCACAAGTCAACTCTTACCCTGGTGAGAAAAGAACCCACATCTACTTGGATGGGAAGCGGACACCCGTACCACTGGACCACTCTTACCCTAGTGGGGCCCGAACCAACAATCTCTTGCGTAAGAGGTGAACATCTGTACCGCTAGTTCACTGCCGCCTCCCTGGAGAGGATTGAACCAAAAATATCTCGGGCCAGAGGCGGACCCCTGTTCCACTAGTTCACTCTTACCCTAGTGGGGATCGAACCCACTTCACATTGGGTGACCATCGCCGACCTGGAAGTAAGGGTCACGGACATCGACCATCGTGTGTACGCATGGCATCCTTTGAGCTGTCCACCCTACAACGTCCTAGAGATAAGAACATTGGGATCGGGGCATAGCTGCCGAAGGACGATCGCGACGACCGCGGCACCATTGTCGTTGTATGACACCATGAGTTGAGCAAAGGACGCCGGAAGAGAGGTGAAGTACGTTAAAAAAATCGCTGTTTATCAACGGGAGCCTGTACACACACCCAACCAGTGAAGACAATGATCTAGTTCATTGCTCAGAATGTTTATTACAAGCTGTTTGCTGTTACCTATTAACCTTTCTGTCAAACCATACACAACAATGTTCTTACGCATGCTTCTAGCTTCTGCATCTATGGATTTGTATGAAAGAACTTTAGAACTCCAAAGTTGGGCCTCACATAATCTTTCCATACGAGTCATCTTTTCATCCATTTCCCGGTAACTCTTGTTAATATTTTTCATTTTTAGTGTTACAATCTGATTGTTGGGTTTGAATTACTCTGATTGTATCATAGTTTTTATTCACTTGTTCAATTATACTTATCAACTTATCATCGGTTGTCATACTTGCAAACATATATATTTGATGAGGTGCTTGAACCACTTGATCCGCTTTTGAACTTCCTTTTCTTTCTTCTGTTTACAGTTTCGAAGCCGCCATTTTGCCTTTGTTCGAATCTGTTACCTGTTTGAATGTTATATTCCACATTATCCCCATTATCCCCACTACTCATCCGATCACTTTCGTACATACCCTCTCCATTTCTTCCTGAAGCCTTATCACCAGGAAAACAATCCGATTACTTCGTTTAGATTAATTAATATTTAAACACACATGCTGAAAATACCTGTGCTGACCATTGACCTTGACCTATGACTATATATTTTTATATAGCTACGCACTTTTCTCTTTCGAATGTGCGTTTGTATTTAGTCTAGATTTTAAATGTAGAGGAGTCATCTTTCCGAGTACCTTTTTTCTTGAAATTATTGTCAAAACATCTTGTTCGTACCTTTTCCATTACATTTACTCTAAGGAATTCGATGTTAAATCGGTTTATCTTAACTTAAGAATGCCGGGAAATCAAGTTGTTGCAATGTTTACAGTGTAAATGAATGTTTTCCTTTTCTGTCTCTACTCATGAATACTTTCATGATAACATGGGGTTACCAGGCGACCATTGTTGGGACGACGCAGACGACACCAACTTCACAGGAATAGTGTCTGTTTTAGGCATGAGAATACATTTTTTTATCTGAATCATTTAATAATGATGTAAAAAAGGGGGAGGGGGTGGGGGAGGGGGGGCAAGCTAACTCTATAAATTTGAATAGCCCGGAATACGACCCTGCCTAGGCATGTGCGTAATGTTGCTGGTAACATTTGTTGTAGATATGAGCCATGAAGAGTTGTAAGTCGCTTCAACAAGTGGCATTGGCCACACTTCCTTTCAAAACTCAGACTAAAAAGAAAGAAGAGGAAACATTTAGACATAACAAGACGAAATATTACATTATTATACCATAAAAACAAGAATAACGCAACACCACACTGGAAGGATCACTTCTTAAATTTACTCATTGTCATACATCAACAACAAGCTATAACACCAACAGCAAAATTATTCCTGTATACAAATCACATTGATGTGAGTAGCATACATGTGTATCGAATTTGGCTGAACGTTTTATTTTTAAAGTTGTTAGGTGTTGCACTAATCGGAAAACGTAGCTATTTTTGAAAACAATAAAAACCCAATTTTCTTTTAACAAATTAAAATGAATTAAGCGTTAAACGTTGAATGCAATTGTTTTCATCAATCAAAAAGAATAAATAAATGTCGAAATCAATGATATTAGATAACATAATATTTTAGCACTTACCAATCATTTAACACAGTTTTCAGCTATTAAATACACAGTTACAAATTTGTTATTACAGTAATTAATATTTAATGTATTTAGTGCATTATTGATTAAGTAGTAAAAGGTTTATCATTCAAAATTTGTGTTTGTTATTCAAGTGTTTGTATTGATTTTGAATAAAAGTGTCACTTTGCAACTGAGCACCTCTCCAATGTTTGATTATTCTTTTGAAGACTACTATTTAAAGTAATAACGGGATATTTTATAATTAAGTTTAAACTCTGCTTGTCCAAGTGGCAGGTATTCGTGTTAAACTTCAGTGTTTGCATACCAAACTATCTATCTCAGCGATAGGTTTAAGTAGGGTATGAGCTCAAAAGATTAAAGCGTAAAGACCTTAACATTACAGTCAATGAAATCACTGCATTCCATTATAAAGTAAAGCTTAGAAGTATATTATAACAAGAGGGTATGAGAATAATATCAAGGTTCATTGCTTTCCATTGTAAATTGAATTAAGGGGGAAGGTCCCATCTTTGTTTTTATAGCATTGACGGAACAATAATAATTTAACTTAAAATCAATTTTATAAAAAGTTGTTACTAATCATGTATACTCTTTGTTGATTAAGCATTAATTCAACAATAATTATTTTCACTTCCAATTAATTTCCTAATCATTTGTTACGGATCAATTTGCAAAGTAGCCGAGAGGAAATTATAATTTGCTAAAAACAAGCTATCCCCGACACGGCACTCCTTTTTTAAAAATTATCGTGCCATGTTATATTCATAATCATAGTTTTGTATCATTCATAACTACTTTAAATCTGATTAGATCTTGTAGTTTGAGCTATGGTTTATGTCCTTTTGTGCGTCTAAAGAGGACAAAAGTTTGTATTTCAATACTTCTATGCGGTAATACAATTCAATTAAATCGAAAGAAGAAAACCCCCTGATTTTAATGCCACGTATGCATTGGAAAGTTTCTGTCTAGGTTTCGTAAAACGCATTTTTTCATCAGTGGTTGACGTGATCTAAATCATTGTGCAAACATGGTAAGTGAGCTTTGTTTTTAGATATGTATTACATTTCTAGGACACTGTTTTAAGATCTAAATTGAGTAAATTCCATACTTGACCGATGTTTTGATGCGCATGTACAAAATTAATACTTCATTTCTTACGATGTTACATTATTTGGAGTTTAGACTATTTACGGTTGTGGACATTGTGGTCTTATTTCTAAAGTTGTGATAAAAAATAACCCGTGACTCGTGTGTCTTGTGAACAACAAATCTATCATTAAGTTACTTGAAACCGCTTATAGCCTTTGTAATATAAACGTTAACTTAGACGTTACATGAACGATCGTTTATGATCTTTACATAATGTATATAGTTCCCCAACGATCATTTAGTGTCATACGTGCACTTTGAAGTTTGTTAAACTAGGTAAAAAAATACTAATACAAAATCGCCTAAATTGCTATTTATTTAAAGGCAACTTAAAAACTATGTTATCTGACGCAGTGCAGTGGATAAAACACCCGACAAGAATGATAATTGCGCTTATATTATATATACAGAGAAACACAACAAAAATGTTAAATAGTAGAAAAATAATTTAAACGCGACTTAAAGCTGCATTCTCACAGATTGAACGTTTTGACAACTTTTTTTTTATTTTTGTCTTGGAACGAGCCAATTTTTGCGAAAATCCATGGAAACCTGATTAATAAGACTGCTGACAAAAAATTAGATCGCAGATTTTTATATTTCAGTTCAAAAATTGATGTTTTATGCATTTTTCTTAAACCGTTAGTAACGTTTTAGGCCATAAAACTTTAATTTTCGAACGGAAATATCAAAATCTACGATCTGATTTTTTGTCAACAATCTTTTATTATTGGTTTACAGATACTTACACAAAAAATTGCCCTTTCCAAGACAAAAAATAAAAAAGTTATAAAAATGGTAAATCTGTGAGAGTGCAGCTTTAAAAAGCAATAAAAATGTCACATGCTTATGTTCAATATTTTTTATAAGTGAATTTGTATTAAGAAACGTTTGACGCATCATAACCTGATAATCTGCTCTTCCTCATGCGTGTTTGTTTGTTGTTTTTTCACATGAAAGTTACCCGTATGCGATTAAAGATCTTTGGGGAACGATAGTTAATAACTTTTTACCTAATATAAAGAAAAGGTAATCTATTTAGTTTGCCATCTGCTTGCGAGTCTAGTGTTTTCTTAACCGTTTCGTTAAAATGATATGGTCGACCATTATGTATATTGAAAACCTACTGCATATATTTCAGCGTACTGGCCATGCATTAGCCTGCTTGATACACTGCTTCATATTCTCGCTACCAACTTTATATAAACTGATACATAAACTAGAACATAACGGGAGAGCGAACTACAACAAGGAAGGAATGTTTTACATCATCAGCGTTAGTCTGTCGATAATCGAGGCTTCAGGCGTGTTTGGCGGTTTTCCTGTATATGACTTTTCTGGATTTGATGACAAAATACCCAATCTCATTATAACCGAGGTTGTTTTGTGTGTTCCAACAGCCGCTCATATTTTGTATATTCTATGTGGTGATTATTATCCGACATGGTGTGAGCAAGTCGGTTACGAGTGCGCCAAACATGTCATGATGGTAATTTTGAATAGGATATTACACGCTGCTATAGGTTCTATAAGACTGGCATGAACAATATTTGGTCGGAGTTTCAGTGACCTAGATATTCTCTAAACCTTTAACATGAAGAACTGTTAAATTTACCGTATTATCCTGAATAAAAGATGAAAAAACACACATTTGTATGTCTGTCTGTTCTATTTGATAACGTACCACAACCTTATACATTGGACTTTAAGTCTTTCTTCGGTCATGTACATAACGGACTACTTCATTTGTTTAGCGGTATGATTAGCCTCTAATTGTGGTCCAGCCAGTAGGACGGACAGATAGTTGAAACACACAAAAAAACTTTTTCTTTGCTCATTTAAGGCGCGTTCAGGCCAGTGAGACAACTGTACATGCCTTGAGCTCTAACAACCGAAAATTCCCAAAATGGAGATTGCCATTCATTTTAGTGTTAATGGCAAGTTAAACTTGTTTACAATTCAAGCTGCTTTCTGTATGCCATATAAACAATATATTAAACTATTTTAATATACAACATTTAAGACAACTGCATGTAATTGAGAGAGGTGTTCCATCAGATGAATGGAGGAGCTTTCGGGGGCTCGAGACTTGAACCAAGACTCAAAACTGTTACCTAAATGGTGTTTGAAAATGCCCCGTGTTCGACTAAAATGACACACGAGCGTGAGCGTCCGCTCCGAATCTTGTTTTACAATGAGTTGACATTAACATGACTCCAGTACGGGGTGGGGGGGGGGGGCTTTTTGAAAGGATCTGCCAAATAGAAACGCAAACAAAATGTTTGACCACCGTTAAACGTTTAGTCAATATAAATGCGCAACAAACAATGATGGTGACCCGGAAATGACGCACTTGTTTTTTTTTCAATACTCTGGTTACGAGACGCCGTTACAAATACAATCGAAATTTGCATTGATCAAAATCAGTATTATTTTGTTTCGATATTTGAGAGAAAGGCGTGTCACTTTAAGTGAGTCTAGAAAGTCTGGACTAATAGAGCTGTGTAGATGGGCGCAATAGCTAAGGATTGAGATTGATCCTGATGGATTATTGGAAGATCGGCCCGAAGTTACCAGTCAGAAGCTGATGCTGAGTGATATGTGCCTCATGTCTCCACAACGGCTGTCTGGGACTACGGATTTGTCTGTCGTACCAGTGCTGTCAATGTTTGACATTTATAATTTGATTACATTTAGTTACTTTGGCCACGTCTCCCTAAGGGTCTATCACCAGCTTGAGGATATTCAATGTTCCAAGATTGCTATACACGAGATATTGAGACGGTGCCATATCCAAATAGTGGTAAGACATACGTGGGAACGATTGCTTGAAGTCAACTGTATGTATAAAAAGTGTTTTCATCCTTGAAATGCCTAGAAACGTTCAAATATCTGTGTTGAAGATGAAAACAATAATTTGGCATTGAGATGTTCACATGCTTATTTTGACCAAGTACTAGGACAAATTGGATTTTCTGGCCTCGCCAAATGTGTGTCACTTGGGAACCCCCCAAAAGGCATTTGTTCTTTTACTGTTGACATTTAGGAATTATTCTAGTTGTTTAAATGAACATCGATGCATACTTTCCACTTCTGAAAAACATATGCTGTACAAATTGAAAGACAAATGCATTGCCTGCTTTTATCTCATATAGACAACATTACATTTTTAATATTACTGTTAGTTTGATAATACTTATTAATATGGTTATATTGCTTTGAGTCTAGAACATATGTATCTTGTGAAACCATTTTTTATCTTTAACATATACGGTGTACAAATGACATACCTTGTAATACCATATTATTTTATTATAATTTGTACAAGCAACTTTATTGCTTTCCTGATATTTATACAGGAAAACCATCAAAGGCAATATATTTACAATTTAATTATAATCCAAGGAAAACAACTACAAGTTCAAAAGCTTACCAGCTAATTATTACATGGTTTCACACTGACATGGTTATTGTAAAAAAATGTTCTAAATTTTACTTAAAATTGGAGCAAAAGTAAAACATCCATATTTGTATTAGTAGGTTCTGGCGAAAGAACTTGCATATTCTTTCTCTACTCATATAACCATATGAAATTATTCTTGCATCTTAAAGAATCCCCAAGCACCTAGAAATCGCATTATGGTAAAATGGGTGCCTTAAGACAATATTGAGTATTAATTTAATGGTCAGAATTTGTCATTTACATGTTAAATGATAAAACTCTTACCTTAAGTTTTTTTGTTGAATTGATAAGTTAACTGTTAGTTAGTTTTTATCAATATTGCCACTAAACCGGGTTTATGTTTAAACTTTTTGCTACTGAGCTTGTTTCTGTAGCTTTTTGCATAAATATTGTATATGGAAAATTTTGATAAATCATTGTATCTGTACGTTAGCTTAAAAAATGTTATCCAGCTCTGCCAACAATACTATAATGTTTGTTGGTTTAAAGTGTTATTGAAAAACTAATTCATATTGAAACATATGTCGCTCCCTACATGAGCTTTCGTACCAGATTTGATTTATAAATACCCTTAAACATAGTTCAATGTTTGCATCTGTTGTATTGCTTATTTCATCTGTATTCTGATATGACAAAAAGCAAGTTAATAAATGAGGGAGAAAATGATCCAGTTGAGTTGTTTTATGTAGTTTTTAATGCTTGAGTGTTATTTTAAATTCATGTTCAAGAAAATCACCAAAATGTATTACCATATATAAGTATTGTACAATCACATTGATTTCATAGTTTCAGTTTGGGGTTTGGTTTAAAACAAAAGTATACATTATTATAACATGTGTAAATAGATTAATATTGTTTCGTAGACATGATGCATGCACAAGTATTCACTTTCGAAACAAAAAGTAAAATGTACATTCTTATGACAGAATATATTTCAAAGATTTAGTTTAGTTTAAACTTATTTAATTTTACAACGATTGTGAAACAAGCTATTGTAACTTATATTTATCACTCTCGTTGGCACGATGTTGCGCAAGCGTGTGGTCTTGTGTTGTGGGGAAATCGGAGTAGCCGGAGAAAACCCACTCGTCCGGCTTGGTGACCACTAACCAAATTCACATGCGCCAAGGCCGGGAATCGAACCCGGGTCGCCTTGGTGAGAAGCGATAGCGCTAACCACTGTGCTAACCGGACAACCTAGTGGATTTAAATCCATGACATAAGTACACATGCATGTAAATATGCCTAAGTTTATTACAGAATTAAAATGCACTTTCATAAACTTTTTTTGGCAGCAGAGTATTTTGCATATACTTTAGGCGAGGCATGACGGTAAGTTGCTAACAACTGCAACACTTGTTGTAGTTTGCCTCAATAGATATCGAAACTTCTATGAAAACCATTATAATTATGCCGGACATAAGGTTTCCATTCTTCGGATAGCTCTTTCAACATGAATTTTGGGGCAATATATCTTCAACGTTTTATTGCTTTACTGCTGCGGCATTTGCCATGTGTAAATAAAATATTACGCTCAGCAGTCTTTGGAAGTAACAAGTTCCTTATATTGATACCACGATCAGCTATTATATCCTCACCCTTTTCAATATTGTCTAAAAATCCGGAAAACCTGTACAATTTTGGCATCACTTATATAACCTTGGTAACCTTAGATATCTAGCAAATGACTGGGGTATATTTACTTTGACAAGTTCTGTGCTAAGGCTATATAATCAAAGTATTTAAACGCGGGTGTAACAAATTGGTCCAAGAGATAAAAATTATACTGACCTGTCTACTAGATACACCATGCAGGTATGACAAGTGTTTATTTCCAAATCCCACTCGAATTGTAACTAAACAGCGTAACATTTTTACAAATAATGATTGTGATGTTGTTGTTCATTCCCTCGTGATTGGTTGGAACGTAAAGTGTTCTTGTATTTTCCATACCAAAACTTAGTATTTTGAGCTGCAAGCAATATCCAGTCAATATGCTACTCAGGACGTGCAACGTTTGGGAAACCAGTATTATATTGAAAACATGTAGCAATATGTTTTTGAATATGGTAAATAAAGTCAACCGATGTGTTATCTGATGTTTGTGTTGCAAAGTAGGTTGTGATACTTATACTCTCTGTTTTAACATCTAGGTTATTATCACACTGAAATATATCCTGAAACACCGGTAGGTTAAGTTGCATGGAAAGTTATCCTCAAGTGTTCTGTTATCAGTGGTAAATATATCACGGTTGGTATATCTTAATTTAGACTTTTTCGACTGCTGTTGAGATGTTTTCATCTCTGAAGGGTGTTTGCGACTTGGGGTGGCAATGCGTGATGAAGTGTGGGTGGGGCAGGTAATGGATCTATAGCTCCCTCAAGGCAGGGCTAAAATAAATAAATTCATGGTTTATCAGCTACTAACCTATTTCAATTCTTACTTAAATGCATTTACAAAAAAAATACGGCACTGTGATAGTCTTATTCGAGGTAATACTAATAAAAGTAATACCAAGAAACCACTGTCACACACACACACACACACACACACGCACACGCACAAACACACATATATATCATTGTCAATAATATAGGCATACTTCAGATACGAATTCTTACGAATTCTTCGTTTAACCAATATTTACTCTTACTAGTATGATACTTTATAAACATACAAAAAAACCTTCGAGCATACGAAATGATGTTATCCAATTGTGTCAACCAATAGATCCTGTATGGCCTGCCACAATTCGTGATCAACAGTTTACGACGATCGTGGCTCTTTGTTGGTTTAGGACAAGGTCTTAAAAGAACGTCTTTCATGTGTGGCTTTTATACCGACTGTCACTTTTACAAGTTCCCCAACTGCAGTGATTAGTATGATTAGTAACGCAACCATTTATTGTTTATTTAATATTTTATTACAATTGTGTTGATGACAACAGCGTTTAAATTTGGCGGTATCGATTGACTTCGTTTGTACCGGTGTCACGTGACGTAAATATTGGAAAAAACAAGCAGATTTCTGGGCTTGAAGAATTCAACCTCCGAAAATTTGGGAGGGTGGGGGGTCAGTCTGAATTTTAACGATTCAAAAGCCTTTTTTTGATGATGTTCAAAACAAGCGCACAATTTACTAATAATGAAGTTTGGTTACGTTGACTACCTACAATATATACATCAAATAGATAGACTTGGTGCCAATATTTTCTTCTTTTAATTTCTCTGTTTCTAGACTATATGTCTTCTACCGAATCGATCAAGCCATGCCATCCCGATTGCGCACATCAACAGAAAACTGTGCTAGGAAATCCCTTATACATACGCGTAAATTGGATACTCCAAAATCTTTTGATCGAATAATGTGCGATGTCACACCAATGCTGTAACCCATTGGCAGTCGACACATTAAACGAACCAAGCCTGTTTGGGGTCTGGAAGGCGGTCGCATGCGCTGATCTCCAGGCAACAAAATTCGAAATGTACCGATATAGGGACCCTAGCCTACCTTAAAGCTGCTCTCAATTATTGATTTGTTAAGTAATTATTTTGGCATTATTTTAAAAGCATTTACAAAATCGAAGCGTATACACAATATAAAGGCACATTACTCTGCTATCAGTTGATTATTGCCAAAAATATTCATGCTGCCTGACCTTAAATCCTGATTAATCGCCCATGATCTGAAAGTGTCGCACTCCGCCATTTTGATGAAAACATGTCGAAATCCAGACCAAAGATATGACGGTTTCGCCGGTTTATCTACTAGGCATTAGTATGTTTTTCGGATTGATTACACGGAAGCAATTATTTGGAAGGTAATGTATTCATTTATTCATGCTGTCATCCTTTATTTAAGTTTTCATTGGATGTTTATAATCACTAACCTTTTGACAGTTTGTCCCGGAAGTATTTTTTCGCAACAACAGACGGTTTACTAAAAGCAACAAATATTATGGCGGAAAGTTTGAAAAACACTTGAACAATTTATGAAAATAAGTAAAGCAAGCACCATCCCTACGAATTAAGTCAAGATTTGTTATTCCGCGAAGAGTTATTAGAAGTTGATAGACTTTATTTCCATGATATTTTGTGTCGAGAGGTTTCTGGTGCAAGTGAGTTAGTATTTAGTCAGTCTGATTCAGAAAATGATTCCAGCCATGAAAGTAATTCTGTTAATGATGAATCAGATGATGATGTATGTAATACAGAGACTGTTCAATGTGAAAGCCTATGATTTAGAACCTTCTGCAGAGGATTTAAGACAGAGAAAGCAAAATTATGATTTCTTTGCTCAGACCTGCAAGTGTAAAAATCTTTACGGCAAACCATTTCAGCTGGTATGCAGACAGATGAACTTGATCTTGTTATTAAACCAGCCATGTTGTGCCACAGAAAAGATGGCCAACAAACAGACAGTAGTAAACATAAACGACAGGTGAGGGTTAGGCCCAGTCAGAAGTTTTACATTATGGGAGTTTAGGTTTGCCGTGAAGTATTCTGTTTCGCTTACGACATCGGAAAGGAGAAACCAAAAAGATTTGGTCGCTCTATTGACAATGACGGATTGATTTCTAGGACTCATTGTAATACCTAGATACTACCTCAAAGTGCAATCACATTCGAGGAAAGAGAAAGCATTAGAAAGTTCTTCATCTGCTATGCATCTGACAGTGCAATTCCCCTCCCCGGAAGGCTTCCAAACCACCGCAAAAGTTAAGTGTTGTTGCCATCTGATAAGTCACAAGCAGACATTCATGTTGAATATGAAACAGTAGAAGGTGCTAGAAGTATTAGTCTTAGTACTTTTACCAGAGTATGGCGTGAGTTGTGCACACATATAGTATTAGCTAAACCCAAAACAGACTTATGTTTTAGATGCCAAACTTGTTCTTGCAAGACTTCACAAAGTGGTGCCCTTTCTAAAGATGATAAAACGACACTACTTGATGAATATGAAAGTCATGTTGAAAGTGCTAGACATCAGAGGAAGCAATACAGAATGCAGTGTGTTGACTCTAAAGTTACATGAAGTGAAAACATAACAATTGAAGGTGAGCTTTGGTTAATAAATTTCTATGCGCTTTAGTTTTAGCTGTCTTATGTCATGCTTCGAGATTTTCTAGTCTTAAAATTAAAATATAATATGTTGTAAGTTTTTGAATTATAACAGGCTGGATATTGTGTTGTCATATTTTAGAATGTCAGTCTGCATCAATGAAAGTGACTTACATTTTAGCTAAGCTTTTTTGATGCCTGTGATGCTTTAAACACATGTTAACTTTGAGAGTATAAATATTCAAAACTTCGTTATAATTCTGAAACGGAATGACAAGAAACCCAACAGATCATTTTATTTTACTGATATTTCCCCTTCTATGTTATAAATTTAAAATGTAAAAACTATTAATTTTAGGTTCAGAGTCATGTTTCTTAGATGCAATCGTCCACTGCAGCTGGGACTCTATGCAGCAGGTTCAAATTCCGCACCATAGCCAACAGGTTAGTTACTTTTTTATATCAAGTACAAGCAAATAATCAATGAAGTAGTTATCAACTTATTTCAAGAGATAAAAATTTGTTGAAAGAACTTAATGTGCAGAAATATGCATGATGAACCATACATGTGAGCGCCTAAGGGTTACTGCAGTAAATGTACTTAAATTGCTTCATAGTGTAGTAATTGAATGTAAAATTCATATGTTTGAATTCTTTTTACATGATTCAGAAACTGAATCCTTTACTATTTAGAAAAAATGCTGATTCTTATTACCAGACACTGTTGTCAAATTTATTGCAAGCTTTTATCTACTGCAGGTTGGACCCATGTATTTCAAAACTGCAAAGAGTTGTGAGGTATTTGGAGTTTGCTGTGAAAGATCTGGTAAGTTAATTTATTGATGACCCACTACTTATATATGTCTGAATTCACTTTCTTACTGTATTAAATTGCAGTATGTTCAATGTAATAATATGACCTGATGTCAAATGTTAATAATTGAGAATTGATGGAGCACTTAGCAATTAATGTTTTACTTCATTCCAACTAACTGATTTAGAATGTTACCTTTCCATTGGTCGTATCATATGTAACTCTAAACCTGCAATGTGCATTTGAACATTTATCTGGAACATATTAGTTATGAGAAGCATTTTAAATGTTTTGTGTAATGATGTTGAATACTGGTGGTGTTAATTTTTGCTACTGTTGCTGATGATGGTGATGATGATATTAAAAAAAAAGTAATAAGAAGGTTAACTGTTTTTCAGAGAAACATGTGTTTTACCTTTTTTAGGGTGTCGCCCCATGCAAAGGAGCAAACACACTCCACCATAACCTTGAAAACTACGGCCTGGGTGAAGAATATGCTCAGTTCCACTTTGACAATTGCCAAGGACAGACCAAAAATAATGCTGTTCTTGGTTATGCTTTGTGGAGAACATTGACAGGTGAGAGTTGTTGTGTTAAAGTGAAAAAATAAAATATGATTATGTGAAATATATTATGGTATTGCTTTATTAATAAACTCATAAGGTTTTCTGAGTAGCACTGTAGATGAGTGAAATAGATGTATAGTTTTAACTATTTTAGACATATGATCTGCCATTTCATTCCCCAAACAGAGCAACAAATCTTACTAAAGATGGATTGAGTTTTATATATAAATATTTTTTCGGACAGCTTTGTTTCGATTATTGAAAGCAATTTTTGAGTACGAGTTTGCGATATTACAAAGTATCAATGATGTAAACCTGATGTGTAATATATATGGGTGCTAGTTCATCATTTAAAGGTCTATTGAACAATTGTTATATCAACTAAAAGATTAAAAAAAAACAATAAAAAAACTGAAGGAGAATGTTTATTTCCCGCCGGCAGTTCAAACTTATACAAAAACCTTCTAAACTATGTTTAACTCAAATCGGCCAGCACCCTACCAAGTTTGCCCGGCTAACAATCGCTCTCGGACTCATCAAGTCCTGCGAGCCTTCCACCCTCAAGCCATTATGTATATCCTAGGGTATTTAACGCATTATGGCGAGCAGTTATCATGACCGTCTTATGGGCAAACTATATAAGTTGATGCAAATAATATATATATTTTAATTGAAATGCATTATCATTTTAAACTCATTTAACATCGACTGATAAAAACCAACAACAAAAACCATTTGATTAAGATACAGAAAAAAACATATTAAACGTTATAAAAAAATGTTATTTTTTAATTTGAAAAGAATTCCCCAGTTGAAAAAATGCCAGAATATTTCTAATATATCTTTGTAATTGAACGTTAAGCATATGCTGATCTTTTTTACATCAACCTATGGTGTGCGCATTTAATAATAATGTACATGTAGTTTGGAACTACAGAACTATACAACCTCATACGTGGTATTTCTACTTTTTTCAGCTCATAGATGACACCAAAGATAACCAACAGAACGAAAATGAAATGTCAAAATATTTTGAGATAACATTCTGTCATGATAAACGTAAGTGTGTTATAGACATGTGTCTTATCGTCTTGTAAAGTTTCCGTTTAGTTTGCTGTACAAATGCAGACATGAATCACATACTGGCTGATTTATGTGTTCCTTACTTGATTCTACATTTGGCAGGTAGGTTAGTTTTGTGTGTATACAATTATGGCGTTAAATATTGTTTAAATGTTTTGAAAAATGCTCCATTTTGTCAGTACAGTACTGGGTTACAAACACAAATATGTTCACATACTGTGCTAAATATTCAATGCCATGCCAAATTGATTATCTGTAATGCGTCATTTGGGTTGAAAATTGCAAAAACAAAGTATTAACCAAGATGATATAATTACACAAAATAATGTTGTTATAAAAGAATGTTCAAAATAATATAAATATCTAGTTTTTGTACTTTGTAAAATTGCAAGTGTAAATACATCGTATGTATACCACGTGATAAATCACGTCATGTATGCTACGTCGGAAGTCAACATTTTGCTCGAAATGAAGACTTAAATCAAAGATAACTTTTCTTTTACTAGACCATTTTAGATAAAACAAAGGGCAGACTGTGGCGCTTTGAGTGCAATGCCTTCGGTCTTTTACAACAGTTTGATTGAGAGGTTAGTTTCATCAAACACTTTGATGAATAAATAGTGAAGTTATATTTGTTTAATTCTTCATTCGAAGCAAAGTATTGGGATAACCGCCTTGTAACGGTCAGTAAAACAAGAGTACACTGGAACCCGAGTCTACCGGGAGCTTGGAACGGTCAGTAAAACAAGAGTACACTGGAACCCGAGTCTACCGGGAGCTTGGAACAGTCAGTAAAACAAGAGTACATTGGAACCCGAGTCTACCGGGAGCTTGGAACAGTCAGTAAAACAAGAGTACATTGGAACCCGAGTCTACCGGGAGCTTGGAACGGTCAGTAAAACAAGAGTACATTGGAACCCGAGTCTACCGGGAGCTTGGAACGGTCAGTAAAACAAGAGTACACTGGAACCCGAGTCTACCGGGAGCTTGGAACGGTCAGTGAAACACGAGTACACTGGAACCCGAGACTACCGGGAGCTTGGAACGGTCAATAAAACACGAGTTCACTGGAACCCGAGTCTACCGGGGGCTGAAACTATTGTGCATGGCCATAACATCACAGTTCCATGTTGTTTTTTAACTTACAGCATCCGCAGTCGCCATTTCTGGTCCTCTTTGCTTCTCATGTAGAGATTATCCAGAAATAGACTCGTGTCAAAATGTCAAGCAATGTGACCTTGACAATGTAAGTATAGCATCATGTAGTTCCTTTCAATATAGTATAGTGTTGTTCTTTCTTTGCAATTAAAAGCCTTTTAGGTCAAATAAGACTAGATATGGAAATGAAATGTGTAACCAACAACACAAATATGCTTCGTGCAACTGATGAGAATCGAACCGTCGACCCCTCGCTCTGCAGCTCGCTCCATTGTCGCTATATTCAATACCTTGTAACACACTTATCTTCCATTTTCGTAAATCGTCATAAAATTTTGGAGATTAAGGTGAATTTGCTTGACATTGAGACTCATCGTACCAAGTGAGTCTTTTACGTTGACAAAACCACACAAATTTGCTGCATACATTTGGTTGGGATCGAAATCACGACCCTTCGCCCTACATACGGACACGTGTGTGCTATATGGGCTAGCGAAATAATAGGACAAAGTTCTGGTTTTTGCCTAGGTAACGGACTCGATAGTTATTCGAATTGGCTAGCATCTGTTTTAACAATCGAGCAAAAATAAAAAGCTAGCTCCATAGCAAGACAGTATAAATGCCGCTATGTATCCTATACATTATAACATAAGCACAGCATGTTACAGATACTAGTTAATTTTTGTATGCGACAATTGACATTCAAAGAATTCTGGCAACATTAAACTGGTGGTAACTTTGGCAGTTCAAGGAATGGTGTTCATGTTTTGTGGCATATAAAACTATGTTCGGCCGACGAAGTGATAACACATACTATATGGATTCATTTATTTATGCTTTCTTTTTGATTCGCGTTGATGTTTAAATTCATAATAATTTTATCATATATGGGTTTGCTTCTATATTGCAGGTGTGCTACATTAGGAAAAATCAAGGGGTCTATGATAGTGGATGTATGAACGAGCGGGTATGTTTAGAGTCGAAAACTGACTAAAATTAATTTTGCTTTCCATACATTTTGTTCTTGTTTACCATATTTTACATCATCTGGCTTTATATTCTGTTTCAAGAAAGAAGTTTCAAAAAAATTTGTGGTATTTACTTGTGTTTCTTTACTTCTAACTGTGTACTTTTCCAGCAATGTCAGGCTGTAGTCAAGGTCAGTCAATTGATTTTTGGACGAAAAAGAGGCTTATCTGTAGGGACAGGTGGGATATATTTTGAATTTAGATAAGAAAAATGACTTTCATATAGATTATAAATTATAATGATTAAGCTCGTATGTTATGACAGATATAAGCTGATATATTGAAAAGAGACATTTCTTAAGAGACCAATCGAACATGCCGCTGGTAGAGTACTCTCGCTTTGTAATACATGTTATATATTTGGGTAATACATTTTATATAAGTAAAAGAGGCACGGGTCGATTAATCTAAATAATGTGTAAAATAAGAATAAAGTTCGTAAAAGAATGAGGAAAAATAAAACGGCCGATATACATACTACCATAATTCTGTAAATAAACCAAAACAAATTGTCTCGTTGCTGAATTTCGTTCTGCTCTGCCGGCTCCGAACTTTTTTCAGTAACATGCAATAAACCTGTTTGTCTTGTAGAAACTGAATGTTACATAAAGTGTTGCAATGGAGACCTCTGTAACAGTGGACCGTGTCCTAATATGACGACTGCTATCCACACCACTACGACAACAACAAGAGGTGCATATATCCCCACTACGACAACAAGAAGAGGTGCATATATCCTATCGTATTAGCCATGGTTCGCTTTACTCAAAATAACTGTAGATAATGAGCAGAAAACACCTATTACAATTTATCCAGGAGCAATCCCAAGTGTCATAAGAATACAATGGAAATTAAATGACCCGGTTGCCTTAAACAATGTATGGGCTTGTGTAAATGCACTGTAATAACACTTAATAAAACGTATATTCGGTCCCGATTAGATTATCATTCTTATGATCAATTAATAGACTTGATAGCAATGGCGTATCCTGCTTAACTGCTATTATGTTTTATGTGAAAAAATACTGTAGCAAAGTTTATGAGAATTCTGAAATAATCTATTTTGGTATATCTATAATTCTTTAGATTTAGTTAATGATTTTGAAAATAGACGGTATAAGGGTCTCAGTGTTAAATACTTATGACTTTTTAACGCTCTATAAATCTATTCCACAATCTTTAGTTACAAACAAATTGACTCCTCTTATCGAAAAAACATTTGCGAGAGAGAAAATTACTTACATGGCAGTTAATGTTAAAAATGTTTTTTTTACTAATGATCGCTCAGATAAATATATCTATTGGACATGCACAGATGTCATTGAAGTTTTAAATTTTGTACTCAATAATTATTTTCTGAAATTCGGTAAATGTTTATATAAACATATAATTGGAATACCAATGGGTGCCAATTATGCACCTTTACTTGCAGACCTCTTTTTATACTGCTATGAAAATGAATATATGTTGATATTATCTAAGTCTGGAGATCTGGCTCTTGTTGATAAATTCTATAGCACTTTTAGATATATTGATGATATTCTAAGTTTAGATAATCCTGTGTTTACAGATAATATTCAATCGCTTTACCCTTCACAATTGCAACTTAATAAATCGAATACATCCGTTTTAAAAGCATCCTATTTAGATCTGCAACTCGAAGTAAAGGAAGATATATTGAGTATCAATTTTTATGATAAACGTGATGATTTTAATTTATACATAATTGATTACCCTTCTTTAGATGGAGATGTTCCTAGTTCACCAACATGAACATGGTGTTTTTATTATCCCCCGCCTTTTCAATAGTAATGTTAGGCGCGATTCCGTGTGTGCGTGTGTGCGTGCGTGCGTGTGTGCGAGCGTGTGTGCGTCCGTCCGTCCCACATTCATTTCTTTGCATCTCCTCTTAAATTTCTCATGCGATTTCTACCAAACTTTCACAGATTGATGATCATAAAGTGAAGCAGCGCATATTGTCGGGCTTTCCTGATTCAACCATTTTTGAAAGAGTTATTGCCCTTTGCTTAAATTACATTTAAAATTGGTTTCTTCGCAACTCCTCTTACGTTTTTCATGTGATTTCTACCAAACTTTTACAGATTAATTATCATAAAGTGAAGCAGCGCATATTGTCTGGCTTTTCAAATTCGACAATTTTTGAAAGTGTTATTGCCCTTTGCTTATTTTACATTTTAAATTGGTTTCTTTGCAACTGCTCTTACGTTTTTCATGCGATTTCTACCAAACTTTCACAGATTGATAATCATAAAGTGAAGCAGCGCATATTGTCGGGCTTTCTTGATTTGACCATTTTTGAAAGAGTTATTGCCCTTTGCTTATTTTACATCTTAAATTGGTTTCTTCGCAACTGCTCTAACGTTTTTCATGCGATTTCTACCAAACTTTCACAGATTGATGATCATAAAGTGAAGCAGCGCATATTGTCGGGCTTTCCCGATTTGACCATTTTTGAAAGAGTGATTGCCCTTTGCTTATTTTACATTTAAAATTGGTTTCTTCGCAACTGCTCTAACGTTTTTAATGCGATTTCTACCAAACTTTCACAGACTGATGATCATAAAGTGAAGCAGCGCATATTGTCGGGCTTTCCCGATTCGACAATTTTTGAAAGTGTTATTGCCCTTTGCTTATTTTACATTTTAAATTGGTTTCTTTGCAACTGCTCTTACGTTTTTCATGCGATTTCTACCAAACTTTCACAGATTGATGATCATAAAGTGAAGCAGCGCATATTGTCGGGCTTTCTTGATTTGACCATTTTTGAAAGAGTTATTACCCTTTGCTTATTTTACATCTTAAATTGGTTTCTTCGCAACTGCTCTAACGTTTTTCATGCGATTTCTACCAAACTTTCACAGATTGATGATCATAAAGTGAAGCAGCGCATATTGTCGGGCTTTCCCGATTTGACCATTTTTGAAAGAGTGATTGCCCTTTGCTTATTTTACATTTAAAATTGGTTTCTTCGCAACTGCTCTAACGTTTTTAATGCGATTTCTACCAGACTTTCACAGACTGATGATCATAAAGTGAAGCAGCGCATATTGTCGGGCTTTCCCGATTCGACCATTTTTAAAAGAGTTATTGCCCTTTGCTTATTTTACATTTAAAATTGGTTTCTTTGCAACTGCTCTTACGTTTTTCATGCGATTTCTACCAAACTTTCACAGATTGATGATCATAAAGTGAAGCAGCGCATATTGTCGGGCTTTCTTGATTTGACCATTTTTGAAAGAGTTATTACCCTTTGCTTATTTTACATCTTAAATTGGTTTCTTCGCAACTGCTCTAACGTTTTTCATGCGATTTCTACCAAACTTTCACCGATTGATGATCATAAAGTGAAGCAGCGCATATTGTCAGGCTTTCCCGATTTGACCATTTTTGAAAGAGTGATTGCCCTTTGCTTATTTTACATTTAAAATTGGTTTCTTCGCAACTGCTCTAACGTTTTTCATGCGATTTCTACCAAACTTTCACAGACTGATGATCATAAAGTGAAGCAGCGCATATTGTCGGGCTTTCCCGATTCGACCATTTTTAAAAGAGTTATTGCCCTTTGCTTATTTTACATTTAAAATTGGTTTCTTTGCAACTGCTCTTACGTTTTTCATGCGATTTCTACCAAACTTTCACAGATTGATGATCATAAAGTGAAGCAGCGCATATTGTCGGGCTTTCTTGATTTGACCATTTTTGAAAGAGTTATTGCCCTATCTTTATTTTACATTTAAAATTGGTTTCTTCGCAACTCCTCTTACGTTTATGACTATATAGTGACGCAGCGCATATTGTCAGGCCTTTGCAATTTGACCTTTTTTGAAAGAGTTATTGCCCTTCCTTAATTTTACGCATTTCTTATGTTCCTGAGAAACTATCCTTACCATTGATTGGCTTTCGTTACAAAAAATGCCCCCCATGAGGCGGGGGATATAGCTGTCTGTGACCGCTCTTGTTGCACAGTTGATAAGATTTGCTAGAATATGTACAGATGTAAATAATTGCAGCTCTTGCAGTAAACTTATGACGGAAAAACTGTTAAAACAGAGTTTTAGATATTATAAATTAAGGAAAACTTTCTCAAAATTTGTTAATGGTCATTATAATCTCATATCAAAGTACAATATAAGTCTTAAATCGCTGATTGGTAATTGTATTGCTCATCCCGATTTTTATGGTGATGTTATAAATAAAATTCGTAAAATTAAAATGTTTTAAGCAGGTAGTTGGGCAGATGAATAACTTGGATTTTATTTAAACCATGGATATAAAGGCAATATTTTGAAGAGCACTTGCCTTCTAGTTTTTGAAGATGAATTCCTGAAACAAAATATAGGATTGAATATAGCATCCTTACACATCTAAGCTTTCAGTGCTTTGATTTTATGAAGAATTTGCTAATTCATTTTATCTTTTAAACCTTTTTTGGCGAAAACGTTTTTTGCTAACTCGGAGTGTTTTGGCATGTGACTTCATTTTCTTCAAATATTTTACATTTTCAAATCATTTGGAAGGAAAGATTTGCTAATACATGTCGCTTTTATTTTAAATCAAAGCGCTGAAAGCGCTGAGGAACGGTGGCCCCGAGAGAGTAAGCAATTTATTTCAATGATGACAGGAACTTCAGAAACAAATTGATAGAAACACACAGGGAAGTTGAGAGGTGGGGTTTATATGTTTTACAACAGCGTACGAGTTGACAGGCTTCAATTGTATTAGGTGTGATATATACATATAGAACATATATACAGTCAGTGTAAGATAAAAGTAATGTATGTAGAATATGTTTTAACATTTTGGGGTTGGGACGATTGTTATTTCGAAGTAGTTGAAAGGGAAATACAGATACACGAGTTGATATGAGATGTATGTCATTGCATATTTTCATGCAGTAAGTATGCATAATATGGTCATTTTTTAAAACTCATCCAGGCATGTATGCTTAAAGATGTTAATATAGTTCCCAAGGAATAAGTGTCACAATGGAAATGAACATCATGTTAATGTTGAACAAGAACTGTCACAGAGACAGCGGGCTCGACTATTCCGCCGCTTTTCAGTGTAAGGATTGAAAAGTTTTGGCCAAACATGCATGGATCACTCTTAGATAAGATTTCAATGCAATTCATTGGTGAGATATTAACATAAATGTGGTTACATGGAAAATTTCAACCAGAATGCTTTAGTCTAATAATAAAGGGCAATTATTTGCAAAATACAGTTATATATCTTGGTTATTCAATTACACTGAGTGGTTGAACACCATTCTATAAAGTCTCAATGCAATACATCGAGTAGTTGCTGAGAAATTTACCTATGTGTGCTTACACGCAAAACCTTAACCAGAATTTCCTGTATGAAACTAGAGCTATCTTACAAGGGTAGGTTTGATGGTTGAGTACAATTGTATGAGTCTGATTGCAAGACATCAAGTAGTTGCTTTGATATTTATGTAATGTGTGCTTGCACACAAAACCTTAACCAGAATATCTAAGTCGAATAATAAAGGCCTATTATTTGGATTAAATGCAAAGTCGAGTTATCTTACTTGGTTAATTAATTAGGTTGGATGGTCGAGTACCATTGTATCAAGTCTCAATGCAATACCTCAAGTAATTGCTGAGATATTAACCTATGTGTGCTTGCACGCAAAGCATTAACCAGTATTCTAAGTCAAATAATAAAGCCCTATTATTTGGATTAAATGCAAAGTAGAGTTATCTAACTTGGTTAATTAAGTAGGTTGGATGGTTGAGTACATTGTATCAAATCTCAATGCAATACCTCAAGTAGTAACTTAGATATTCACCTATGCGTGCTTGCACGCAAAACCCTAACCAAAAGTTTTAAGTCGAATAATAAAGGCCTATTATTTGCATTAAATGCAAAGTAGAGTTATCATACCTGGTTAATTAAGTAGGTTGGATGGTTGAGTACATTGTATCAAATCTCAATGCAATACCTCAAGTAGTAACTTAGATATTCACCTATGCGTGCTTGCACGCAAAACCCTAACCAAAAGTTTTAAGTCGAATAATAAAGGCCTATTATTTGCATTAAATGCAAAGTAGAGTTATCATACCTGGTTAATTAAGTAGGTTGGATGGTTGAGTACCATTGTATCAAGTCTCAATGCAATACCTCAAGTAGTAACTGAGATATTAACCAATGAGTGCTTGCACGCAAAACCTTAACCAAGGTGTGACGCCGATGCCGACGCTTGGGTGAGTAGTATAGCTCTCGATATTCTAAGAATAGTCATACTAAAAATTGATATGAAAATACCATCTGTATGCAGACAGAACATGGAAACAAACAACATAGCAAATAAAAAGTGTTTTGTACAAACGAGTAGTACAATGTTCTATTTACATATCAAAATCAACGTAAAGTAGTAATACATCCAGTAAATGTCTTTGTTGGAAATATGTATGTGAGCTAACTATGCATGTTTTGATGAGGTTGGCAATAAACACATGTGTAAATGCACATGAAAAATGTATGAACATATACACTGAAAGAAAATGTACAAATGTATGAATGAAACATTTATGGGTTATCAGTGTTTATGCACCATTTCCAATAAAAGTTTCAGTATAAAGCAACAACTGGTACAAAAAATGGTCATTGCAGCATTGCTATATTATGAAAGCTGGCACAGTGTAATTGCAAGCATGTTTTTTTGTGGAATACAAATGAGTAAGAGATGCTTATGAGTAAGAGCTAAGCATCGTTAATAAAGACTGTTTGTCATTATTCAGTAAAATATACATCAAAATTGGCTGATGAAATAAACAGAGCATCCGAAAAGTTTATGGTCAGTTTCTGGTACATCTCGTATTTAAAACAAGTGACAGTTTTTGTGCTCCTCCTCATCATGATTTCCAAGGCAACAGGGCAATGGTCCATTTAGAACGTCTGAATGTTCTTCGGATAGTGTCTTGAAGGCATGTTACATCACAGCTGAGTACATCAAAGCTGAGTAAATCAATACCATGGTGGCGTTGACTTCATGCAGGCTTCAGTTTTCTGAAAGTACATGTACCACATACATAGTCATTAATATTCATTGCATGATAGAATTAGCAAGTGACTACAACACAAACTTTATAGATTTGCGGAATTGATTCTGTTGTGATGACAATGTGAGATGTACCTTGACCTTTGGGAAGGGATGTGGGCATTGCTCATGATAAGTAGCTATTAAGGGCCGAATGTAATTTGGATTTTTTAAAGACCCCATGATTCCTGTACTTGACACATTCAGAGACAGGACATGAATTCATTGACTTTGCCTGTATATATATATATATATATATATATATATATATATATATATATATATATATATATATATATATATATATATAATATGCAATGCAATGTAAAGTAATGTATGAAGATAAATAGTAAATAAAACCTGACCTGTGGGTATCTGAATTACCTGCAACATGTCAACATTTAATGTTGATCAAAAATATACCAAACCCTAACAATACATATATGACAAAGTTAAAGAGCGGACACAGCCACCTTGACTAAATGCATAGGACACAAAGGCAATGATAGCCACTACATGCTCAATGAATGTTAATACATCAGAATTGCATAGGAGCTAACATAATTGCTTAGGACACATAGGAAATGAAAGCCACTACATGCTCAATGAGCGTTATGGTGACGGAATTGCATAGGAGGTAACGGAATTGCACCGGACACATAGGCAATGGTAGCCACTTCATGCTCATAGGGCGTTAATATGACGAAATTGCATAGTAGGTAACGGAATTGCGTATGACACATAGGCAAGGATAGCAACTACACGTTTAATGAGCATTAAGGTGACGGAATTGCATAGGTGGTAATAGAATTGCATACGACACGGTGTGAGACCACAGTTATTTTTACTTTATGTTTCATATATACACTAACCTGGCCTTCACTTTAAAACAGACCCAATTGAAAAACAAGTAACTGGCTGCAGTTAAACAATCCAAGACACAAACTTTAATCACAAGAAAACATAGGGTTGATCAATGCGTTGTCTCACAAAATTGAGTAGTAATACATGACCCTGACGTCAGGACAGAATAAGGCTACAAACAACCAATTTACATAGTTCCAAAGGCAATGATTTTTCCATTTTTTACACTGAATATTATCAGTTTTTGCAATACATTGTCCAGTTATGTTAAGCACTATGCAAAAAGGCCACCTTAACTATAACTGTGGTCTTGAGCCTATTTAGGCAACATTTTTTTCAGAAACAGACTTCAAAACTCCTGTATTCATCTTCAGGCTATATGCAACACATACTGAAAGTTTGGAAATCATATATTAAACAATAAATGAATGAGACAAGTATTAGCACCTGTGGTATTTTCATAAAAAGCAGAAACAGCCATTTCCCTCAAATGGTATAAAGCTGCAAACCTTTGAAGAACCAAGTAAAGTTTTCCTTGTAGCTTTCAATGGTGTCTATAGAACAGCACCACAAATGGTCTGCCTACTCTTTTAAGATTTTTGTTCTAAGCAAAATAAGGTTTTTGCACTTTTTTGCGCTTAGCGTTTTATATAAAAAAATGACATAGAGCCAAACTGAAATGCTTCAACTTGTCAAAATTTTGATTTTCTTATCCACTTATATACAAAGGTAACAGAAGATATTTAGTGATCATGTGTTATAGACAGTCTAAACACCAATATATGCCAAATTGTTTGCTTCCGGGACAAATGGTGCAACAACAGAAATGGCAAAAAAACACCAAAACTGAAAGTTTCAAGACAACTGCTAGTGTTTTCATGTACGAGGTGGCTACATGATGTAGAAATGCAGAGATAGCATTAATATGCCCATTTTTATTTTTTTTTTACTTTAGGCCACACCAAATTAATGTTTAGTTCCTCTGATTTTTGCCAAAAAGAATTGGAGCGAGCGAGCGAAAATAAATAAAATAAAATTATGTCAGTTTTCATAAAAACCGAATCGAGCGAAGAGCGAAAAATATATTTTTCCTTATATTCAATATAAATAAGAAAGATTGTTCAAAATAATTGCCCTTAAACCCATTTCAATGCCATCTTCAACTGAACCTCTAATGGACATAGGGAAAATGTCGGAATACATACTATTTATTCATCCGTGTTAGTACAAACATTATATGGATAAATCTAAGTTCTTATATAATTAAAACGTACTTTAATATGACGATCATTCATAATAATAAATCTACCTGAATCAGTTTAACATAATATGCAACTGTATTTAGACATAACTTGATTTTGGATTTGTAAAAAATGATCACTTACACAGGCATCATCAAAACATCAGACTCCATATAACATAGACTAAATTTTGTTTTTATTATCACAGGAAATGCAATGACATGTGCTTATTATTATTTTTATGCACCAGCCAATTGTATATGCCCCCCCCCCATAGTCCGGAATAGAGGGGACTTTGACTTCCGGTCTCTCAAAACCCGGGTAAATAACCCGACCTGCAGGGACACACTGCTGGTAAAATCCCTGCCAAATGGCCCCGCAACCCCGAATACCTATGTGAGGCCCATTCCCGACTATTTTCAATATGAAACCACATTCACTAGGCACTGCGGGGCCACCTGAAAGGTAAAACACAGCCCATTGCATCTGGTTACAATTGACGAGTGCATTACAATCTTGCTTTAAAGAGCAAACAAAATGTTGGAATAGATGCACAATACAGACCAAAGACTAATACAAGTCAGCAGTTCATTAGAAAATAATATTATTATCAAAGCCGCACCAAAAATGATTGACAAACAACATGAAAGAATTTCATTTAGGAATGGAACAAACAGTACCCAAACTTCCGCACTTTATACTTCAGTTTGGATACAATTTTCCATTTTATGATCTTGAAGTACTAACAAATTACAGCATGTCAACATGTTGGCATAAACAAAGTACAGCTCGGCCGGGTGGGCATCTCGGCGGGCGGGCGGTCTGGCTCTACAGTTCCTTCCGGATCTGTTTAAAATAATAAGAAAGGGAAATAAATCAACAACACCTACCCAAACATACAACCACTGACGCCCTTATAGCCTATACAACATACTCAATTAACACATGTCTGGCATACCAGTTTCAATTGATGGGTCCAACAAGTGTTCCACCACGACCAAAAGCTGCTCATGACAGGTGCGATGAAGCCAACACTTGAAGATGAACCTAATATCAAGTTTCAGTTAGAAAACTACTGTTGTAACCTAAATCTGGCATTTTTCTCGGACTCAATTTTATATAAACACGTCTTTATTACATACTGTAAACGTATTTGAGAACAAAACGATACGAAACTGGGGACGAACACAAACTTTGTGAAAAAACATTTTTTTACAAATATTTAAAGAATAGACATAAAATTTCTTAATGTTGACACCTATTTACACAAGGTGTACTTGCAGTTTGAAGCTGTCAGCAACTGTTTCATGCATTAATCATCAAACATCTGACTAAGTGAAAACTGTGGTTTCACTTCGCGGCAACCTTTTTGGATTTTTGTTTACATTTTGGCGAAGTCTATAAATGGTCTAAGAACGTTCATAGTCCAGTTGTTTTCGTATCAAAAGTGAAAAAAAAACTATGAGAGACCCCTCCCATGCTTAAAAACAAACCAAATAATCCTTTGTACTTGCCTTCAAACATGAAAAAACGTTTAATCAAACTTTCACTTTCGTTTTTCTTTTAGAAAAACCACGATTTCAGTGAACTCTGAGTGGTTCCCAGAACATTTCATCATCTAATTAACTAAAAATAGCCACATGGTTCTTCGCAAATGTTGATATATGTGGTTTAAAGGGTGTATAAAACCAGAACCAGCATTGGGTCGCCTTCAGTGAAAAATTAATAATCATGAGATTCATAAGGGGAGATTACTACATCGACTGCGTAGTAGGTCACCTAAGGTCAAGAAACTGTGTGAGCCACGAACGGCACGAATGCATAGATGAACAAAAGCATCGTGTACGTCATCAAAATTAGCTAGATGAACTACACAAATTAGATAATAGAATAAACACGCAGGTTCATGATTTAGGCCTCTCAATTAATGTAGGTCGATCACGCACATGTATATAAAAGAACGTACACAGATATTTGCACAAAGAACAATATACAGTGTAAATAATGAAGCAATTTCAATAACTGTCATGCCACGCACACGTCAAGCAGTTCGTGTCTAACAATCTGGTAATAAAATACTTACAATACACATTTAATCCATGAGACACTCTTAGGCAGGGCGCTTACAAAATGGCGACGATCGAAAGTTGAAATGACCATGCTAAATATAGGCGTAATAATCTGTATAATATACTTTTTCGATATACGGTTTCCATAAAGCATTCACTTCGTTTGTTTGTTTATTGATCAGTGAAATAGTGTTTACATATCATTTCATTTTAAAGGAAATTTTAGAATTGTTTGGAATCGATTAATCAATTATGGTAAATACATCTTATAACCAACTCACACCTGTAACAATACATTTAGTTTTTCGCCGTTCTCGAGCGGTTGCGTATAAATATGTTGTATTCATTTTGTGATTTTTTCAGCTGCATTTTCAGGGATATGCAAAATGTACGAGTTCAATTGTACATTACTATACATCAATTCAGATTTGTTGTAGTTTAAAGATGTCATGTGTATTCAAGCATTCAATGAGTGCATTATTTCGACCGAATCACCGTGTATCTTTATTTGTTCCCAGTTTTAGTACAATGATGCTTTTTATTATGAAACTCTATGATCACACAGTTTTAAACCTTTTATAAGCAGACTGTGTGTGATGTTTATAGTTTCAAACAAAGACTGCATCGTATCTTTGAAACGTTTTTGCATAAGGTGCCCTGAATTGTATTCCTCCGTCTGCAGATAGAGTTGTGATCTCTTATCATAGAAGTACTTTGGGTTTATATATTATATTATTATTATTTGTTTTATTGTTGTTTCCTCAATTGATGCATACTTTGATATTTGTTTTATCTTTATTTAGGATTGTTGGGATAAGAGTGAGGTTTGTGCATATAAACTGGTTTAAACCCCCAGTAAATGTTCATTTTACTGACCGTTCCAAGGCGGTACCTAATAATCCTTGATAAACATACCTAGTTTTTTATATATAGTATGCACTGTGCTCTTTTTCCATGTTTCTTGTTTGTGTTTTTATGTTCTATGTCTATGTCGCATAAATATTGGTTTTGACGCTTAATATTTTTTTACAAAACTTCAGATGAATTCTTTCCTACTCCTTAGAATGTGGTGTACCCCCAAACCCCAACTGTATAATTTAAGATAGTACCTACAAATGCGTCATAAAATTGGAACTCTATATTTGGTTTTAGTCACATGCTTGACATTTACAAACACATGACCAACCAGTATGATCAAACACAACCCCTGAATATTTAAAGCCGTTAAAAACGTATATTTCATTTTTTTCTTATGTTTTCATTGAGAAATAACCGGCCTCTCTAACGAAACATAATAGTTTTGGTGTTGTTAGTATTAACTTATAATCCAAAGGTTTTGTAGTAAATTGCCTAATTATTTAAATGGGTTTGACTTTTATCAGACTATTAACCAACAATGGCCATATCATCAGCTAATAATAATATAAAAGATCAATATAAGATCATTTATATGTATTCCTGAATCAATATCACTTTGCAAATTGAGCTAAATATGAATATGGAAAACAATAAAGGGGACATTACTTCTTCTTGCCGTTAATCAACATAATACATCATATTTTAAACAATCAGAATATGATGACATAGTTTACCAAGGACCTTAGGCTGTAAACAGGTCCATGATTTTACTCATGATTTGAGACGTCCCGAACAATTTTCAGCCAAAATAATAGGAATTTTTTTTTTATTTTAAAACAAATAATTTTGTTTCAGAGATAACAGTATGTATACATAGCTTCAGTTGTAGAACGTCCCTTTTGAAATCAATAATCTGGATATTTAAGCTTTTAAATATTAGATATATAGAATATATGTCACGAGCCTTTTGCGAATATAATAACACATGTCCTGGGCTAGTAGAATAGATTTGTTCTTTGATGACGAGTATCAGATTGTTTCCATCGCATTAATTTCCAGTAAACCCAAAGAACTGTTTCACCGGCGCTGACAAAGCAAAACAACTTCACTCGCTAGCAGAAACGTAGTATCCGGAAGATTTTAAAACACAATATAATTGGAACGTTTTAAAACACGCTTATAGAGTGGAGTGAATACTAAGATTATATCCAGTATGAAAATAAACACAATAACTTAAGTTTTACTGAATTCTGCTTTTTTTTAAATGGTAACGTCACACCCGCTTAGATGACTATATATTTTTGTAATGTCCATGACATCATTTTCTGTTTAAATACTAAAGGGGTCAAATCCTTTGATAATGGCATGTATGTGAAATCAAAATGAGCTATCAAATTTTCGACATATGCATTTAACAGAAAATAAAGTATTTTGTTCATTATTTTTTTATAAATAATAAAAAAATATTGACGGTATAAGTACGACATACTGGAATATTTCCAACAAGATATTTTGATTCCAATTAAATTGTTCACAAATATGCTGATTGATATTGATTTATTAAACAAATACGTGCTGGTTATAACTTGTGATTTATTTATTTTTCATTTTTTTCTACACCATAACCATTATTTATTAATTAAAAAGTCAAAGGGAGATAACAAGGAACTCCTCAATCAGAATTAAAACACGCTTCTGAAACTATTAAACTTCTAAACATAATAGTAATCTAACACTTGAAAGCAGAAGTATTTGACCCATTATTATTTTTCAAATATAACCACCTTAATGTTTTAATTCAACCATTATTCTGTTCCTTACGTTGACCAGTCATTACCCTTACACTATACAGCCCATGCTTTTGTGTATTCCGCTGACCAACCATAACACTGTATTAATCATCTACCCACGATAATTCTGTAACGTACGTTGGCCCAATATTTTTTGTAACTAAGCTGTGACTATTATTTATTCGGAGACCAACGTTCACTTAACGTTATTCTACAACCTATGTTCACACACAATTATTATGCAACTTACGTTGTTTGCAACAAACATTATGCAACGTTTAAACACCGTTACCCTGTAACCTACGTAGATAAACCATTCTCCTGTAACATACGTTTTCCCACTATTACCCTGTAACCTACGTTGATCTACCATTACCTTGTAATCTTCGTTCACCCACATAACCCTGTAAACAACGTTGACCCACCATAATTCTGCTAGGTGAGTTGATCCACAATCATTCTGAAACCTATGTTGCCTTATCATTATTCTGTAACCTACGTTAAAACTACATCATTCCATAGCATTCAATGACGTATCATAATTATTTAACCTACGTTGAGCCTCCATCATTCTCTAACATACGTTGAGCCTCCATCTTTCTCTTACCTACTTTGAGTCTCTATCATTCTGTAACCTACGTTGAGCCTCCATCATTCTGTAACCTACGTTGATCCTCTATCAATCTCTAACCTACGTTGAGCCTCCATCATTCTCTAACCTTCGTTGAGATTCGATCATTCTCTTACATAAGTTGAGACTCCATTATTTTCTGACCTACGTTCCTCCTTCTTTATTCAGTGGCCTACGTTGATCCTCCATCATTCTGTGACCTAAGTTGAGGCTCTATCACTCTTTAACCTACGTTGAGCTCTATCATTCTCTAAGAAAAGATGAGCCTCCATCATTCTGTAACCTACGTTCAGCTTCTATCATTCTCTAACCTACGTTGAGCCTCCATCATTCTGTAATCTACGTTGAGCCTCCATCAGTCGGTAAGCTACGTTGAGCCTCCATTATACGGTAACCTACGTTGTGCCTCCATTATTCTATAACTGACGTTGACTCTATCATTCTGTAACCTACGTCGAGCCTCCATCATTCTGTGACATACATTGAGCCTCCATCATTCTCTAACCTACGTTGAGCCTCCATCATTCTGTAACTTACGTTGGGCCTCCATCATTCTGTGACCTACGTTGAGCCTCCATCATTCTGTAACTTACGTTGAGCCTCCATCATTCTGTGACCTACGTTGAGCCTCTATCATTCTCTAACCTACGTTGAGCCTCAATTATTCTGAAACCTACTTTGAGCCTCCATCATTCTGCAACCTACGTTGAGCCTCCATCATTCGTTAACCTATATTGTGCCTCCATCATTCTGTAAACTTCGTTGAGCCTCCATCATTCGTTAACATATGTTTTGCCTCCCTTATTCTGTAACCTACGTTGAGCCTCCATCATTCGTTAACCTATGTTGTGCCTCCATCATTCTGTAACCTATGGTGTGTCTCCATCATTCTGTAATTTACGTTGAGCCTCCATTATTCTTTAACCTACGTTGTGCCTCCATCATTCTGTAACCTACGTTGAGCCTCCATCATTCTGTGACCTTCGTTGAGCCTCCATAATACTCTGACCTGCGTTGATCTTCAATTATTCTCTTACCTACATTGAGCCGCCATCTTTCTCTTACCTACGTTGAGCCTCCATCTTTCTCTTACCTACGTTGAGCCTCCATCATTCTCTAACTTACGTTGAGCCTCCATCATTCTCTAACTTACGTTGAGCCTCCATATTTCTCTTACCTACGTTGAGCCTCCATCATTCTCTAACCTATGTTGAGCCTCCATCATTCTCTAACTTACGGTGAGCCTCCATTATTCTCTTACATACGTTGAGCCTTCATCATTCTCTAGCATGCGTTAATTCCCCATCATATTTTAACCTACGTTAAGCCTCTATCATTCTCTAACTTACTTCGAGCCTCTATCATTCTCTAACCTACATTGAGCCTCCATCATTCTCTAACATACGTTGATTCTCTATCATATTTTAACCTACGTTAAGACTCTATCTTTCCCTAACCTACTTTGAGCCTTTATCACTCTCTAACCTACGTTGAGCCTCCACCTTTCTCTAACCTACGTTGAGCCTCCATCATTTTGTAACTTAAGTGCAACATCTATCATTCTGTAACCTACGGTGAGCCTCCATCTTTCTCTTACCTATGTTGAGCCTCTATCATTCTTTAACCTACTTTGATCCTCTGTCATATTGTAACCAACGTTGCGCCTCCATCATTCTCTAACCTACGTTGAGCCTCTATCATTCTCTTACCTACTTTGAGCCTCCATCATTCTCTAACCTACGTTGAGCCTCTATCATTCTCTTACCTACTTTGAGCCTCCATCTTACTCTAACCTACGTTGAGCCTCCATCATTCTGTAACCAACGGTGAGCCTCCATCTTTCTCTTACCTACGTTGAGCCTCTATCATTCTTTAACCTACTTTGATCCTCTATCATATTGTAACCAACGTTGCGCCTCCATCATTCTCTAACCTACGTTGAGCCTCTATCACTCTCTAACCTACGTTGAGCCTCCATCATTCTGTAACCTACGTTGAGCCTCCATCATTTTGTAACTTACGTGGAACATCTATCATTCTGTAACCTACAGTGAGCCTCCATCATTCTCTAACCTACGTTGAACCTCCATCATTCTGTAACCTACGTTAAGCCTCCATCATTTTGTAACTTACGTGGAGCATTTATCATTCCGTAACCTACGTTGAACCTTCATCATTCTGTAACCCTCTTTGAGCCTCCATCATTCTCTTACCTTCGTTGAGCCTTCATCGTTTTGTAACTTACGTGGAACATCTATCATTCCGTAACCTTCGTTGAGCCTCCATCATTCCGTAACTTTCGTTGAGCCTCAATCATTCTTTAACCTACTTTGAACTTCCATCATTTTGTAACCTACATTGAGCCTCTATCATTCTGTAACATACATTGAACCTCCATCATTCTTTAACCTACTTTGAGCCTCCATCATTCTGTAACCTACGTTGAGCCTCCATCATTCTTTAACCTACTTTGATCCTCTATCATATTGTAACCAACGTTGCGCCTCCATCACTCTCTAACCTACGTTGAGCCTCCATCTTTCTGTAACCTACGTTGAGCCTCCATCATTTTGTAACTTACGTTGAGCCTCCATCATTCTGTAACCTACTTTGAGCCTCCATCATTCTGTAACCTATGTTGGGCCTCCATCATTCTGTAACCTATGTTGAGCCTCCATTATTCTGTAAGCTACGTTGAGCCTCCATTATTCTTTAACCAACGTTGAGCCTCTATCATTCTTTAACCTTCGTTGATCCTCCATCATTCTGTAACCTACGTTAAGCCTCCATCATTCGGTATTTTACGTTGAGCCTCCATCATTCTTTAATCTATTTTGAGCCTCCATCATTCTGTAACCTACGTTGAGCCTCCATCATTCAGTAATCTACGTTGAGGCTCCATCATTCTGTAACCTACGTTAAGCCTCCATCATTCTGTATTTTACGTTGAGCCTCCATCATTCTGTAACCTACTTTGAGCCTCCATCATTCTTTAACCTTCGTTGAGCCTCCATCATTCTGTTACCTACGTTGATCATCCATTATTTTTAACCTACGTTGAGCCTCCATCATTCTGTAACCTACATTGAGCCTCTATCATTCTCTAACCTACGTTGAACCCCCATCATTCTGTCACCTACGTTGAGCCCCCATCATTCTGTCACCTACGTTGTGCCTCCATGATTCGGTAACCTACTTTGAGCCTCCATCATTCTGTAACCTACGTTGGGCCTCCATCATTCTGTAACCTACGTTGAGCCTCCATCATTCTGTAACCTACGTTGAGCCTCCATCATTCTTTAACCTACGTTGAGCCTCCATCATTCTTTAACCTACGTTGAGCCTCCATAATTCTGTAACCTACGTTAAGCCTCTATCATTCTGTATTTTACGTTGAGCCTCCATCATTCTGTAACCAACTTTGAGCCTCCATCATTCTGTAACCTATGTTGAGCCTCCATCATTTTGGACCCTACGTTGAGCCTCCATTATTCTTTAACCTACTTTCAGTCTCCATCATTCTGTAACCTACATTGAGCCTCTATCATTCTCTAACCTACGTTGAACCGCCATCATTCTGTGACCGACGCTGAGCCTCCATAATTGTGTAACCTACGTTGTGCCTCCATCATTCTGTATCCTACGTTGAGACTCCATCATTCTGTGACCTACGTTGAGCCGCCATCATACTTTAACGTTCGTTGAGCCTCCATTATTATGTATCCTACGTTGTGCCTTCATCATTCTGTGAACTACTTTGGGCCTCCATCTAACTGTATCCTACGTTGAGCTTCCATCATACTGTATCCTAATTTGAGCCTCCATCATACTGTATCCTACATTTAGCCTCCATCATACTGTGTCCTACGTTTAGCCTCCATCATACTGTGTCCCATGTTTAGCCTCTATCATACTGTATCCTACGTTTAGCCTTAATCATACTGTGTCAGATGTTTAGCCTCCATCATACTGTATCCTACGTTGAGCCTTCATCATACTGTGTCCTATGTTGAGCCTCCATCATACTGTATCCTTCGTTGATCCTCCATCATCCTGTATCCTACGTTTAGCCTCCATCATACTGTATCCTACGTTGAGCCTCCATCATTCTGTAACCTATGTTGAGCCTCCATCATACTCTAACCTACGTTGAACCTCCATCATTCTGTCACCTACGTTGAGCCTCCATCATTCTGTAACCTACGTTGGGCCTCCATCATTCTGTAACCTAAGTTGAGCCTCCATCATTCTGTAACCTACGTTGGGCCTCCATCATTCTGTAACCTACGTTGAGCCTCCATCATTCTGTAACCATCGTTGAGCCTCCATCATTCTTTAACCTACGTTGAGCCTCCATCATTCTGTAACCTACGTTGAGCCTCCATCATACTGTATCCTACGTTGAGCCTCCATCATTCTGTAACCTACGTTGAGCTTCCATCATACTGTATCCTACGTTGAGCCTCCATCATACTCTAACCTTCGTTGAGCCTCCATTATTCTCTTACCTTCGTTGAGCCTCCATCGAACTTTAAGCTTAGTTGAGCCACCATCATTATGTAACTTACGTGGAACATCTATCATTCTGAAACCTTTGCTTAACCTCCATTATTCTGTCACATATGTTGAGCCTTCATCATTCTTTACATTTCTTGAATCTTCATAATGCCAAGACCTACGTTGCACATCCAGAATTCTATAACCCACGTTGAACCTCTATTGGTCTGGTGCATACGTTGAACCTTCATCATTATGTAACCCTCCTTCCACCTCCATCATTCTGTAACCTACGTTGAGCCTCCATCATTCTGTAACCCTCCTTGAACCTCCATCATTCTGTTACCTACGTTGAACCTCCATCATTCTGTAACCCTCCTTGAACCTCCATCATTCTGTTACCTACGTTGAACCTCCATCATTCTGTAACCCTCCTTAAACCTCCATCATTCTGTTACCTACGTTGAACCTCCATTATTCTGTAACCCTCCTTGAACCTCCGTCATTCTGTTACCTACGTTGAACCTCCATCATTCTGTAACCCTCCTTGAACCTCCATCATTCTGTTACCTACGTTGAGCCTCCATCATTCTGTAACCCTCCTTGAACCTCCATCATTATGTTACCTACGTTGAACCTCCATCATTCTGTAACCCTCCTTGAACCCCCATCATTCTGTTACCTACGTTGAACCTCCATCATTCTGTAACCCTCCTTGAACCTCCATCATTCTGTTACCTACGTTGAACATCTATCATTCTATGACCAGCGTGCTGAGGTTAATTTGCACTGCTAACTAATTTTAGAACAGTATTTATTTTACTTTTAGCATCGGCAGTCGCCATTTCCGGTCCTCTTTGCTTCAGATGTAGAGCTCAAAACATAGACTCGTGTCGAGATATTCGGCAATGTGACCTTGGCCAAGTAAGTTAAGCTTCATTCAAAATACAATAGTATTATTTTATTTGCAAGGAAGCCATCCTGTATTACACGTAGGACAAATAAGGACCAATATCGAAATAACATGTGAGACAAAGCACACAGATATGCTTCGTACATCTGGTTGGTAAATTAGCTTGACCTTAAGATTTATCGTACTTTGTGAGTCTTTTACGTTGAGCGCGAATTGTGCCAAACCACACAAATATGTTTCTTGCATCTGTTGGGGCTCGAAACCATGACACCGCGCCCAACATTTGGACGCTCTTGTGTGTCGATCTGTGTGCTAGCACCATAATATGACTCGACAGTGATTCATATTAGCTTTCATCTCCCTTTAACAATCGCGCATAAAAAATACACAAATGCCATAGAAAGACGATATAAATGCCGCTATATATCAAATATCTGAACACAGATGCACAGCATGTTACGGGTACTAGTTATTTTTTGTATGTGACACATTGACACACACATAATTCTGATTGTGATATATTGACATTCAAAAAAAATATGGAGGTTGTCCGGTAAGCGCACTTGTTAGCACACTCGCTCCTCACCAAGGCGACCCGGGTTTTATTTCCGGCCTGGGCGCATGTAAGTTTGGTTTGTGATCACAAAGCCGGACAAGTGGGTTTCCTCCGGGTACTACGGTTTCCCCCACAACACATGACCACACTCTCACGTAACATTGTACCAACGAGAGTAATGTTGTAATAAAGTGTTTCATAATCGTTGTAAAATAATTAAGTTTAAACTAAAGAATTCAAGTTACGTTATCAGTTCTAAGAATTGTGGTGATGTGTTGTGGCACATGAACATGTGTTTGGTCGATAAATGATATCATATCGAAGGGTTGAAAGCGAAAAGGTTCTATCTTCTTCTTTATTTAATGTCACTTTGAACATTTTCGCATTCACCCCTCGATATACTCACTGGATTCATTTATTTAACCATTTGTTTCTATTCGCGTTAATGTTTAAAATAATGATATATACGATGCTTACTTTTATGTCGTAGGTGTGCTACATCAGGAACAATCAAGGTGTCTATGAAAGTGGATGTATGGGACTGCTGGTATGTTTTGAGTAGAAAACTGTCTACATTCAATTTTGCTTTCCGTACATTTTGTTTTTGTGTAACATATTTTACCAAATAATGCTTTATACTAAATTTCAAGAAATTGCAACGATTGGCCGATGTTTGTTTGTTGTATTTACTCATGTTTCTTTAATACCAGTTGTGTACTTTTCCAGCAATGTCACGCCGTTATAGCCTTTTTGGGCCGAAAACGAGGCTTAGCTGTAGGGACAGGTGGTGGATATTTTAAATTCAAATAAGAAACCATAATTAGCTTTCATATATATAATAAATTATAATGACTTTGCTCGTATGTAATGGCAGACATAAGCTAATATGTTGAAAAGAAACTTTGGTTAAGGGACCAAGACAATAATACAATGGACATACATACACCTTATTCTGTAATAAACCAAATCACATGTGACGTTGCTAAATATTGTTCTGTTTTCTCGCGCGCTGTTTCGATCTTTTTCCAGTAACATGTTTGTCTTGTAGAGACTGAATGTTACATGAAGTGTTGCGATGAAGACCGCTGTAACAGTGGACCGTGTCCTAATACAACGACTACTACAAGCACCACCACCACAACAACAACAGGTTCATATATCTCATCTTATTCGCCAACGGTTGCTTCTCTCCATAATAGCGGAAAATAATGAGCAAAAAAACAACGTCTAACATATCCAGTGACAATCCTTAGTGCAACAAGAAAGCAATGGAATTACATGGCCCTGTTGCCTTAAACATAATAAGGGTTTGTGTAAATACACAGTTATAAGAAAAATCTTTTAAAAACGTCCATTTGATACCGATTAGCCAATCATTGTTATGATAGGCCCTTTTCGTGATCAGTGTATAAACTTGATAACAGTTACGTACTGCCAAGATAACACAAACAGCTCGCGTCTAATAAATCATTTTGAATTGACCTTCAACATTAACCACAGTTTATTTTACTTATTGCTAATGGAGACCTTCATTACATTTAATGAAAAACTCATCCTTTCCTGACAGCGTGGCGACCCTGTGACTCCTCCCCATGCATCCACGGCCGTTGCTTTAACGACCAACTTGCCCACTCGTACCACTGCCAATGCGATTCGGGCTACCAGGGACGTCATTGTGACATCGGTATAAATAAATCCATTTATAGTTCGTCATTTGCAATCCAACCAATCAGCGCCAAGACTTACGAAGAATTTAATATATACCCTCAATTCATTAATTGCCAGTATAATGGTGGTGGTCCAGAATCGTTGTATGTTGGGTATGACCTTTTTTATAATGATAAGAATATGATTACATTTGTATTTGCAAAGAGATATTTTTCTCCCACCTCAGATAAGTAGATCCATTAAATTAACCATGCTAGAAATTCTTATCATGCCCACGGGCGAAGATAAAATGCCCGTATGGAACTTCTTTTTAATGGTCGCAACATTGTAATTACCTCCCTTGTTGAAGACTGTCGTCTGTAGCGCATCATGGAAACCTTGTCTTGTGGCAATATTTAGAACGCTAGTTAATTATTTCTCGCTTCAAATGTCACCAGAAAACAATTTTCACGCACCTTTCAAGAAATAATGCTTCACTCTTCTTAGAACTATTTAAAGACCGATTAGGTTATTTACATACTCTGAATCACTGCGCGAATATCCATGACAACCACGACTTATCGCATATCCGTACGCAATTATTTTCACTAAGCACTAAAGAGTTCCAGCAAAAAAATACATTTTTACTTAATTTTGTTTAACTGAGATGGGAGAAAAAGTATCTACCATAGCCGCTCGTGTAAGATAGGTTCATCCCGACCCTCGCTCAGGGTGTTTTGCGGAAACTCGGTAAACCTCGTTTCCGCAAAACACCCTACGCTCGGGTCGGAATGCACCTATCTTACACTCTCGGCCATGGAAGATACTTATAAGCACCTGCTAGTGCAAGGCGGCAGGATTAAACTCAGTAATACTATAAATTAACGGGCTGAATGTTGCGTTAAATAATGTTGTATATTTTGCTCATTTGCATTGAATAAATATTGATTGTTTTTTTCTTTGAGGTCGGCTATATTCTAACGAAAACATGCCACGTATTGTCCAAGCATTTGAGTCGTAATCGATGTCGTTGCCTGTGTGCAAAAACTGAAGCCTTGGCCACAATTCTAAAACCATTAAAGATGACCAATTGAATATTTATATGAATAAATAAAAAGACAGGCTCGGAAGTCGAAATTTATTCATAATCCCATTTAATTATATTAAAAAAAACTAGGGGTGCAAGTCAAGGATTGTTATGTAGCGCCTTGGAACGGTCAGTAAAATGTAAATTTACTGGGGGTTTAAACCACTTTGAGTGCACAACTTCACTCTTATCCAAATATTCTCGAATAAAGCAAACCGTAGATGGTAAACTTGATATACACGTTGCCTTAGACAATACCCGCATGTATAACACGAATGTTAACTCGGGCTTTAACATGTTTTCCCTTTTTGCCGCTTTGATCGATATACAATAGCCGGGCGTTTGCTTGGGCTATTGTTTATAACAGAAAGACAGTGAGATTATTTCGGCTTGTACAATGTACATCACAACAACACATATTTTTCTAATAATCAATGTGAATGTGTATGCAAAAAATCACACAATGTTGTACAAACGAGTATATATATATATCACAACACCTGAAAAGGTTAAGTCGTTAACAACGTGTATGTCATGGCCATTATAAGTCTATCTTTCATTGGGCAGTAGCCAGTCTTCTTCGTTACGAAACACTATAATTTTGGTTTGTCAGTACATTTATTATATGCCTATCAATTTCCTTTTCCATATCCGACAGTGACAATACAGCACGCCGTTTTGAAAAATCCGTATCACCATACTGTCGTTTTCTAATTCCGTATCATGCGAGTAACATGTGTAGTCTCAGAACTTAAAACCAAAAAACTGGTAAAACCTGTCAACTTTTATATAGAATACATAAAATTATCTAGCTTTACTCACCCTCCAGAAGCATCTAATAATTCAGGAACATGGTTCTTCAAAGAAACATGAGGATAAGCACGAAGCATAGAACACTTCCAATCTATCTAGACGACTGTAGATGTTTGCCATTTCGAAGTTCATAAATTAGAATTATCATAAACATGAGCAGTTCGGTGTGTAGACATGAATCCGTCTCGACCTGCGATCTCGACGGATACGTGTTTACACACCGAACGAGACGTGATACGGGTCATAATATACCCAATGTATTAGCTTTTAATACTTACGTTTAGCAGTAATTTGCTTTATTATCAAAATGGGTTTTAATTTTACAGATTTGCCCACAATTGTCGTGTCATCAGCAATTAATGATAAAATTAATTAAGATAATCTAAGTGTATTCCGGAGTTAATATTATTTTGCACCATGAATGTGAAAGCAGCGTTGACCCACAATCATTCTGTAAAATATTCATCATTATTATCTAACCTAAGTTGAATCTCCAACATTCTATAACATAAGTTAACCTCCATCATTCTGTTACCTACGTTGAACCTCCATTATTATGTTACCTTCGTTGAACCTCCATCATTCTGTTACCTACGTTGAACATCCATTATTATGTTACCTTCGTTGAACCTCAATCATTATTTTACCTTCGTTGAACATCCATTATGATGTAACCTTCGTTGAACCTCAATCATTATTTTACCTTCGTTGAACCTCTATCATTCTTTAACCTTCGCTGACTCACCATTTGACTTTTACTCATGTTGAGCCACAATTATTCTGTAACATACGCTCATCCATCATTGATTTTAGATCATCAATCTGTAACTTTCGTTGTCCCATCTTTCACTAACTTGAGTGAAACCTCGTCCATCAACCACAATGGTGTAGCCTACGTTGATCCTTATCATTCTGATACCTACGTTGAGCCTCCATCATTCTTTAACCTACGTTGAGCCTCCATCATTCTGTAACCTACGTTGAGCCTCCATCATTCTGTAACCTACGTTGAGCCTCCATCATTCTGTAACCTACGTTGAGCCTCCATCATTCTGTAACCTACGTTGAGCCTCCATCATTCTGTAACCTACGTTGAGCCTCCATCATTCTGTAACCAACGTTGAGCCTCCATCATTCTGTAACCATCGTTGAGCCTCCATCATTCTGTAACCATCGTTGAGCCTCCATCATTCTGTAACCTACGTTGAGCCTCCATCATTCTGTAACCTACGTTGATCCTCCATCATTCTTTAACTTACGTTGAGCCTCCATCATTCTGTAACCTACATTGAGCCTCCTTCATTCTGTAACCTACGTTGAGCCTCTATCATTCTGTAACCTACATTGAGCCTCCATCATTCTGTAACCTACATTGAGCCTCTATCATTCCGTAACCTACATTGAGCCTCCATCATTCTGTCTACATTGAGCCTCTATCATTCTGTAACCTACATTGAGCCTCTATCATTCCGTAACCTACGTTGAGCCTCCATCATTCTCTAACCTACGTTGAGCCTCCATCATTCTCTAACCTACATTGAGCCTCTATCATTCTGTAACCTACATTGAGCCTCTATCATTCCGTAACCTACATTGAGCCTCTATCATTCTGTCTACATTGAGCCTCTATCATTCTGTAACCTACATTGAGCCTCTATCATTCTTTAACCTACATTGAGCCTCCATCATTCTGTAACCTACATTGAGCCTCCATCATTCTGTAACCTACATTGAGCCTCTATCATTCTGTAACCTACATTGAGCCTCTATCATTCTGTAACCTACATTGAGCCTCTATCATTCTGTAACCTACATTGAGCCTCTATCATTCTTTAACCTACATTGAGCCTCTATCATTCTGTAACCTACATTGAGCCTCCATCATTCTTTAACCTATTTCGAGCCTCTATCATTCTGTAACCTACATTGAGCCTATATCATTCTGTAACCTACATTGAGCCTCCATCCTACATTGAGCCTCCATCATTCTTTAACCTACGTTGAGTCTCCATCATTCTTTAACCTACGTTGAGCCTCCATCATTCTTTAACATACGTTGAGCCTCTATCATTCTGTAACCTACATTGATCCTCTATCATTCTGTAACCTACGTTGAGCCTCCATCATTCTGTAACCATCGTTGAGCCTCCATCATTCTGTAACCTACGTTGAGCCTTAATCATTCTGTAACCTACGTTGAGCCTATATCATTCTGTAACCTACGTTGAGCCTCCATCATTCTGTAACCTACGTTGAGCCTCCATCATTCTGTAACCTACGTTGAGCCTTAATCATTCTGTAACCTACGTTGAGCCTCCATCATTCTTTAACCTACGTTGAGCCTCCATCATTCTGTAACCTACGTTGAGCCTCCATCATTCTGTAACCTACGTTGAGCCTCCTTCATTCTGTAATATTCGTTGAGCCTCCCTCATTCTGTAACATACGTTGATACTTCATCATTTTGATTAACAATTTCTGTAACCTATGTCTTTTAGCATTATTCGTAGTTGTTTTCTGTTAGTTTTGCTTTAGTCTTCAACCTACCTTAGCACACCAGCAATCTGCACCATGTTGTTTAACACCTTAAGTATGTTCAGAAATTACAGTATGTCTGTACTCTTGTTGTGTTATTTCGGATTATCCGAGAAGGCTTATTTTCGACTTTAGATTTTTGATGCCTATTTAATTGATTCCTTATAATATGTTTGCTATTCCAGGCTTTCCTACTACCACGGGAACTACAACTTAATAACATTCCGAGTGTCATCCAACCAAACAAATTTGAAATATATTCATCTACCAATGAACCCTGGCTTTATATTTGTTGATTGATGTTGTTTTAAAAACGATGAAGGCTTGAATTCAACTTGTGATTTGTTATTCAAATATAACAACAAAAAGTTATGTTCTGGTCGAGGGTACCTTACAACGAAAGACCGATGGTTTTGAAATTTATTTACTAAATATACATTAGTTTGGCATTTCAGCTGGGTGTGATTATGTTAGTTTTATGTGTTTTATTGTTAAATGTGTTTGGTAACTCGAAGTCATTCATTTAAAGAGATCAGACAACAGATGATACAAAACTCGGTAAATACAGTATATCTCCAAAACAAGTCTATAATTGTCCATGCGATGTTGCTAACTAATCTGAGTTTCCCCGTTCAACAAAAGCGCATAATGGTTTCCCAGTTGAAATCATAGCTGTTTATGAGTAAATATAAATATACTAACCTTTTTTTTACTTACTGGGATTTACGTGGCAGACGACCCAAGTAAATTTCGAATTGGATAAATGCGCAAAAACTGCGATAGATGCATGTGTCGAAAGCGTTGTGATATACCAGTAAGTAAGATTCAATGCGTTGTACACAACCTTTACAATATAGATGGTGCAAACACTGCCACCATCTGCACCTTTTCCTCCTGGGGCTCCATCCGACGAGATGGTACCATTCACAAGCAGGTAACTGGACACCTTAAGTTTAACAAAGCCTCCCCCATTTCCTCCGTCTTCAAACTGTACATTGCCTCCTCGATTACCACGATGGGATGGCTTGTACAGTCTACCGTAGTATTTACCTCCCCATACATGCATAGCATTCCCTCCCATATCAGCTGCATAGGGGATTACCTTCTCAAGCACTGTAAGAGCCCCCATGTTAACGGCAATATGACCACCGCTTCTTGCATTGGCATCACACTCACTTGAAGGTCTACCAGTGGCCTCCATTGAATCCAAACCTTTAAGGGCAACACTGCAGATAACATAGATATTCACCAGCCCCACCGCCTTCTGTCAATGAATCTTCCCAGGATGATCTCATGATTCCGCCTAAAATGAGCTCATTTGTCTGTATGTATATGTAACAACAACCCTTTCCACCTTGTCAACCCGAGGCCCTCCAGTGAGTGTAGATTTTACGAAATGGCACAGAAACATCTTATATCCATTAATTACCACCCACACCTCCAGCTGATGTGTTAGGCCCACCATTCTTGCCAATACCATGAGCAGTAATTGGGAACAGTGTGTCATCTTTTGCTGCTCATCAATTGTCGCTTAAAGCTGCTTCTCGTTTACTGCCACCTGGTTGACAAAGTTTGATTCTATGACGACTATCCGTTTTAGCTCCTCCAGGGTCCCTATTATCAACTTGAGACCACCAAGGCATCAGGTATAAGAAAGTGTGATAGAGACCAGTGTGTAACTGCCTGGCTCACGTGTGAGTCTGTATTCTCCATTGGCATATGAGGAGATACAGCTTGTCAGGAGCCCTGCAATAGTGCCTCCATTTTCCAAAACCAGGTTGTTAAATGTACATGCCCCCTTGACGTTCAGTGTCAGTCCGTCCACAGAGAGTATCACGTGAAAGGATGTTTTATTCACCAATCTCAACGTTGATGGTTGTAATAAACTCCCCAATGACCCTTTCACCACTGCAGCCCTGACCTTATTTTGGTCAGTCACATGAAGAGTTACGGTTGTGTCTCCAGTTATTTCAGCCATTCTTAGCTCTCTGTCTGCATCTTCGAATATGGCATTGGCATACCCGGAGAGTGTGAGCACTTTGTATGTGAAATCTTCATTAGCAGGGTGGACTCCACTAATGTTTGTGTTTGTCTGTTTCTGTACGTAGCTGTTCAGATCCCCTTCATTGTGCCCAGGTTGTGGTTATTGTCGCCTCCATGGACAGTAGCCTCACCAGTGAAGGTTTATTGTGAAGTTACAATGATGAAGATCCTCCCTCCAGCTCCAACCCCTCCATATCCAAGGCCTGTCCCTACATTAGCCTTGAAATCAGTTGAAATGTTGAAATCAGAATGATGCATGCATTTCCCCTACTGAGCGAGTTACCCCCACACACGCACGCACGCACGCACGCACGCACGCACGCACACACACACACACACACTGAGCTCCATGAACAGTCGAGTGGTGTCGTACGCGAGCCCACCAAATACGCTAGAACTGTGGGTGCCCCATGGCCCCATGGGGAGAACCCCAGCCACCCCACAAGAGCTCCAAAAAAGTAATACCCCGGATTTCATTGGTTGTCACTTAATCCCGATTACTTACATCATTTATTATAAATATTAAATGTATACTTTTTGAGAAATTTTATATCAAACAAGAATAGTGAATTAACAATCACAGATTATTTTAACGGTGCATGAATATAAATATAATGCAAAGCATGTCTGGATGATAGCATCTTTTAAGCAGTTGGATTTTGTTTGGTGCGTTTGGAGCCTCATCGATTGAAAGCTTGGGTCCCCAAGGCAACTAAATGGGGGCATTTGTACACAAAGTTTCCATGTTTTCGAAAGTACGTAAGGAAGGTCGTGAACAAAATTCAATAGTTTGAAGGAATATAAAAAAAATGGAAAAAACATGGAAACAATAAAAGTGACACTCGTTTTTAAAATGTAACACATGTATATCAATCATATGTTGAGTGATAAACCTTTAACAACTTAATAATAATACTAAATAATGCATTTATGGGAAATATTAATTACATGTTCTGATAACAAGATTGTAACCATGTACTTAATAGCTGAAAACGCACAAATATTAAGTTCTTGGAGGGTCTTAAACGATTCACATAATCAACTGTCGTCTCATCAGGTAGGAAATACCGTACTTTCTGCCCTTTTCTTTTAAATCAAAAACGGTATTCTTCATAAGAACCATTGTTTTCGATATTTATTCATCCTTTTCGGTAAATTAAAACTAGTGTATTAGTTGTGGCTCATCTTTTATGGGAGTAAGAGTGCATATTTAACTGAGGAATAATTTCATACTTTATCCAAACGATTAAGAGTTGTCCGGATAGCGTAGTGACTAGTGGTTAACGCACTCACTTCTCACAAAGTCCTCACGGGTCCATTCCCGGCCTGAGTGCATTTGAATTTTGTTTGTGGTCACTAAGCCGGACAAGTGGGTTTTCTCTGGTTACTCCGGTTTTCCCCAGAACACAAGACCAAACTCTTGCTTAAACATCGGGCCAGCGAGAATTATCAATATAATGTTGTTATACCGTTTTTCACAATCGTTGTAAAATAAATGGGCCTTACCTAGTATGTCCCCGGGTAGCTGGGGCATTTGGCGGGGATTTTACCGGCAGTTTGTCCTCGCATGATGGGGATTTTACCTGGGATTTGCTGGACCGAAAGTCAAAGTCCACGCTATTCCCCGGACCTGGGGGCGTGGTTACAATTGACTGGTGCATTATGAAGCATACGTGAAAATGTGGCTGAACTTATTTAAACTTTATTTAATTTTACAACGATTGTGAAACAAGCTATTACAACTTATATTAATCACTCTCGTTGGCACGATGTTGCGCGAGAGTGTGGTATTGTGTTGTGGGGGAAACCGGAGTACCCGGAGAAAACCCACTTGTCCGGCTTGGTGACCACTAATCAAACTCACATGCGCCCAGGCCGGGAATCGAACCCGGGTCGCCTTGGTGAGAAGCGAGTGTGCTAACCACTGCGCTAACCGGACACCACATGATACTGGCTGAACTTGCATTTCCTGTTCGACTAAAAATACAATATGTTGTACTTGGAATGATACTAAATTGAATTTTACACATTTATGCCGCTTATTACCCGAGATCTCCTTGCCGATGCAAGTAAACAATGTAAATTTTAATAAATCGGAAGTGGAATCGAAAGCATGTCTCCTGTAATACCCGAAACGGTCATTTTAGGAAGTAAAATTGCACCTTCGAAATTATTAGTAAGTTTTCTTGTCTTTCTTTATTGTCTATTATCCAGTTTATTGGCTTAATGCTATGAAAGTAAGAATTTATTTAACTAGTTCTAAGACTTGCCCAGTCCATTAATACATTACGATAACCGGTGGATGAAGTAACACGTTAAATATTACATAATTTTCATATGAAGCAGCTGCATTGAGCTCACAGCAGTAAAGGTGTGTGAGTTATTTTTTTGGACACAACATGATACTGACAGCAGACATAACAAATCATTGTCAAACAAACATTTACAAAATCGAGAACAAATATATGTTCTTGTTAAATATCTTCAAAACATTTATATTATTGATTTATTATCTATATATATTTAGATTTGGTACCTTAAGGGAACACAATATAGCTTGATGCAAAAAAGAGTTATGCTAATTAATTATATGTAAAGCTAATTTGACATTCCCTGTGCATTCCATGTTCATTCTCTGTTCATTCTCTGTGCATTCCGTATTCATTCTCTGTACATTCACTGTACATTCCATGTCCATCCCCTGCGCATTCACTGTACATTCCATGTCCATCCCCTGTACATTCCCTGTTCATTCCGTGTTCATTCTCTGTGCATTCCCTGTGCATTCCGTGTTCATTTTCTGTCCATTCTCTGTGCATTCATCGTGCAGTCCCTTTACCCTGTTCCTTTAATGTACATACCATGTTCATTCTCTGTTCATTCTCTGTGCATTCCCTCTGTATTCCGTGTTCATTCTCTGTACATTCCTTGTGCAGTCCCTTTTTGTATTTCCCTGTACATTCCCAGTGCATTCACTGTGCATATCCCGTTGAATCTTTGTGTATTCTCTGTTCATTCCCTGTGCTTTCTCCATGTGTATTCCCTGTGCATCCCCTGTGCATTTCACGTGCTTTCGACGGGCCTTCGATGTGCATTCCCTGTTCATTCACTGTGTATTTCCTGTGCCTTTAGTATGCATACCCTTTGCATACCCTGTGTCTACCCTGTTAATTCCTTGTGCCTTCCCTGTGAATTTCCTTTGCATCCCCTGTGCATCTTTTGTGCATTCACTGTACATTCCATGTCCATCCCCTGTACATTCACTGTACATTCCATGTCCATCCCCTGTGCATTCACTGGGCATTGTGCATTCACTGTTTATTCCATGTTTATTTAGCGCATGTATCAATATTTACTTGAAATTTTAATAAGACGAAGAGAGTAAATAAAGTTATTTGTCGTTTAGTCTTAAACAAGTCCGTGTTACGAATTAAACAAACTTAACATATGAATGATCAAACAAATCTACTTTTTAATGTTAATAAAAGCAACATGTTATGGGTTCTCATATCGTATTTAGTTTTGTTAAAGGGTGATAGTTCGTTTTTACCAACATCTTTTTTTTAGTCCAGCATTTGAGGAATGATTATTTCTTCTTCTATTGACACATATGCCATAATTTTATGACCGGGTCACGATCAAGGATGCCAGAAATATCCAATAAGTTGAGGCATAAGTATGCATAACACTTAAAGATGCACTCTCACTCCCAAATAAGATTCACCAAAATTAATTCAATAATTTCAACATACCAAAAAGAATCAATAAGTGTCGAAAACAACGATTTTAATGAAGGATACCGAGTATAATTTTGAAGAAAGGTGCAGAAAACACGGTATTTCTACCTTATGAGAAAATAAAATCATTTAATATTTGTGCGTTTATAGCTATTAAATACACGGTTACAATCTTGCTATCAGTAATTCATATTTTCCTTAAATGCATTATTTAGTAAGTTTATCACTCAAAAATTATGTTTTGTATACATGTGTATGTATTTATTTTGAATAAGAGTGTCACCTTAACGACTGAAAGTTTTACCCCGAGATAAGACATTGACTACCATAATATAACCGAAAAATGATACCAAAGTCGTGAGTCGCCCTTTAATCGTACGATATTTAAGTTTGTTTCGGTATGACGCGCATGGCCCGATATTTTTTCTATTGTCATTATCTGTTTCGTTTTGTATAGGCCTGTAAGATCATTGGTGACAGTAGGCCTAGGTGATAGCACAGACAATAAAAATGATATTGAATTAATATCCTGCTGCAATTATACAATCTTGCGATCGTGGAGTATATTGCTGCATGGTTTTTTTAGCTTAAAGGTCTAAACGTGATATACCCGGTGTTAAAATTAGATAGTGTATAGACCAGGCTCTGTTTAAGGTAACCGAGTGCGGTTTATGTATTTGGAAAAGGATTCTGCAACTTTGGGTAAGATAGTTACTTTGCTATGTTTTCATCATATGCTTTCATTTATTCATCTAAGTGTATATATAATGCGATACGTATACATATGTTTATTATTTAGTATGTGCATTTGTAATGTTTCAAATCTGAATATGATTCATATAGCTTTGATTTAAACTTATCGTACCCCGTTTTTAACAGTAATATGTACTTGACTGACGCTATGTTCGTTTCTTACTATGATAATTACTGTCCATTCATGTAAATCGATTTAAGAAGGCTATAGCGATAACATGGTTCAGTGCACACCAGGCTGTAATGATTTACAGCGAATGTATTTGAAACTTTGTCAAAGTTGTGTTTTTTCTTAAATCAAATAAACAAGATAAGATCAAATTGAGGCTATAAACACATGTTCATGCATTTTATACGGTTTAAATTTACGCTCAAGTGATCAATTTACCTGTATAAAGTTTACCTGTGTTCAAATTGAAAGTAGACAATTGTTCATTAAATTAATATTATCACAAAAGATTTGGTTTATCAGTCCTTAAGCATATAAGCTATAAGCTTTAGCTATGCAATTGAACAAAAACTGTTGACTCGTCAATTATTGGAAGAAAGTTAGAGAAGGAACACCAGAAACTTCAAAATCAGAAGGTAAACAAATAATATGCATTTCACCATTCCAATAAAGCAAGGGCATGTTTAACCTCTTACCTCAGTAATTCCCTTATGTACCATTTCGCGAAATATCAAGCTTAGAATTATTGTAATGTTTGAATTTGAGTCTGTAAAAATGCCTCTTTTATAAGGTTGAAATACACGGTGCAATGAAAATCAGACTTTCGGAGTGAAAACTTACCATTTGCACAAACTATCAGAAACATGCTTAATTAAAAAAATGTGTCGATAAAACGGAATGTGTTGGAGTACGTTTCTTATATTAGCCGTATTTGTAGTTAAAAAAATCAGTTTCTACGTGCAGTCAACCTTAGGTTCATTAAGCATGTTCTGGTACTTACATGCTTAAAATTTTGGCAGGGTGATTTTGTGATACTCACAATAATATTAACAATTTATAGCCCGAAACGGTGCGTTCTGAGCGTATTTTATTACATTTTTCTCCGATATTGACATTAAACGTGAATATTGACGATTTATTTTATTATTATTATTAAATATTATTTATTTTTTATTTATTTATTATTATTTATTTTATTTATTTTTTTTTGGGGGGGGGGGGAGGAGGGGGGTGCAGCCAACACTCCGCCCGAATCAGTCAGTGGGTATATGGTTATTAATTCAAAGATGCGATGAAAATATGTATCATTCCGAAATTAAGAATAGGTTTTTGTTCATTAAGGGGTATTCGTGAAATTTAATCGTAAATTTCCGGCGCAGTTTTAGGAAATGGCAATATGAACCATTTGATGTAGATATTTTATGTTAACGTATTATGTTACTCACTGGGCTTTTAGCAATGGTTAAAGGTTGTTAGTATGTTCTCACAAACTTACAGTGTGTGTCGCATTACCAATTATTTTGTGTTAAGTTCATACTCATAACCTTTAACCTTTAACAGTTCTACATCATGTTGTGAAAACTACCTACTATTTTTTTACTTCTGCTTAACCCGATTAAAATGAAATTAACGTATTAAACTGAAGTAAACTGCCTCCTCATTTGACAAAATTTTATGTTGACCACTAACATGGTGTTGGTGCTCTGAACATTTCCCATGTACTTCTATGCACTATGATATATCTAGAGCAGATTTTAATATAAACATCTGGTATTATGATAATCTTTTATCAAATAAAATAATCGGGCGGACTATAAAGTCATGAACAGGAATGACATTTTTATAAGTATGACAAATAAAACATGTTTCAATGTTAAAAATAATACTTTCTTTGCAAAAGCGAGATTACAAACAAGGGAGAACGAACAAAACGCAAGCGTACTGTGCAATGAAGCTATATCGTAAAATGCACTTACGGTATATCTCAGTTGGTTTAACCAAATCTTTATTACGTTTATCAACAATGCAGCAATAGAAATCAATACGAAGTATAAACCAGATTACGTTCAAATTGCCATAAATTTATAGATAATTCTGGCTTAATACATTGCAATTGTACGTGTAGCTGAGAATAAAGGCTGAAAATGTTTCCAGCTCCAACAATTAACATTATTTCAATTTCATTCTTACAGAACAACTACCACTAACAGTGAACACGACAGCACTGTGCATCAATATTGATCATGGCGTCGTTCCTGTCAGACGCCTACGATTTGTTTTGGGACGAACGCTGGTGGTTTGGATCCAAGATAAATGGAACAAAATATGGCTGGAAGGACCTTGAGAATACTCCAGGATCGGACGTGTATTTTCCAAAGAGTGTGGATCTACATGGGGCCATTCTTCTTGGGGTATTCATAGTGGTGCTCCGATATTTCCTTGACAAGTAAGCTGTAATATATTATTTGAATAACCCGAATTGTGGGAAAAGGTAAAACTCTTGTGTAAAATAAAAAAAAACTCTAGAAAATAAAATAAAAACGCTATGTAGCTTCGAAATGTTAAGCACGTGAACGGAGAATAGCAGAACAAAACATGAGCTTATTTCGCATTATGCAACAAGGTATCTTGTCAAACGAATATGTACATGTAAACACAATATTCCTGCAGGTGATCATGATGGCAAGTTAGTCAATATCAATAACATTTCTAGTATGGCAAAGGAATAAAGAGAATGTGCACGAATAGCAATATTGTGAATACTGGTAGATGTAGCGTACGAACCAGCCGCGCGGATAGCTCAGCTGGTTAGTGTTCCGGTGGCCGTGGGTTCGCGCCCCACACCGGACGCACTTTTCCTCTAGGTTTACTATAATGGTGGCGGTAGTATATGGTATGAGTGCCTCTGTCGGCATAAAAGGTTAATGGGGGAGGAGTGTAGTGTGTGTGTGGGGGTAGGAACGTGTGTGGGTAGGAACCAGCCGCCCAGTTAGCTCAGCTGGTAAGAGCTCCGTGCAAGTGTTCCGGGGGTCTAGTGTTCGAGCCCCACTTCGGGTGCACTTTTCCTCCCAGGGTTACTTTATATATTTAATAAAGATATTTGATAAGATATATTATGAAAAAAAGCGATTGGTTAATGGTTATAACAATGATTTTACGATTCAAACTGATTAACAAGAATATTATACTATTTGCATTGTGTCAAGAATTTACATAAATTAACAATATATGGTTTGTTTATACTATTATCAAATAAATAAACACACATTGTTTAAAGGCGAAAAAAACTAAGAAAACCTTTCTAAATTACATGCTTAATTTTCTGCAAATATTTTCTCTCGCTTTGTGCAAACATTAAAAACAGTTGATGGTGTGCACAATAAAGAATGCTTTTATGGAATAAGTGCATATCGACAGAGAATCGTGCAGACTCCTGGGAGTTTCTACTCGCACATTTCCCGATGTGTTATTTTTTCCCTGTCCATATATTTCCTCTGCCCATATCATTTGTACATGGGTTGTATCATTTTCAGATATGTAATATATCCCCTGGGGTATTATCTGGGTATCAAGAGGAAACGGCCGCTGAATCTGCCAACAATCCCGGCCCTAGAAACTCTATACAAACATAAAGTTAAACCGGACAGCAGGGTGCTACAGGTAAACAACAATGTTCAATTATGTATGATGTATACTTAATATTTGTTTTAAACCTTTGAATAGGACAATTAGTGTTGGCGCATTCGACGTATCGATTGTTGGCTTGGTCGTGGATGTTTGCTGTTCAGAGCGATCATAGTTGATCGAGTTCAGTACACATAAACTTAGAATATGAATGTAGTATTGATTCGCGATTAAATAGGCACGAATTGACACCTTTTAAGCACAGATTTCATTGTAATTTCGTTTCAATGTATCTGGTATGTAATTATAAAAACGTTTAAACTAAATCTGGTGATCTCCGCGTTCGATAATTAACAAATCCGGCAAGCAAATTAAGCCATCCATCAGCTTTTAACTTTAACTGTTTACTTTAAACATACAATCAAATGTTCGTGATATATTAGATGAATCAGACGTATATGTACAAGTTACAAATGCAATGTCGTTATAGAATAATCTATAACTAGAATGAAATTACAGCAAAGAGACAAAAGTATGAAATGTATCTTGAAACACTATCCCATATACACCGTAAAAATGACACGTATATTTTAAGAGGTCAAAAATAAGGTGTTTCCGTGGCAAAAAGTTTCGTGTCATTAATTTTAATCGTAAAGAGAATTGTTGGTTGTACAGGGGGAAAAGTATGCAAAAACTGTGAAAGATACATGTGTCGTAATCGATATGAAATATCAATTTGTTAGATTCAATGCGTGGTACACAACGATAACAGTATTATTTAAGTTGTTGTCAATTTGATTTTGCTCTAAGCATTTGTATCATCTGGTGTCTAGTCCCTTTAACATACACAATGTGCCCGGGGCTTGGGGCGTGGCCTTACGGTCAATGTTTTGAACATGGATACACCAAATCATTTCCAACTTGCCATATTACTGTCATGTTCTGTTGTGTTTGTGGACATTCAAGGTACTTGATACGTTTACAGCTCTCACTTCCGCTTAGAGCTGTCAGATTCCCTACACGCGATCGTTCCACATTATCACCTTTAGTGCATTAAGCAAATAGCTGCTTTTATTGTATGACCTATAGATGATCCAGTCTCTTATTGATCCAGACAGTCAACGACGAGGACGCATCTCGGTTAATATGACTTTCTGCAAGTGAATATTAGATTATATTCAATGGCGTATTGATGTGATGACATTGTTACTCCTGGGAGAGGATACTTGACAAATTGCTGTATCAGCCTATTACGTTTTAAGTCTTGTTCAACGGATGCTCTTGCACAATCTTCTTTAATTATAATACATGTTTGAACATCCATTCGTACGAACATTTTAAATATCGAAAACCCGTGCATAGCTTTTGTCTTTAAATTATTATTGAGGAAGACATAGTTGTGAAAATATTCTTGGTGAACCACTTTGCCTACAGTTCCATTTACACCAGCGGACCCAGGGGGTCGCACCCTGAAACAAAAGTAATCAACTTCGCCCAAAATGCACATTTTCGGACTAAAATATGTTATTATTTTCTTGGGACATTACCCCTTAACCCCCCTGCCAACTTTTTAAACCAATTAAAAAATCGTTTCTGAGGGGCGGGGGGGGGGGGCGGGGGGGGGCGCAAGAAAAGAGGTTACGCATACGCCCCCACCCCCACAATTAAGGCCTCCTCTAACGCAAAATCTTGCATAAATGTTTTAATTGATGAACTTGTAATGTCGCTTCATGCTAGTAGGATCATTTAATACGATGATGTTTTGAATGTTAGATGTCCGCTTTTATATTGAATATTTGTGACATTCATCCTGATTTATTCTATTTGAAAGCAGGTAAAATGTCTCAAATCTATTCACTTTAGAAACGTAACACCTTGTATCTGGATAATAAAAATGTGCCTTTTTATCATTATCACACGACACATGAAAACATAGTATCAATGTTATTTGCCGCAGAATGTTAAACCAGGGATCGACGTATTCCACCAGCGTTTTCGTTCTAATCTTGTATGTCAATCTATAATTGTATACGCGTATAGTAGGTACCAGTCATGAATCTTGTGCATAATAACAGACTGTTTTGATGTTTTGAATAATAAACCCTAATATATACTTCTCTGCTTTAAACATTCGCCTCTCAGATATTGTAACTTGACCTGCTATTTTACTAGACGTCGTGTTAAAGCTGCACTCTCACAGATTTGCCGTCTTTACAAGTGTTTTTTTTTTTTTTTTTTTTTTTTTTTTTGTCCTGGAACGAGCCAATATATGCGAAAATTCATGTAGACCAGTCATATACGACTGCTGCCAAAACATTAGATTACAGATTTTTTTATTTAAGTACAAAAATTGATGTTTTATGCATTTTTCTTGAACCGTTAGTAAAGGCTTTAGCCATAAAACATTTATTTTGGAACGGAAATATGAAAATCTGCGATCTGATCTTTTGTTAGCAGTTTTTTATCACTGGTTTGCAGATATTTACGCAAAATTTTGCTCATTCCTAGAAACAAAAAATGAAAAAGTTGTAAAAACGGTAAATCTGTGAGAGTGCAGCTTTAACTAAATATATCATTTTCTTTATAAACATTCCACATTATTGCTCATAAAATGTTCACTTTTTCAGGGTCTTTCAAAGCAATTAGACATGTCAGAGAACAGCATACAGAAATGGTTCCGTATCCGTCAGAAGATAGACAGAGTACCTATGATCAAGAAATTTGCTGATTGCTGGTAGGCAAATAGTACTTTTACTAGTCGCCACGATTGTTTTTTCAACATGCCGAGATTGTTTCGCGAGCAGGGGAGGAGGGTTCAATTAATCAATTCGATTGTTCAACCTTATGCTTTCCGTAACATAATATTATCAACTAATTGTTTAAGTAACAATTGGCAATTGGTCAATAAACTTAAGTTTTAAATTTTCAGGGAGATAAAATGGCAGGTCAAAAACATAATGTATTAAAACTTGCACATTGTTGTAAACGCACTTTGCTCATAGCTTTTACATTCTTTTCAAATCATTTAATGTTTTCATTTAGTGTTTCATGATTTGTTTAAATGTAGTATATAATGCCCTTATTTTGATGTACTGTAACAGTCGAACCCGATTGGGTCGAACTCCCAGGGACCGGCGAAAGTACCCCAAGCCTCGGATAATTCGAGCCAAGCAGAAATGCTGACCTTCAGTATATAAAGAAATCGGTCTTTTATCTCCAGTTCGAGCCAACGAAGAATTCGAGCCAAACGAGTTCGAGCCAACGGGGTTCGACTGTATTGGGTGACAAGGCATAATAGCAATAAATTGGTTGTCTAATACCGTACGTGTTTTCCTCTATTTCAGTTCCCACTTCATCTTCTACAGCATCGCCTTCATTTACGGATTAGTGGTTTTATGGGATGTAAGTTATCCTTATTGTTAATTACTTCAGCTGTTAAAACAGCCTTGTTAGGTATATGGTTACTCAAGAAAGAAGATCATTTGTAGGTATGCATTGTTTCATTAAAACCGCAAAATATATGTGGTAATTATGGCTTCATTACAAGAATCTTCCATGGCCGAGAGTGTAAGATAGGTTCATCCCGACCCGAGCGTAGGGTGTTTTGCGGAAATGAGGTTTGCCGAGCTTTACGGTCGTTTGATGTTACTCCAGACTATTGACAAATCAGGTGGCTAGATTTCCAATAAAAATATAAATCAGTTATCTTTGTCAACATCTGTTTTCGATAAAAAGTTTCAACGTCGGTTCTAACCTTTATACAAATATATAAACCATTCTTTTTATTTGTTTGTTTTTTAGAAAACGTGGCTATGGGAAACTGGGAATTTTTTCCCTGGATGGCCTAAACAGGTACTTCCGCTTCGTTAGTTTAATCACTTTCGCAAGATAACCTAAAATATTTTGAATAGAGATTCAAAGATAAACTAGGTTTAATCTGATTATTTAATATGTATGCTTTGTGACCTTGTAAGTCTCTCGTGCACAATGCCTGTCAGCTCTAAACCTCGTTCCTCTAACCAGGATCCTCCATCCCCTAACCAGGATCCTCCTTTCACTAACTATGGCCCTCTTTCCTCTGATAAGGGTCCTTTTTCCTCTGATAAGGGTCCTGTTTCCTCTGATAAGGGTCCTCATTCTTCTAATTAGGGTCCCCATTTCTCTAATTATGGTCATCTTTCCTCTAATCAGTATCATCTTTCCTCTAATTAGGGTCTTCTTCCCTCTAATCAGGGTCCCCATCTTCTTGTTCTGGTCCTCCTTCCTCTAATCAGGGTCCTCCTTCCTCTAATCAGGGTACTTGTCTCTGTAATAAGAGTCCTCGTTCCTCTAATCAGGTTCCTCGTTCCTCTAACCAGGATCCTCCTTCCTCTAACCAGGATCCGCCTTCCTCTAACCAGGATCCGCCTTCCGATTATGATGATCCTCCTTCCTCTGATGGTGGTCCTCCTTCCTCCTATCAGGGTCCTTTTTCCTCTAATCAGGGTCCTCTTTCCTCTAAACAGGTTTCTCGTTCCTCTTACCACGATCTTCCTTCCTCTAATGATGGTCCTCCTTCTTCTTATCAGTGTCCCCATTCCTCTAATCAGTGTCCTCGTTCCTCTCACCAGGATCCTCCTTCTTCTATTGATGGTCCTCATTCCTCGGGATCCTCGTTCCTATAATTTGGGTCATCTTTCCTCTAATCAGGGTTGTCGTTCCTCTAACCAGAATCGTCCTTCCCCTAATTAATGTCATCCTTTCTCTTATCAAGGTTCTCCTTTCTCGAATCAAGGTCCTCCTTTCTCGATTCAAGGTCTTCCTTTCTCTAATGAACGTCCTCCTTTCTCTAATCACTGCTCTTCTTTCTCTAATCAATGTCCTCCTTTCTGTAACAAATGCCTCCCTGTCTCTAGTCACGATCCTCGATCCTCTTATCAGGGTTCTCATTCCTCTTATAAGGGTCCTCTCTCTCTAATCAGGGTCCCCGTTCCTATTACCAGGATCCTTTCTCCTTAATGAATAAAACGTTCCCCTGATCAATGTCCTCCTTCCCCTTACCAGGTTTCTCGTTCCTCTTATCAAGGTCCTTGTTCTTCTAATCAAGTTCCTCCTTACACAAATCAAGGTCCCCCTTCCTCTTTTTAAGGTGCTCATTTCTCGAATGAAGGTCCTCGTTGCTCTAATCAGGGTCATCGTTCCTCTTATCATGGTCCTCGTTCCTCTTATCAGGGCCCTCGCTCCTCTTATCATGGTCCTCGTTCTTCTTATCAAGGTCATCGTTCCTCTTATCAAGGTCATCGTTTCTCTAATCAAGGTCCTCGTTCCTCTGTTCATAATCCTCGTTTCTCTAATCAATATCCTTCTTTCTCTGATCAAGGTACTCATCTCTCTATTCAAGATCCTCGTTCCTCGAATGAAGGTCCTCGTTCCTCTTTTCAGGGTTCTCGTTTCTCTAATCAGGTTCTATATTTATCGTGTTTCTATTATATTATTTAAGTGACACTACGAAATAAATTCATGGCAGACAGAATGTACTTCTTAAAATACCTTATCGATTTTTTTCGCACAACACATATACAAGTCACTGATCAATAACCTTAGTATAAACTTTATTTATCTTTCAGCACGTTGTTCCAGAACTTTACTATTATTACCAGATGGAGCTTGGGTTTTACTGGGGACTTATATTCACCTTATGCTTTGACCACAGACGTAAGGTAATATTCGCATTGTAGATTGAACGACCTTGTCGTTTAACGAAACTATTTTATACATGACTGGTTTGTAGATATGATCAGGAAACTTAGCACATGAAACAGGAAGGTATTTTTGCAGTCTTTCTCCACAGGGGGTACAGCCGTCTGTTTCAATTTGTTTTCCCTATAAATCATCGTTCTTCAGTTCAAGTTTCTAAACTCTACATTGACATGTGATAAGGTTTAAGGTATAATGTTCAATCTATTGTTTTGACAAAATAAAAGTCCTTTTTACTAGGGATGTAAACGAATGGCAAAATTGATATTCGAATATTTGGTAATTCTTTCGAACGAATATTCGAATATTCGATTACCAAACTACATCTTTTAAAAGTTGTAGTAAACTGTTATAATATTCGCTAAAGTAATAGCCGTGGCCTTTTAGTTCTACCTTGTCGTAACCACTACACGCGGCGGACCCTGAATCTCACTTAATGAGCCTCTAAAATTCCTCTTTTTTAAAAAAGACAAAAGGTAATACATTATGATAAAATAAATCATATTCCTCTGCCTTCATATTTGTAAACAACGTGAACTTAGATGGATTTCTGGTCAAATGGCGTTATACGCCAATGGTGGGTCTTTCCGTAGGACGAACATCCTCGTTCTGGGATTGACCTCTACTAAAAATATGGAAAAAAACAAACCAACTCGGGAACTAGTTAATTCCTTAATTGGTAGAGGCATTTAAAGTTACCGAAACTATTTGGATTTTTGTGTCACTTGTCTTACAACCAGTTATTGTTAAATTACGGGGACTTTTTATAGTACCCTACGATATGTCCCTAAATGACATATGACGCGTGTATAGCGTATTGTCATCACATTAACACCTCAGGTATTATGGGACAATCGTTGTAAAACAAAGAAAAACGTTTTTACTGAAGAACTTAGTATGCTTGCAGACCAGGTTATTGTATTGATTCACAATATATTATTATTAATAACCTCGAAGATCGTCGATCGGCCTGATTGTTCAAAACTATGTTAAAGTATGTATATACATCCAAAAGTGTATATGTCGATTGTGTATCTGTGTATATTGTTATGGCTGGTACACATATGTATATACATCCAAAAGTGTATATGTCGATTGTGTATCTGTATACAATGTATATATTCATCCAATAGTGTCAACGTCAATTTTGTATCTGTGTATATTGTTGTGGCTGGCACACACATGTATTTACATCCAATAGTGTATTTGACGATAATGTATCTGTGTATATTGAAATGGCCAGTGGCCTTATAGCGAATAAATGATTGTCATTGCCATTTCCATACATATGTATCCACTTCTAATACTAATATTTTCATTCTTTGCAGGACTTTATGGAGATGATAATTCATCATATTGCTACAATGTTCCTCATTTACTTCTCGTGGCAAATTAACTTCGTGCGAACTGGGTCGTTAGTTCTGTTTGTCCACGATGCTGCTGATCCTTGGCTCGCGGTAAGTATGAGATTTTGTTGCCAGTTAAGACAAAGTTTAGAAATAGTGTAAACTCGTAAACCGACGCTTGGTGGCATTTACAGTGTTGCTTTTACCACTTTTGTCAATGAACAGCGTAAATCTAACGAGGCTGCTATTTACGTTTTGTGTATCGTATGTTCCTGCCTGATCCTTTATCCAGATTGATTACTTAAGAATGAAATTATAAAAAAAAACACGCCTGTATTGCTTCTAGATACGGTACTTTTAGTTCCTGATATACTTTTTTAACATCAATTAGAATTGAAAGTAGCGATATCCACTATGTTTTAAGTATAAGTGTAGATCGGTACTAACAGTACTTGTTTCATTTAGAGCTGAACTATAATTCGTGGGGTGAATGTCAGAAGATGTTAAAACCGTCTATATTTCAATGTCCGTAAGTTACTTGCTTCTGGCATTAACCGACGTACTCGTGTTTAAAGCCGTACTCTCACAGATCGACAAAAAATGTTTTCAAAACGGTCAATCTTTGAGAGAGTAGCTTTAATGTTGCCAAGATGAAAAACATTATCTTTTATTTAAGAATTGTTTTGACCGATGATATTTGCTCAACGTTATGCTGTTATTTTTTCAGCTGAGTAAGGCAACAGATTATTTGAAATGGGATTCTGCCAAGACTGTTTGTTTTGTCACTTTCCTGGTTGTGTGGATATCAACTCGGCTGGTTTATTTCCCGTTCTGGTACGTGTTTGAATTGTCATATAGCGTAAACTATATTACAAGAAATACTCATTGAAACATCTAGTTTTAATGGCAAGATATCGATGATAATTGATTGTTACAGTGTAGGATCGTAATGCATTTTACCGAGTGAGTACCAAAAGTTATATTTCACGAGTGGCGCACTTTCGATGGTCTAGAGGTGAAATATATATTGCGATCTTACACTGAAACAAACATTTTTTTCTTCTATTTATTATATGCCTAAATCGGAGTTAAAAGTCATTAAGTTACACTTTTTTCACGAGTTTAATTTATTCCAGAACAAACACAAACGTCAGATATTATTACAGCTATTTAAAAGGAACACCATTTTACAAATGAAAGTATTGTATTCTTTAAAATTTTCAGTGTTGGTTATTAATTTTATTTTATTGTTTCAGGGTTTTACATGCTACAACTTTCGGGAATTTCCGTGAAGGTCAACTTGAACAATATTTTCCTGTATATTTCGTCTGTAATGTACTATTGTACACCCTTATGGTTTTACATCTATTTTGGAGCTATAGTATTGGAAAAATCGCGTTCAAGACTTTGGAAGCGAATGGGGAGGTATGTATGACTAATGATTTTGTTTTACTTTTGTTACTTTATTCTGTCAAGGGCCTTAAAACTTGGTGTTTAAAAAGAGAATACCTTGCAGACGCCAAAATCGAGGTAGTTCTTTCAACCAGTGTAAAGGGGAATCTAGCCACCTTTATGTGGTAGTGGTCGTGGTGGTCATTTATACTCGCACTCGGGTAAGGCCCTTTCGGCGTGTGCATCGATAAAATTGTTAGTCATATTTGTTTTTTGGAGCATATAGGACAGACAGATTGTACCCCTGTTTAAAGAGCTACCATGTACGTGCACAAGATTGCACTGTCAAACGAGACCCCCCCCCCCCCCATTTAACGTCCCTGTCGGAAGACGATTAGCATTTCGTCTTCATGGTGCGGCGAGGAATCGAACCAGCGACCCTGGCTTGGCAGTCAAGTGTGTAATTACTAGACCATGTATCAGCCACCTTTAGTGGGCAAAGATAGCTGAAAAACTATCTCAGTCTCAACACCATACATCTATTCCATTTATTAAAGAAAGTTACAATCATCTTCAAAATATCTTCACCACCCAACATCAATAACAAGCAGGTCCATCAATATTCATTCAAACATAGTATCACCCAACCACGAACTATTTTTCTCGCAACCACGAACTATTTTTCAACTTAAAGCTCTTTTGAACACTTTCAGCGTTAAAAGCTACACTATTTAATTGTGTTTTGGTATACCAGAGAACATATCACATGATAATATAATTACATATAATAAATATCTTTGTAATTGCTAGTATCATGTAGTGACACACACGAAACTCACACATCAGATGCCTTTATTTTTTCATCTTACATTTTAATTATCGATATTGTTGTGTTATGTGTTTCAGATAAAAGACATCAGAAGTGATTTTGAGAACGATTCCGATTTCGAAAAGAAGTCGTGCAATGTGCATACGACTAACGACTGCAATGGAAATGCACACGATCCATGTAGCAATGGAAATGTCCATTCCTGATTGTACACTAAAATAGACAACACAATATTTATCACATGCTATACCTTGTTCTTGGCTTCGTGTAACAATCACGTATTGTTCTGTTTTACACATGTGTAATGTAGCAATATCACTCCGCACGTGTGCACACAATTTAGTTTGACTTGCTTTACTGGTAGTATTCAAGAAAAGCATAATTATGTTTATTTATCATTTCGTTTTTAAGTCGACTATTCGAAGAATAATGGAGGGCCAAACTTATCGCTTCGGCGTTGGCGTCCGGTTAAAGTTTTAGGGCAAGTTGGCATTTCCAGTTATAACTCCAATTTCCTTCGTTCAATTCACTTCATACTTTACACAGTTGTTTATGATCACACAATCAGATTATATAACTATATATCACCCCAAATATAAATTATGGTCCAGCAACTTAAGTGAACGTTTTAGGGTACGTTGTGTCTGGTTCAAGTATTAGGGCAAGATGTGATATTCACTGATAACTACAATACTCTTTATTCAATAACTGCATACCTAACACAATTGTTAACGACTATTATACGATTAGGTTACACAACTCCATGTTTTCCTTAATACAAATTATGGCCCTTGATCAAATTTGGATAAAGTTTTTGTGCAACTTAGTATTTTAACTGAGATGTCAATACCGTTCATTCAATGTACTTCAATCCTGACACAGTTGTTCACCGCCACAAAACCATAAGGCCGGGTTTGAACTCAGACCTCAAACGCCATTCATTCAATGGAGTTTATGCGTCACACAGTGATTACGACCAGCTTACAACTGTGTTACATAACACCGTATTATCCTTTATACATATTATTGCCCTTGATCGACTTAAAATTTGGTTAAAATTCAAGGGCAAACTTGAGTTTTGAACTCAGATCTCAAATACCGTTCATTTAGTGGACTGCATACATGTGTTCATGGCTATCACATTATTAGGTTACATAACTCATTCGATAAGGTTTCATTACTCATTCAATGGTTCAGTTCACATGGATTATTTTACTTATATGCTTGATGTTTTAGTCATAAATAATGTTGCCATGTTTTATACATTTTATATAGAAACAAATCTATCTATATATCTAACTCCATATCAACATTATTACAAATGATGGCCCTTGTTAAGACTTTTTTTACTTTTTATATTGTTAATTTTTGACACTTTTTTGGATTGTTTTGACAGGAAATACAAAACAATACAGCGTCCAATTTTAAGGCAAAGCGTCGTGTAGTTAAGAAGGCTTTCCTCAGCTATGATTGTGATACAGGTTTATTTGAATCAAGTAGTTAGCTTTATTTAAATTATCAGATGAAACCGTGATACTTTATTTGTTTATTTGTTGAAAAAGATTGTAAAAATCTTTATTCTTTTTGTATTTAATCAGAAAAAGACATCATAAACATACTACAAAATAACGACGTCACCGGATGTGAGTTCACATTGAAAAGAAAGGAAATATTGAGTATTTAGTCTCGTTTCCTGATATATCCTGAATATGCACCCAATTTGGAATGTAGTCTATTTATTATGCCAAATATTAAACACGTTTTCCCTTACATCTTCATTTCAGTTATTTACCTTTAAAAGTCGCATCAGCTGCAAGAAATGTGACATACACTTTTTTTTACTTACATACAGCGTATACATGTACGAGTATGGTGTAAAACTATTCTGTTTCGCATTATATTTCACTTAGAAGCTATCAGATTATTAATCAAGTAGATGGTCGGGTTGGCGTACCTGCTAGTAACAACCCGTACGGTAACAAGATGCGATAACAAACTGGACCCAATACTAAAGTCAAATTTCAATCTAAATCTTTACTCATTTAACCAAATAACATGAAAAATTATTTAAACTTATGTCGTTTTTCACACCTTAATATAAACGCATTCTCTTACAGTATATTGAGATTGAGATTGAGATTTCGTTTCAGTATTTTGTGATATTGAAGCCTGTTTTCTAATCCTCACTGAGGTATACACTTAATGCACTAAAGCAGGCCTTGTTTTGATACTTATTGGTCTCAGATAAGGCGCTCGGGTCAAATGATAAAGAAAGGATGATGCCGATTCAAAGAAACTGGATTTGAATAAAAAATACTCCGTTTCTAAATACTTCGTTTCTAAATACTCCGTTTCTAAATACTTCGTTTCTAAATACTCCGTTTCTAAATACTTCGTTTCTAAATACTCCGTTTCTAGCACTCTCCCCATGCCATAAACGCTCATTTTTTACACCAAAATAGGCTCATTAGCCTATGAGATATTTGAAATTCAGTGGCAGAGACAAATAATTATGCTTTTGCTTTCTGTATGGTATAAACACGTTTGGATACTTATCTTTAGATATATTTGTACCTGATAGGTATGATAATTATCTCAACATTTTTTACTTGTTAATGTCATCTATTCAGATAACATTTTCCTTTCTTTGTCCGTGTAAAGTCGCCATCTTTTTCCCGATTAATATCTTGCCTGTTTTGTGCCTGAAGTATACGGATCCTAATCAGTTAAAACCCCTGCGTCTTTGTTTCAAATTTCTTGTTATTGCTCACATTTACATTGCTATTAACCACAGGGGCAGAAAGATATAACTTTAATTGATCATACACACGCACGCACGCACACACGAGCACAGACACAGACGGAGAGAGAGAGAGAGAGAGAGAGACAGCGAGAAAGAGAAAGAGAGAGAGGGGGGCGGTGGGTAAAGGGGAGCATCGGGGTTTTACACTACCGTTTTTGAAAAGGTTGAACGATAAGACCCTGTATATACATGTTGTGCTCCCTGTGTAATTAACTAATGTATTATAAGAACATACAATTAGTTATCTCCCCTTGTCCTAAAACTTGCTGCATCAGGTTTATTATTAGAAGAGTTAACTAACGCGATTGATGAACTCACTGAACTATTCATAGCACATGCTTGATCATTATATGTGTCACGATTTAAATGCATTATGTCACATGTTCTCGAGACAATTTATTCATGTACTGAGAAGATAAGCAAAACGTTGCACATATACGTACTGAGCAAAACTTGACACATATACGTACTGAGCAATACTTAACACATGTGTGTACTGAGCAAACCTTAACACATATACGTACTGAGCGAAACTTAACACATATACGTACTAAGAAATACTTAACACATATACGTACTCAGCAATACTTAACACAAACATGTACTGAACAAATCTTAACACATATATGTACTGAGCAATACTTAAGACGTATACGAACAGAGCAATACTTAACACATATATGTACTGAGCAATACTTAACATATATATGTACTGAGCAAAACGAAACACATATATGTACTGAGAAATACTTAACACATATATGTACTGAGCAAAACTTAACATGTATAATTATGTTCTGAACAATACTTAACATATTAATGTACTGAGAAAAAAAATATACATATATGTACTTCGCAAAACTTAACACATAAACGAACTGAGCAATGCTTAACACATATAAGTACTAAGCAATACTTAGCACATATATGAACTGAGCAATACTTGACACATATATGAACTGAGCAATACTCAACACATGTATGTACTCAGCAGAATTTTACACATATACGTACTGAGCAATACTTAACACATATACGTACTGAGCAATACTTAACTCATATACATACTGAGCAAAACGTAACACATATACGTACTGAGCAAAACTTAACACATTAACGTACTGAGCAAAACTTAACACATAAACGTTATGAGCAATACTTACCACATATACGTTCCGAGCAATACTTCACACATATAAGTACCGAGCAGTACTTGATGCATATACGTACTGAGTAATACTTCACACATATACGTACCGAGCAGTACTTATCGCATATACGTACTGAGCAATACTTCACACATATACGTACCGAGCAGTACTTAACGCATATACGTACTGAGCAATACTTAACAAATATATGTACTGAGCAATACTTCACACATAAACGTACCGAGCAGTACTTAACGCATATACGTAATGAGCAATACTTACCACATATACGTTCTGAGCAATACTTCACACATATACGTAACGAGCAGTACTTAATGCATATACGTACTGAGCAATACTTAACACATAAACGTACTGAGCAATACTTCAGACATATACGTACCGAGCAGTACTTAACACATAAACGTACTGAGCAATACTTCACACATATACGTACTGAGCAGTTTTTAACGCATAAACCTACTGAGCAATACTCAACACACATACGTACTGAGCAATACTTACCACATATACGTTCTGAGCAATACTTAGCACGTACACGTACTGAACAATACTTAACACATATACGCTCTGAACAATCCTTAACACATATACATACTGGGCAAAACTGATGTGTACTGATAATGTCTAATTACACTAGCATTTGAAAGATTCAAATAAAGCATTCTGAAAATGATATATTTCATAATTATCAAGTCAAATTGTTAGATCTTGAACATCAGCGTAATCCAAACATCTAAAAACTAAATTTAGAAATCAAAATTAAGCGTCCTCCTTCTATTGTTTATAGCTAAATCAATGGCATTGATTCAACACTCTGGCTATTGTTTTAAAAACAGTTTTCTTGGATCGCAAGTGATTAACCTCCGTATTCAACTGTGAAACAAATTCCGTGGACGGGGACTTAAAGATACGGCGAACACTGATTTGTTGTTATGTTTTGGGATGGGGTTATATTGAAATTGCAGGCGTGAGAACTCTTGACAATTGGTTTGCAGCACAATAGGTGGACACATGCTTTAGAACAGGCCAATGTAATGCTGATTCCTTTCTTAAGGCCTCGTATGTTGGCAAAACCTTCCATGCTCATCATGTAAAAGCATGTGCCGTGTACTCTCTTATGTATGGGGCATTTTCTGTAGAGATGAATCAGAAATTAGTAACAGCACATTTTCTATCACGCTGAGATTTGAAATTATTGTCATAATGTTTGTGAAAGCATTGTATGAAGGTGGTTTCTCTTTGTACAAAGAAGCTTTTTCGTCTCTATCCAAATTATGCTCGTTTGTTGCCTTTATATGTTCGTGATATGTTTGTTTTTGTACAGAGAACCCCAAACGCTGCTCATCATTTTTGAGGTAAACTTACACAAAACTCAACAAATGCACTTGACCATATGAATAGGCAAAATAATCTAGCTGTGTGAAGTTAGCTAAACATACGACATTGGACATTGGACATTCAAAATCGAATGTTGTGCTGGCACGACATTGGACATTCAAAATCGGCAATCTTAAAATTATTTAAAAAGGGTTAGAGATCACAAAAGCAATGACCCATTATAAATTTATAAACACCAAGAGAGCATTGCCATTACGATTCCATCGCAATATTTGAAACTTAAGCATGATTCAGATAGACATGATGTCACATATGCAGATAAAGATTCAAATGAATATACTTATGAATGGTCGTGGATTATATGTAGACAAACAGTGATAATGCTTTCGAAATGGCATACTTTTAATAAGCTTAATTGTTTACAAACCACTGCTACACATCCAGTACCATTTATAAACGAAGTGAAGATAATTATATTCACAGTATATGATGACATATGGAAAATATACACATGCATTGATGATTCCAAAAAATATAAATGTAATCGTTCCTACATCTACTTTATCTGGTTTTACATATTATAACACGAAATATTGTCAATGAGCCGATTAAGCAACCTATTACTGCCTGTCGGCTTATTTTTTATCGACTCAATTAGTCACAACATTCGATTTTGAATGTCCAATGTCCAATGTCGTGCCAGCAAAAAAATCGATTTTGAATGTCCAATGTCCAATGTCGTGCCAGCACAACATTCAATTTTGAATGTCCAATGTCCAATGTCGTGCTAGCACGACATTCATTTTTGAAATTCCAATGTCCAATGTCGTGCTGGCACGACATTCATTTTTGAATGTCCAATGTCGTGCTAGCACGACTTTAACTTTTGAAATCCCAATGTCCAATGTCGTGCTGGCACGACATTCGATTTTTAATGTCCAATGTCGTGCTAGCACGACTTTCACTTTTGAATGTCCAATGTCCAATGTCGTGCCAGCACAACATTCGATTTTAAATGTCCAATGTCCAATGTCGTGCCAGCACAACATTCGATGTTGAATGTCCAATGTCCAATGTCGTGCTAGCACGACATTCATTTTTGAATGTCCAATGTCGTGCTAGCACGACTTTCACTTTTGAATGTCCAATGTCCAATGTCGTGCCAGCACAACATTCGATTTTGAATGTCCAATGTCCAATGTCGTGCCAGCACAACATTCGATTTTGAATGTCCAATGTCGTGCTGGCACGACATTCATCTTTGAATGTCCAATGTCCAATGTCGTGCCAGCACGACTTTTAATTTTGAATGTCCAATGTCGTGCCAGCACAACATTCGATTTTGAATGTCCAATGTCCAATGTCGTGCCAGCACAACATTCGATTTTGAATGTCCAATGTCCAATGTCGTGCCAGCACAACATTCGATCTTGAATGTCCAATGTCCAATGTCGTATGTTTAGCTAACTTCACACAGCTAAATAATCTCATCAAAAATGATGGCGGAGCAATAGGACTCACTAAAACTGCAAGTCAGTTGCTGCGCCTGATGGTGTCTGGTCATGAAGTAGCCAGAGTTGTGCATGAAGTTCAATCGTGCATAAAATGTTTGAAACACGGGCAAAGTAAGGGTATTGATATTTGGTAATAGAACGACAAAGCTTAACACAGAAAAGGTTTAATGCACATGTTCTCGCACTGAACGATACCATTTACACGGTGGAGAACCCACGTGACTCATTGGTAAAGTCCACGGCAAAAAATGTAAACATATACGTACTGAACAATACTTGCCACATATACGTTCTGAACAATACTTACCACATATACGTTCTGAGCAATACTTAGCACGTACACGTACTGAGCAATACTTTACACATATACGTACTGAACAATACTTAACACATATACGCTCTGAACAATCCTTAACACATATACATACTGAGCAAAACTAAACACATATACATACTGGGCAAAACTGATATGTACTGATAATGTCTAATTACACTAGCATTTGAAAGATTCAAATAAAGCATTCTGAAAATGATATATTTCATAATTATCAAGTCAAATGGTTAGATCTTGAACATCAGCGTAATCCAAACATCTAGAAACTAAATATAGAAATCAAAATTAAGGGTCCTCCTTCTGTTGTTTATTGCCAAATCAATGGCATTGATTGTATGAAGGTGGTTTCTCTTTGTACAAAGAAGCTTTTTCGTCTCTATCCAAATTATGCTCGTTTGTTGCATGTATATGTTCGTGATATGTTTGTTCTTGTACATAGAACCCCAAACGCTGCTCATCATTTTTGAGGTAAGCTTACACAAAACTCAACAACTGCACTTGACCATATAAAAAGCAAAATAATCTCATCAAAAATGATGGCGGAGCAATAGGACTCAGTAAAACTGCAAGTCAGTTGCTGCGCCGGATGGTGTCCGGTCATGAAGTAGCCAGAGTTGTGCATGAAGTTCAATCGTGCATAAAATGTTTGAAACACGGGCAAAGTAAGGGTATTGATATTCGGTTATATGAACGACAAAGCTTAACACAGAAAAGGTTTAATGCACATGTTCTCGCACTGACCGATACCATTTACACGGTGGAGAACCCACGTGACTCATTGGTAAAGTCCACGGCAAAAAAATGTAAACAAAAGGTCTCGATTCAGGTATGTTTTTTTAAAGATAACTTTCTTAATACTGGGAGATTTTTGTCATTTTTGACCATAAACCCCGCCATGGTTGTATAAATCTATCTCTAAAATCCTGAACTTTTCTGAAAATCTTGACCAACTGATTTCTCGAAGTTGAAAATTTCAGCAAAGTACACGGTTCCTGACAAATATATTTCCAAAATTGGGGTTAGCCGTAAGTAATTCATACGATAATCATATTTTCAGCAAGTTTTATGCATTTTGAAGTTTTCAGAGGCTTTGGTTTTATTTCTTATAGTTATTTTAAAGGGGAAAATGATCACAAACACAATTGATAAAGTGAACGGACATTAAGATTTGATAAAATACACGGGCGTTTTCCAACCATAGAAGGATCTCTCAGATTATAATTTTATGTGAAGTATTATATACTTTTCCGTTCTAAATACTCGTTTATATAACAGGGCTAAAATGTACATAAAAAGATGAAGCATAAGCAGGTTCCTGGGTTGGGTACTCGATTGGTATCTTTTTTTTATTTGAAGTGTCTAAATATAGAAATACTAAAAACAACGAGTAGTGGAAGAATATATGAATTATATATAGATTTCGCTAAAGCTAAACACATCGTAATTTGCAAACCTGGTAAATAAGGGTGTAGATGGCACGTTTTTTTTGCTCTGAAAGCTATGTATCCAAAAACCAATGCAAGGGAGAAAAACAATAATGGTTGTACAGATATATTCCAAAATTTAAACGGGACAAGACAATGTGACATTATTCCATGTAGACCCTTTCTATTTGTATTATATGTTCACGGTCCTTGTACACATCACAAAAACCACTGTCAAAGCGGTATATTTGTCACAAATGATATACCAGACATTGATGCGCTCATATTTGCTGATAACATAGCCAACGCCTGGTCAACACACATGTATACTGAACGATCACTCAAACAAAATGCACCATGTTGGTAACGTGTAGCCGCAAATGCAGTCTTCACGACTTAATATTTTACGTTATCAATAATTCGCGAACGCTGTCATAGCTTAAAATTGTTTATCCGAAATATCGTTAATCTAAACTTGGTGGTGGGGTTATCATGTGTGGTAGGTTAGGGTGCAGATCAGTGCTCGTTCGCATTGCTCATTGAGGGCGGAGGGTAAGCGTGTGCAGCAAGTTCGGGTACAAACCAGTGCTCGTTCGCATTGCTCATTGAGGGCGGGGGATAAGCGTGTGCTGCAGGTTAGGGTACAGATCAGTGCTCGTTCGCATTGCTCATTGAGGGCGGGGGATAAGCGTGTGCTGCAGGTTAGGGTACAGATCAGTGCTCGTTCGCATTGCTCATTGAGGGCGGGGGATAAGCGTGTGCTGCAGGTTAGGGTACAGATCAGTTCTCGTTCGCATTGCTCATTGAGGGCGGGGTATAAGCTTGTGCTGCAGGTTAGGGTACAGATCAGTTCTCGTTCGCATTGCTCATTGAGGGCGGGGGATAAGCGTGTGCTGCAGGTTAGGGTGCAGATCAGTTCTCGTTCGCATTGCTCATTGAGGGCGGGGGATAAGCGTGTGCTGCAGGTTAGGGTGCAGATCAGTTCTCGTTCGCATTGCTCATTGAGGGCGGGGGATAAGCTTGTGCTGCAGGTTAGGGTGCAGATCAGTTCTCGTTCGCATTGCTCATTGAGGGCGGGGTATAAGCTTGTGCTGCAGGTTAGGGTACAGATCAGTTCTCGTTCGCATTGCTCATTGAGGGCGGGGTATAAGCTTGTGCTGCAGGTTAGGGTACAGATCAGTTCTCGTTCGCATTGCTCATTGAGGGCGGGGTATAAGCTTGTGCTGCAGGTTAGGGTACAGATCAGTTCTCGTTCGCATTGCTCATTGAGGGCGGGGTATAAGCTTGTGCTGCAGGTTAGGGTACAGATCAGTTCTCGTTCGCATTGCTCATTGAGGGCGGGGTATAAGCTTGTGCTGCAGGTTAGGGTACAGATCAGTTCTCGTTCGCATTGCTCATTGAGGGCGGGGTATAAGCTTGTGCTGCAGGTTAGGGTACAGATCAGTTCTCGTTCGCATTGCTCATTGAGGGCGGGGTATAAGCTTGTGCTGCAGGTTAGGGTGCAGATCAGTTCTCGTTCGCATTGCTCATTGAGGGCGGGGTATAAGCTTGTGCTGCAGGTTAGGGTACAGATCAGTTCTCGTTCGCATTGCTCATTGAGGGCGGGGTATAAGCTTGTGCTGCAGGTTAGGGTACAAATCAGTTCTCGTTCGCATTGCTCATTGAGGGCGGAGGGTAAGCGTGTGCAGCAAGTTCGGGTACAAATCAGTGCTCGTTCGCACTGCTCATTGAGGGCGTGGGTTATAAGCTTGTGCTGCAGGTAATGGTACAAATATGTCCTCGTTTTTTAATGTTGTGCGTAAACTGTTCAGGGCACTATCCTCCGTGCTTTAGAATTTAACTTTGGGTGAATTAGCAGTGTGATCCGGAATAAATAAAAATGGATTGGGATACGCGAGTGCGGCAGGTTAGGGGGCCAATCAGTGAATCTGGGTTCCGACGACTTCCGTTAACGGTGTTGAAATGTACATTTTTGAAAATCATGCCCGGGCGAATAGCGCCTAAATGGAGCTACAGCAATTGTTAAAGAGGCATTCGTTTCTAGTCAAGTTAAGTGAAGTTTATTAAGTTATCTTGGTCACAGGCCCATAATACAAAAACATGTTTACATCAATGTCGTACGATAATATCATTGTCATTTTCATCACTATTTTAACAGTATTAACAATAATATGAAGAAACCTATCAACATTTAGTAAGCGTGCACAATTGCTATGATAAATTGGCATGTGTGTAACAATATGTTATATTTTTTGCATAAAAGTTTGCTATAAAATACTTCCACAAAATAATTTTCTATTGTTATTTAATGTTATTACTATAAAGCTATCAGTTATAAGTTATCAGATGTCGCAGTAACAAAAACTATTTTACCTTATTTCTTTAATAAATATTTTATGCTTAAATTCAATACATTCTGTCTTTTGTTAATGTTAGGTGATAGACATTCATTAATATCGATTTTTATTATTGCATCTAATTTATTCAATATACAACAAATAAAACAAACAAGAAAAACTGAATCGTTATTGTTTAGTATAGATTTCATACATTGTTTTTAATGTACAAGTACACCTTACCGGCGCAGTCTGATAAACAAACGTTAGAAAATTCATTAGTTCTGATAAAAGTGTTATGAGAAGACATTTGCGTCAATTTCCCAGGGAAAACGTCATATCATATGACGACGTCGTTGTTTGACGGCATCATGTTAAGTTTCAAACAATATTGACGTTATTACTGACAACGATACACACGATAGTATTACATCATCACAAACTGTGATAAGCAGAAAATGGCGACGTCAGACGAAGAAGCGGCGCACAGAACAGCTATTCAATTCTGTGTACAATCAGGAATGATACCTATCAATACGTTACGCCAGACGAAGTTCACAGAACGTTACAAGAATGTTTCAAGAGCACTCGTGTATAAATGGCATGGTAGATTTAGCGCCGGTTTACACCTCGTGGGCGGCCGAAGTACAAGGATTGCAGAACAGTGAAATTCGTGCAACTATTCGCAGGTTGGTTAATAATAAATTACTTAAATACTTTAGATAAAAATATAACTTAAGATAAACTGATTATAATAAGAAAAACGTTTATGCTTGAAGTTGATTAAATGTTTAAATGATTAAGTGTTTAAAACTCTTATAACATTATAAGTATCTTCCATGGCCGACAGTGTAAGATAGGTTCATTCCGACCCGAGCGTAGGGTGTTTTGCGGAAACGAGGTTTACCGACATTACATTTGCTCCTTAAGATTATTGTGCCCTGAAGGTAAATCTCGTCCTACGAATGTGACATGAATCTAAGTAACGAAATCCTGACTTTCTAGCAAACAAGTAGGTTATTTGTGTAAATGTGACCTCCGCAGATAGGCGACACAATCTGTGTTAAACATCACAGTGAGGAGTTTGATCACAGGAATATGCGAAACATGAACAACTTAAATCTTGCTGGTAAGAAATTTCTTGTCACGGGAGCGGGGCGAGGGTTTGGTAAAGCAATTGCTAAAGCTCTTGATGCAAATGGAAGCAAAGTGTATGCAGCGAGCAAAAGTGTTGATACCTTGGATGCATTAAAAGCAGAGAACCCTTCGGTACATACCATCGCTGTTGATTTGTCTAACTGGGATGAAACAAGAACCAAACTTGCCAAAATCGAGCCACTGTATGGTCTTGTGAACAACGCGGGAATTTACAATACTTCTGATCAAGCCAGTGATACTTCAAGAGATATGCTTTATTATAAGTTTATTGATACAAATCTTATGAGCGCTATTAACTGCATTCAGATCGCAGCAAAGGGGATGATCAAGATTGGCAATGGTGGATCCATCGTGAACAGGTCATCTATGGGATACTTACACATTCCACACCCACCTTTGTACCAGATGTCATATAATTTAACAAAAGCAGCCCTTGACCAAGTCACAAGAGAATTTGCCGTGGAACTAGGGCGCTATAAAATACGGGTAAACTCATTAAATCCTATACTTGTGCGAACTGACATGACGGAGCATTTGTACCAAATGCTACCAGAATTAGCCGAGGAATTAGGGACTGCAATACCTCTAAAAGAACCACCAACTATCAATAGCATTGTAGGTCCGGCGTTGTACTTCCTAAACGATTTGTCAGGTTTTGTGACGGGGACTGTTAACGTTATTGGTGGTGGACTTACAAAAAGTTTTTAGCATAAACATTGCATATGTTATTACATGATATAACATCAAAGATGTCGTATGCTGTTTTGAAGTTGATGTTTAAAACATAGTTTTTTTTTAATTATGGAGTAGACGTAGATGTCAGGTAGACAAAACAAACTGTCCAGGATGAATTGTAATTCCCTAAAATAAAGCAAGAGCATGTGCAAGTTTCTTGGTTATTTATGTTTATATACACAATTACACATACTAGTAGTATCTAGTAACTCAATTTCTCATTGTTTTTATCTACTAATGAAGGCGTTACGCCGAAACGTTTAAGATAATAAACTATCCGTGTTTGTGTGGTTTCTTTTATTCATATTCATTATTTATTACTAATACAATCACACTTTTGAGACATTGTAGTTTAAAACTGTAATACTTGAATAGGAAAAATAGGCAATGATATCAATACAAATAATACAATGAAAACGACAGGGACGATTATACTTGAAAACGACAGGGACGATTATACTTGAAAACGACAGGGACGATTATACTTGAAAACTACTGGGACGATTATACTTGAAAACGACAGGGACGATTATGCTTGAAAACTACTGGGACGATTATACTTGAAAACGACAGGGACGATTATGCTTGAAAACTACTGGGATATGCCTAAGCCCCAATTTCTAAAAAAATCTTCAGTCCCTTATTACAGGATAAAGCTAAGCTCACTTTTTTGTTTCTCGAATATATGCCTAACATTTACTTTTTTAAGATATAACATTTAAGAAGTATAGAAGTTTTACTTGTGAAGCACTTTTGAGCGTAAGTGCCTTATAAAAAGATTGCTATCTAAATGTGGTATTACAAATAAATAAATAAATAAAAGTGTGTAGCCTTTAGTGTTTTTTTTTCTGAGTAGAAATTATCTTCATGATAATAGCTATAAGTCATTTTTCATTCGTAAAATTCAAATTCAAGTATGTACTTTGGCAAGCAGAAATAAAATACTTAAGCCTTTTAGGCTAAAGGAGTTTCGAGAGATTGTGGCTTGTAGTTTAAATTTAAAATACGGTCCCTCTTTAAATGCACAAGGTAGGTGCCCAGACGACACTTTACAAGAGACGCCAACGTAGAAACGGAACGCAGACCACACACGCAACATCAACATACCAATACATTGGTAACTTAGCGACACGTTATGCGAGCAAATTCATATCTGATTGAATGTCCATTAATTTATGCCTGAACTATACGAACTACTGTTGTTCTGGTCTTTATCGAAGTAAGTCAGTTATTTTTATCGAAAATGTCGTTTATTATGTTAAAATTTGTTTTCATGTAAAGATATTTTGATGTCCACATTTTGATATAAATAATTTTAAAGACAAACCCGTTTGACACACAGGCAGCAGTTACGTTGACAGGACCCCCCACCCTATGGCCACCCCCCTCTAAAAATCATATTGAAGTTGTACATTTTCTGAAACTTTATTATGTTCTGTGACAGAGACAAGTTATTTGGAGACAATTGGTTGAAAAATAAGTTAGTAACGTGCTTTTCAAAAACACCAACCTACGTACGAGCGTCTTCACATGTCAACCTTTACTATATATTAATAGTAAATATTGGGAAATTTTTTAGTGGAATTGTTGGTTGATATTTATGTTTTTATGATAAATGATCATGTTCCAATCATTTTTGGTCTTTTTTTTTACTATTTTTTAAGGGGGTGGCTATAGGGTGGGTATTGTCAACGTAACTGCTGCCTGTGGTTTGACAGTATCGCAGCATTATCATCGAAAAAAAAAAATACAAACAAAAGTAAGTATGAAGAAATAGTTTAAGTTATAACAACGTTCGTCAGAAGAAATGAGGGTCGATGTTGGCGACGACGATCAGTTTGATGAATTTTTCTGCTGTTTCAAATAAGTTTGTAAAACAATTAAAATAAACGTTATTTGTTAGACCTTTTATAAACAATAAAATTTGGAGCCTTCGTCTAGATTCGGGTGTAGGACTGTTTGTTGATATGGGTTCAAGATGTAGTATGCTCTTGAAATGACCTCTATCGAATACATGACCATAGATGTCAACAAAATACACTATCAATAAAGTTAACAATGCATAATGCGAAAAATGTAAAAAATAATGTCTACTTCGATGATGATATGATAATAACCTCATTTTTTAACAATCATACATAAGGGTGCTTCCTTAAGGGGTTTCTTTCAGAATTAAGTTATCTTAATAACTTTCTATTTCTGACCGGTATTTTTGCAAGAACATATTCTCACAAACATGCGAATTCATAACTAGTCAGTCAACTCGGAAGTAGGACAGAATCATGTAGAGTCAAAGATTAAGAAAAAGTTCGCAGTTTATCCAGCGTTTTCTCCCACCTCAGATAAGTAGATCCATTAATTTAACCATGCTAGAAATTCTTATCTTGCCCACGGGCGAAGATAAAATGCCCGTTAATGGTCACCACATTGTAATTACCTCCCTTGATGAAGACTGTCGTCTGTAGCGTATCATTGAAACCTTGTCTTGTGGCAATATTTAGCACGCTAGTTAATTATTTCTCGCTTCAAATGTCACCAGAAAACAGTTTTCACGCACCTTTCAAGAAATAATGCTTCACTCTTCTTAGAACTATTTAAAGACCGATCAGACCATTTACATACTCTGAATCACTGCGCGAATATCCATGACAACCACGAATTATCGCATATCCGTACGCAATTATTTTCCCTAAGCACAAAAGAGTTCTAGCAAAAAAATACATTTTTACTTAATTTTGTTTAACTGAGGTGGGAGAAAAAGCATCTATCATAGCCGCTCGTGTAAGAGAGGTTCATCCCGACTCTCGCCCAAGGTGTTTTGCGGAAACTCGGTAAACCTCGTTTCCGCAAATCAGCCTACGCTCGGGTCGGAATGAACCTATCTTACACTCTCGGCCATGGAAGATACTTATAATCTTTATACAATAGTTCAGTTAAAGCAAAGGTTATGACATATGTGTCAATAATACAATGGGGATTACAGTGAGAAGTCATGTAAACAAAACCGCCTAAATGTCAAGCCTTAAACATCGAAGGATAAAGATAAATGATCAAATCGAATGCTTCTAAGAACTGACCAAACATAACACATGCTATTATATATGCTCCTTAAAACTGGTCATTTATAACACATTGTATTCTTAGTTCCAAAAAACTGGTCAAATATTACACATGTTATCCTTTACTACTTAAAACTGTTCAAGCATTACTCACGATATCCTATATGCTCCTTATAACTGCCCAAGCATTACACATGCTATCCTATCCTCCTTATAACTGACCAAGCATTACACATGCTATCCTATCCTCCTAATAACTGACCAAGCATTTCACAAGCTATCCTTTGCTCCTTATAACTGACCAAGCATTACACATGCTATCCTATGCTCATAATAACTTGTCAAACATTACACATGCTATCATATGCTCCTAATAACTGACCAAGCATTACATATGCTATCCTATGCTCCTAATAACTGACCAAGCATTACACATGATATCCTAAACTCCTTATAACTGACCAAGCATTACATATGCTATCCTATTCTCCTAATAACTGACCAAGCATAACACATGCTATCCTATGCTCCTAATAACTTGTCAAACATTACACATACTATCCTATGCTCTTTATAACTGACCAAGCATTACATATGCTATCCTATGTTCCTAATAACAGACCAAGCATTACACATGATATCCTATACTTCTTATAACTGACCAAGCATTACATATGCTATCCTGTTCTTCTAATAACTGACCAAGCATTACACATGATATCCTATACTCCTAATACCTTGTCAAGCATAACATATGCTATCCTATGTTCCTTAGAACTGACCAAGCATTATACATGCTATCCTATGCTCCTTTTGCATTACCAAGCATTACACATGATATCCTATGCTCCTAATAACTTGTCAAGTATAACACATGATATCATATGCTCCTAATAACTGGTCAAGCATAACACACGTTGCCTAAACTCCTTATAAATTGTCAAACATAACACATGATATCGTATGCTCCTAATAACTGCTCAAGCATTACACATGATTACCAATGCTCCTTATAACTGGTCAAGCTTTACACATGACACTTTTTGGTCCTAATAGATGATCAAACATACAGATGTTATCCAATGCTCCTAATAACTGGTCAAGCATAACACATGATATCGTATGCTCCTAATAAAAGGTCAATCACTATACATGATATCGTATGCTCCTTATAACTGATCAAGCATAACACATTATATCGTATGCGCCTAGTCACTGGTCAAGCAGTACACATGATATCGTATGCTCCTAATAACTGGTCAAGCATTACACATGATAGTCTTTGCATCTAATAACTGATCAAGTACATGCTATCCTATACTCCAAATACCTGATATAGCATTGCACATGCTATTCTATGCTCCTAACTGATCAAGAATTACACATGATATCCTTTGCATCTAATAACTGATCAAGTATTAAACATGCTATCCTTTGCTCAAAACAACTGATCAAGCATTACACATGCTATCCGTTGCTTCTAATAACTAATCAAACATTACATATGATATCCGTTGCTCCAAATAACTGATCAAGCATTACACGTGGTATCCTATGCTCCTAATAACTGATCAAGCATCACATGCTATTCGTTGCTTCTTATAACTGTTTAATTATTACACATGCTATCCTATGCTCCTAACAACTGGTCAAGCATTACACCTGTGGCCTATACTCCTAATAACTTGTCAATCATTACACATGCTTTCCTATGCTCCTTATAACTGATAAAGCATTACACATGTTATTCTATGCTCCTAATAACTGGTCAAGCATAATACTTGATATCGTATGCTCCTAATAACTGGTCAAGCATAACACATGAAATCGTATGCTCCTAATAACTGGTCAAGCATAACACATGATATCCTATGCTTCTTGTAATTTGTCAGGCATAACACATGATAGCATATGCTCCTAATAATTGGTCAAACATTATACATGTTTTCCTATGATCATAATAACTTGTCAAGCATAACAAATGATATCATATGCTCCATATAACTTATCAAGCATAACACATGATACTGTATGCTCCTAAAACTGGTCAAATAATATACATGTTATCCTATGCTCATAACAACTTGTCAAGCATAACACAAGATCTGCCCAAGCATAGCACATGTTACTGTATGCTCTTTATAACTGGTCTAGCATTACACATGCTAGCGTATGCCCCTTATAACTGATCAAGCATTACACATGTAATCATATGCTCCTAATAACTAATCAAGCATTACACATATTATCCTATGCTCCTAATAACTGGTCTAGCGTTACACATTATATCGCACGCTTCTTATAACTGATGAAGCATTACACATGTTATCATGTGTTCCTTATAACTAATCAAGCATTAAACAAAACATCTTATGCCCTTAATAACTCATCAAGCATTAAACACGATATCCTATGCACCTATTAACTAATCAAGCATTTTACATGACATATTATGCTCCTAATAACTGATCAAGGATTACACACGATACCATATGCTCCTAATAACTGATCAAACATTGCACATGCTATCAAATGCTCCTAATAACTGATCAAACATTACAAATGCTATCAAATGCTCCTAAAAACTGATCAAGCATTACACTTGCTATTCTTTGCTCCTTACACCTGGTCATGCATTACACATACTATTCCTTGCTCCTTATAACTGCTCGAGCATTACACATGACATCCAATGCTCATAAAAACTGGTCATGCATCACACATGCTACCTTTGCTCCAAATAACTGATCAAGCATTACACATGCTATCCTTTGCCCGAACGACTAGTCATGCATTACACATGATATCCTATGGTTCGTATAATTGATCAAGTATTACACATGCTATCCTTTGCTTCTAATCACTGATCACGCATTACACATGTTATCCTTTGCTTCTAACTACTGGTCAAGCATTACACATTCTATCCGTTGCTTCTAATAACTGATCAAGATTACACATGCTAATCTTTGCTCCTAACAACCGGTAATGCATTCTGTGAATATCCTATGCTCCTTATAACTGATCAAGATTGCACATGCTATTTTTTGCTCCTAACAACCGGTAATGCATTCTGTGAATATCCTATGCTCCTTATAACTAATCAAGCATAACACATGATATATCCTAAAAACTGGTCATGCATCACAAAAGCTATCCTTTGCTCCAAATAACTGATCAAGCATTACACATGCTATCCCATGCTCCTAACAACTGATCAAGCATAATACATGATATTTGTTGCTTCTTATTACTGATCAAGCATTACACATGCTATTCTTTGCTCCTTACAAATTGTAATGCATTACACATGATATCCTATTCTCATAAATATTAATCAAGCATAACACACGCTATCCTATGCTCCTAATAACTTATCAAGCAATACACTTGATATCCTATGCTCCTAATAACTCATCAAGCATTACAGATGATATTCTATGCTCCTATTAACTAATCAAGCATTTCACATGATATCCTATGCTCCTAAAAATAGATTAAGCATGACACATGATATCCTATGCTCCTAATATATAATCAAGGATTATACACGATATTCTATGCTTATTATAACTGATCAAGCATTGAACATGCTATCCTATACTCCAAATTACTGATCAAGCATTATACATGCTATCCTATGCTCCTAATATCTGATCAAGCATTACACATACTATCCTTTATTCCTACAAACTGGTCATGCATTACACTTGCTATTCTTTGCTCCTAATAACTGCTCAAGCATTACACATGACATCCAATGCTTCTAAAAACTGGCCATGCGCCACACCAGCTATCCTTTGCTCATTATAACTGATTAAGCATTTCACATGATATCATATGCTTCTTACAACTGGTCATACATTACACGTGATATACATTGCTCCAAATAACTGATCAAGCATTACACATGATATCCTTTGCTCTTACAACTGGTCATGCTGTACACATGATAGCGTATAGTCCTAATCACTGGTCATGCATCATAATTGTTTCCCTTTGCTTCTAATAACTGCTCAAGCATTACACATGATATCCTTTGCTCCCAACAACTGGTCATGCATTACACATGATATCCTTTGCTTCTAATAACTGATGAAGCATTACACATGATATCCGTTGCTGCTAATAACTGCTCAAGCATTACACATGATATACTCTGCTCCTCATAACTGATCAAGCATTACACATGCTATATTTTGCTCCTTATAACTGATCAAGCATTACACATGCTATCCTATGCTCTTCATTACTGGTCAAGGATTACACATGCTGCCCTTTGCTCGTTAATACTGTTCAATAACTCTGATGATAGCCAGTAACATCCTTTCATTTTTGTCATGAGGGTAGCCGTTCTTTGCTGCTACGATGTGATGCCTCCGTGTTGTAACAATGAATGTTTCCAAGGATAGATCAGTAAATAAAAACTCCAGCAGAAGATGCAAGTTTATTATACAATTTATATACTCCAACAGCATACAAGTCCGTAATAACTATTTTGTAGTCCATTATTTAACACAGAGTCTATTTTGTCACCAAGACAGAATTTAACGTCGTCAAGTTAAACCATTGAGGTAACACCGAGAATGTCATTATTGTTAAAGGTAGCCCCTTGGGCCGTATTCAATAAGCAACTTAGTAAATATATTTTCAACTTAGTGATCATTTCGTAACTTTTGACATCGATTATTTTAATTACCCGCTACTTTTCCTCTGATATATTCATATCCATATGTTGTTTAGACCATTTTTTTGGTGTACAAACATTGATCGTTTTCTTATAATTTAAATTAGATTTTATTTATTTTTCACTAAGTTGAAAATTGTTACTAAGACGCTTATTGAATACGGTCCCTGGTGCCAATATACGCTATAAGAAGGTTAACAGAAAACTAAATACACAGTATATTATGACATTGGTAATACAAAATAAAATGTATCGATACAAAATAAAGTTCAAATTAAAACCATATTTAATGAAATTTTATGAGGTTTAAGAATAAAGTTAACGGGCAACTTTCCATAGATGTGCGGCCTAATACATACATGCATTGATTTCCATTAATGATTTTGTTTTTGTGAGTGGTGGTATATGTGTACTCATCTTAAAGAATGGGGTTTAAACGCATAGAATGATCAAGATGACGCATTAATACATTACGATTAAGCAAACAGCTGGAAATATATTACATTAAAATAGACATGTGTTAAACAGCTCTGTAGGCAAAGTATAGAGCATGGTATGTATGCACAAGTATTGAATTCATTATAAATAAAACACCATTGGGTGATACATACATATATATATATATATATATATATATACTGCAAAAGTTAATTTCAAAACGTGTCTTTGCTTGAAATTACTTTCACGTTTTGTTACGAGATCTGTTAATCTCATCAAATGTTGCTTCAGAATTTGTCTTTGATATTAAGGAAGAAATATGCGCTATTTACAGGTAATAGTCTAGCCAAAATTCATTAAAAACATAATACATAGTTTATAATTGAGCTTAACAGATATTAGGATGGCTTTGTTTAATGTTGTAGGTAGGAACTTTAATAGTTCAATGTAAACTCGGACACGGGTATCAATACAAAAAGAACAAAAGGGCCAAGCAATGTAGTCAAACATTCAGAATTAACCCTGGTAGGAGGCACAAGGCAAGGGCCATAACGACGATGAACTTGAGTCATAAAAGAACGAACACCACGTACAGAAATATATACAGCACAGATCACTCACGCATCAAATAAGCTACCGATAAAGATGGTGTTATAGCTTTAGAAAAAATCGTGAAACACGAGTTAAAAGCTGAAAGAAAATATCATATAATAACATAATTATCTACATAAAACATGTTTGTGATCCAGCACAGAATTTTTAAAAAACACACTGTTTAACATGTTTATAAAAATATACAATTTCACAAAATCAACGTTTCCAGACACATACATTCTTCTCTAATGATGAATGCAATTTTACCACCCATGTGTTTTAAGAATACCTCATCATTTATCCAATTAAATCAAATAAATATCACAGTCGTTTTATATCAGATGTCTTGTTTATCACGTCTCTGTCTATATAAGTCCACCAGTTATGTCTTGTTTATCACGTCTCTGTTTATATCAGTCCACCAGTTATCCCCCTGTCTTTGAATATCAGGATTGCGAAGATGATTAACGCCAACTGAAATGTAAACAATACAACACAGCGTAAACCTCCGTATTCCAACAACATGAAGCCCCTTGACAGTTTTGCTCAATGTAAAACTAGCTACATGATTCCTCGAGACAGTAACCGTTGGCTGGGTGCAAATAATCAGCACGTCAAAATGGTAATGTTTACTACATATGATATGTACGCGATTCCTCGCAATTAATTTTAATCATTAAAGTGCTTTTGTGTGGCTAAAGGTGTCCATGCAACGTTAATTGATACTGTACATAACATTTCCGAATGATTTCCCTGGTTACTAGGCGACATAAAACGTTTGAACCGCCGCGTAATTTTGAAAGGACAGTTCGAATTGAAACAGCAGTGTTCATTTCAACTGACTTGATATATGAAATTTTGTTTTGTTTTCGATCATACGATTTAGTTAATTTCTGTTCAATTTTTCCCGATAAGAAATATCGAAATTGTTCACTGGCTATTGACACACATAAGCAGTTTTACTTGTTTCAATGGTCATCAAGCGCTTTAATTTGTTAGTGCTTACTACGTATACTAGTTTGGCTCGGTGTAGAACTAGCTATAAGAAGTGACCATCGGGACAGTAACAGCTGCATGTACAAGCTACCAATGTTTATATTGAGGGGGTCATAAGCGAATATCCACACAGGTGACCAACCATTGACGTTTTGGTGAGGAACGGTCATATTGAATACTCCATTTAGCCCAAATTTAAAGGGACTAGACAACAGATGATACAAATGAAAGGAAATAAAATTGTCAAAAACTGACATTGAATTGATATCATTCTGTTCAACGCATTGAATCGTACTTACTGATGAATCACATCGCTTACGACACATGCGTCTATCGCAGTTTTTTGCGCATTTTTGCAATTCGAATTTGACTGGAGTTGCCTACCACGTAAATCCCAGTAAGGTTTAAAACAGCGTACGTATAGTTATCTGTACTCATAAACAGACATGATTTCAACTGGGGATACCAGTATGCTTTATTTTCAAACGGGGAGACAGTAAACTTGTTGCGTGTATCATTTTAATCACGTAAAGTGGCCTTTACTTGCTCGCATTGGCAATTCTAGACTCGTTTTAAGGAAATACTGTATTAATTTTGCCGATTATCGGACCATCTGGTGTCTAGTCTATTTAATAAATAATGTCAATGTTAAATTATTAAATTTACCCTTTGGACATACATTTAATCTTTAAGAATTGTCATGTGAAAGCAATTTTAAAACTAATCTAGTTGCGCTAAGGAGTTGTGGAAGTAAAGTTACCTGAGCACCGAGACAAAATTTTATAACTGGGATGTATTTCGCATTTTGGTCGTTGATAACTGATTTCCAGAGAGCGTCGGTGCAACCCTTAAAGAAAAAGTATTCAATCAAAACGTGTACAAATAAATATTTAATTACAAAAGAAAACGGCGAATAATAAGCGAGGGAAAATATTGACTTTGTAGTGGGTGGTTTCAACACACCACATTTGACATTTTGTAAAAAAAAACATGGAGGAATATTTGAAACCATGTCAACATTTCCAAACGCCAAAGTACATATTTAACTTCATATTAACTGGACACCCTCCGAAATAATACAAATACATTCTGCAATAAAGGTAATTCAAAAGCACAAAACGCTTCGAAAGTACAAAATAACCGTTTTTATTTTACCGAATATATTGGCTGTTCATTGACAGAAAGTTTAGCACTGCAAAGACTAAGAGAGCGACATTCTACTTATATACGTGTTTTCAAAGAGTCGTTGTCGTACATACATTATTAAGGTTCGACAGGCTCTCAATCTCTGCTGTCGTGTCGTAGCTGGTATCAGTCGCGTCCCCAGCACACGCAGACTTCCCGGATGTGTCAGAGGGTAGTGTCTTGCAACATGTAGTAGGTGTCAGGTTGTTTACGCCGTCCGTGCTTGATGTCTTCCAAGTCCCTCGGTTTTCAAAATCGGCATAGTTATTAGCGCCACAACAACTGTACTGTAGTATAGTCAAGATATTAGCATGATCATATACTTAAGCCCTAGTGACTTCTTTGTGCTACCGGCCGTATGTAAGCTGTACATTAACAGATGAGAAAATGAAGAAAATGACAACAAAAATCTACGGATAAAGAATATTGAGTTTTGATGTACGCCTTTTAAAACACTACATATTTATAAAAGTATTCCATATCGTGCCAAACTTTCGTTATGATAAGCTTAATCTTCGTGTGCGACGCGAAATTAATAATAACCATCGGCGGTTTTAAAGTATATCGTCACATCAATATTATTTATCAAGTACCGAGAACAAAATACTCTAATATTCAGCGTATCTTTCCGCTAGTACACGTTGCTTGGGAACAAAATAATCAAATATTCCGCGTGTCATTCCGCTGGTACCCGTTGCGCCGGGCACAAAATACTCAAATATTTCCGCGTGTCATTCCGCTGGTACCCGTTGCGCCGGGAACAAAATACTCAAATATTTCCGCGTGTCATTCCGCTGGTACCCGTTGAGCCGGGAACAAAATACTCAAATATTTTCGCGTGTCATTCCGCTGGTACCCGTTCTTTGGGAACAAAAAACTCAAATATTCCGCGTGTCATTCCGCTGGTACCCGTTGCGCGATCAAAATAATAGAGTGAATGCGTGGGTCCAAAACCAATATAGGAGTACAGGTTCCGTTATGAATGAATGGTTCACTTAGTCCTCGCTTTACACGAGTTTAGCTACTAGTAGCAGGTACACATTTCTGATATTGCAAGAATGCCCTACTGGTTGAGTTTGTAAATCCGAACAGTTTTGACAGTTTTTTAACAATATTTTTGCGAGTTTGGGTTCCAGTAACTTCAAACATGGCATTAATAATGTTTGGTTCAAACCTCAGCCTCTGCTGAAGTACACATTCACAAAATAGTTTGATTCATAAACGCAAAACGTTCATTTCAAGCACAGTAAATCACCATTCAATCGGTAAAATGGAGTATACAAACCCCGATCGCTTTTAAAATTATATTTTATCTAAAAATAGATTGCTATTCCGTCATAGTTTGTTCTCATTTCTAATCAAACACACAATGGAAAGGGGATTCAACTCGAACAGAATCTAATCTTAGAAAATTTGAGTTGTGTCCCTTGCTTCAAAAATCTAAGAACATTCCTTACCCATGATATTGATTACAGTGCGATTTAAAATCTGTGACGTCATTCCCCGCGTGCTGCATATTTACATTTCACCTGATTAGGAGTTTGACAGGGATTTATAATAAAAATACTCAACTAAACTTGACGAAAATTTGCATTCGTTGCTAAGGCAAGCGTTTGTATCGATCTAGATCATCGAATTATTGATCGAGGTAAACAAACGCGTGATTTAACATGTGTTCGGTATTTATGACTGTTCGGATTTACAAACTCAACCAGTATGGTTCGAAAGATGAAATAACACATTTATTTGCAAGTTAGAGTAACATTCTATTTCGAAAATCATTGCCACTGCGCGGAAAAAAACATAGTTCCTCTTTGAAACTTGATCTTCATTATTCTTTTTGCTACTGGACTTGTTCCTGTAGTCTTCATATTATAATTAAAACGAAATTATACTTTTAATTGAATTGTTTATGTTGAAGTTATTAGGACGCGAATATGTCGGATAAATTAAGGGTGACTATTTAGAACGGACGGTGGTATTTGAAAGGGACACGTTTGCGACACACAGGCTTTCTTATGAAAATAAAATGCGTGTATTAAATCTTGAACAGGGAATGAAACCATATAGCGTGTATAAATGGCATGTTGAGAAAGTCTGCCATGAGCGCTACTGGTATTTACAAAGCGCCCGAAAAAAAATAAACATTGGGCTATATTTCAGTTATGTTTGTTTAACTGGTATAATTTATCAATGTTCTATTTTACTTGCATTTTTTCTTGATTATACAATTAAGGTTTTAAAAGTATGAGATTTCAAACCTGCTGCATTGCGAAATTCCAGCCCATAGAAGTCGTCGTTGTTCCACGAAGTCCTTCATATTTGTCTATTGAATCAACCAGTTTGCTATTCAGGTGGGTTTTGAACTAAAATACAATGGAACCATTTTGTTTTAAACCTTGAATGAAATCGCTACGTTGGTATTCTGTAATTTAGCCTTTAAGATGGTAAGATATGCTTAAATATATTCAAAATTATAAAAATATTGATTGACATCAATATCACGAGAGTTATTTTTACGTATGAATTCAATATTGAAAAAGGTAATTGGATAAAATGCAATTAATCAAAATGTTCGTAATAAAATAGCAAAGTTTGTATAACTTACTGTGTCTGGAGACGCATATATCAGAATAATTAACACCACTTGGCCCAGAAATAGAGCAATCAATATGATAGCGTACTGAAAGAAAACAAAAAAAATAACATTCAATTAATTTGTTTCTATCAAAAGTACAAACATAATCGATGAATTGGTTGATTGTCATATTTAGAACGACCAAAAGGCTAAAGAATACGAGATTATACTGACGTGATAGTGTTATTATTAATGCAGAGATCCAGCGAATATATAGGCTCATAAACTGTAAAGACATAACAAACTCTACCTGGTCTGAGCAAATTACAGTACTAGGACATACTAATGTTTCAAATAACACCAAGTCATGTTTCATATACTCAGAATGTTCTACAACACAAAAACATAAATGAATATTTAAATTTATAATACATATCATATAATGTAAGTACGTTCAAGTAATCTGAGCGTACTTAAGCATAAACGTACCACAAGTGCAAGTGTGCTGATGTTGCAACAGGCACTAAAGCATCCCAGAAATGAGACAGCAAGCAAGGCAAACCCAACACAGATCATGGCAATGGCGAGGTCACTGACCAGGGCAGAGTAGTCGAAGTCGTCCAGGTTGAAACTTGAGTCACCTGTAGACAGACATGATAGTTTACATATAAAACAAGCCATGTTCACAGTATGCATTACAATTGACTGTATAAGTATTAAGTGGAAAACATGGCAAACTTTTACAGAGTCGATAGCGAGGTCGTTGAACAAATAAGAATAGATATAATGCTCTCCAGACTGAAAGCTATGTCCGCTGGAAAGTTCTGATCAAATACGCCATGATCAAAAACTCTGATTATCAAATTAAATATGATTGTCATACATCAAGGGAACGAAAAGATATGAAAAAGAGAAGGGCTAACCCGATACAAATCATGACACTGGCGAGGTAGAGATAACCCGACACAAATCATAACACTGGCGAGGTAGAGATAACCCAACACAAATCATGACACTGGCGAGGTAGAGATAACCCGACACAAATCATGACACTGGAGAGATAAAGATAACCCAACACAAATCATGACGTTACAGAGGTAGAGATAACCCGACACAAATCATGACACTGGCGAGGTAGAGATAACCCGACACAAATCATAACACTGGCGAGGTAGAGATAACCCGACACAAATCATGACGTTACAGAGTTAGAGATAACCCTACACAAATCATAACACTGGCGAGGTAGAGATAACCCAACACAGATCATGACGTTACAAAGGTAGAGATAACCCGACACAAATCATGACACTGGCGAGGTAGAGATAACCCGGCACAAATCATGACGTTACAGAGGTAGAGATAACCCGACACAAATCATGACGTTACAGAGGTAGAGATAACCCGATACAAATCATAACACTGGCGAGGTAGAGATAACCCGACACAAATCATAACACTGGCGAGGTGGAGATAACCCGACACAAATTATTAAACTGGCAAGGTAGAGATAACCCGACACAAATAATGACACTGGCGTGGTAGAGATAACGCGACACAAATCATGACACTGGTGAGGTAGAGGTAACTAGACACAAATCATGACACTGGCGAGCTAGAGATAACCCGACACAAATCATGACACTGACGAGGTAGAGATAACCAGACACAAATCTTGACACTGGCGAGGTAGAAATAACCCGACACAAATAATGACACTGGCGAGAAAGAAATAATCCGACACAAATCATGACACTTAACCGATAGAGAAAACCCGACATCAATGATAACAGTGGTGGGAAAGAGATAACCCGACACAAATCATGACACTGGCGAGATAGAGATAACCCGACACAAATCATGAAACTGACGAGGAGGAACAGATAACCCGATACAAATCACGACACTGGCGAGGTAGAGATAACACGATACAATTCTTGACACTGGCGAGGTAGAGATAACCCAACACAAATCATGACACTGGCAAGGTAGAGTTAACCCGACACAAATCATGACACTAGCGAGGTAGAGATAACCCGACACAAATCATAACAGAGGCGAGGTAGAGATAACCCGACACAAATCTTGACACTGGCGAGCTAGAGATAACACGACATCAATCATGAAAGTAGCAAAGAAGGATCAACCTGACACATAGCATGACACTTGCGAGGTAGAGATAACACGACATCAATCATGAAAGTAGCAAAGAAGGATCAACCCGACACATATCGTGACACTTGCGAGGTAGAGATAACACGACATCAATCATGAAAGAAGTGGAGAAGGATCAACCCGACACATATCATGACACTGGCGAGGTAGAGATAACACGACATCAATCATGAAAGTAGCGAAGAAGGATCAACCCGACACATATCATGACACTTGCGAGGTAGAGATAACACGACATCAATCATGAAAGTAGCGAAGAAGGATCAACCCGACACATATCATGACACTTGCGAGGTAGAGATAACACGACATCAATCATAAAAGTAGTGAAGAAGGATCAACCTGACTCATATCATGACACTGGCGAGGTAGAGATAAACGGACAAGAATCAGACGATCTTGACGAAGGGCTTACCCGTCACAAATCATGACAATATTGAGGTAGTACTTAATCGAAACAAATCAGACGATCTCGACGGAGGGCTAACCCGCCACAAATCATGACAATGGTGAGGTAAGGCTCAACAAACATACATCCTGGTATAAGCGACGCAGAGCTTACCCGCACAAATAATAAAAATAACACTCCAACGAGAATCACGACAATATTGAGGTAGGGCGAGCTTATATAATAACGATATATTTGAGTAGAACAATGCGTCGTTAGACTTACACATGAGAAAGTAAAGTTTCAGTGTTGCTGTAAAAATGGTTCCGACAATGTTAATTTAACTGCTCTTAAGGTAATGTATTTGATTGTTTTGGCAATATGTCCTTGCTTGGATGTTTTGATTCCTGGTGTAAGTATGACCTATAAGGAGAGACTTGAGGGAAGTTCGTGAGTCAATCGCTATTTTTATCGATGACGCGAATTCGCCTTCGCATTCTGCTCATATTTATGATAATAAACATGGATAATGCAACAATTTATGGACTTCGAATGGCAAACAACTAGTTGCTGAAGTAGCTGTCTAGATAGATTGGAAGGAAGTGTTCTTTGCTTCACGCTTATCCTCATGGTTCTTTGAAGAACATGAGAACCAAGTTCCTGAATGCTTCTGGAGCGTGAGTAAAGTAAGATAATTCAATGTATTTAAAAGTAAACACGTTTTACCAGTTTTCTTTTGGTCACGTGAAAGTAGTTTCGAGATTACACACGGTACTCACATGATACGGAATCAGAAAACGACAGCATCATGATACGTATTTTCTAATACCACGTGCTGTATTTTCACTGTTGGATATGGAAACTGAATTTGATAGCCATATAATAAGGTCATTTATTCCCTGCGCACACTTACTTTAAAAGGAATGTTATATAGTATTGGCTAATCCATACTTAACTCAATACTACGGAAAAACTAATAGCATTCGAATAAAGTCAATACGAACACAGAAAAGGTTTTTAATAAAGATAAGAAACTAAAAATAAGTCCGTTTTCTTGAACGTACAAAATAATCCTACAAGTGCAATCCAGGATTTGACTAACACTTTATAAGCATCAGTACAAACACAGCACATCAAAATCATAAATTGGGTCGATGGTTAATTAAAAAAGACACCATTCCATACCCAAGTAATAACAATAGCAAGGTAGTACTAACTGAAGAAAACAGCGTTCCAACGAGAATCATGACAACATTGAGGTAGGGCTAGCTAGACAAAATGATTGTAATGACTAGGTAGGGATACAAGACACAAATCAAGACAAAAAGAGTGGTAAACTAACCAGACACAAATTCTGACAACAACTAGTCGGGGTAACACGACACCAATTTTGACAACAACGAGGTAGGATAACACGACACCAATTATGACAACAACGAGGTAGGGTAACACGTTGCTAATTCTGAAAACAACGAGGTAGGATAACACGACACAAATTATGAAAACAGCGAGGTAAGGTAACACGACACCAATTCTGACGAAAACGATGTAGGGTTACACGTCACCAATTTTGACAACAACGAGGTAGGATAACACGAAACCAATTTTGACAACAACGAGGTAGGATAACACGACGCCACTTTTGACAACAACGAGGTAGGGTAACACGACACCAATTCTGACAACAGCGAGGTAGGGTAACACGACACCACTTTTGACAACAACAAGGTAGATTAACCCGACACCAATTCTGACAACAGCAAGGAAGGGTAACGCGACACCAATTCTGACAACAGCAAGGAAGGGTAACGCGACACCAATTCTGACAACAGCATGGTAGGGTAACGCGACACCAATTCTGACACCAGCGAGATAGGTTAACACGACACCAATTTTGACAACAACGATTTAGGATAACCCGACAACAATTCTGACAACAGCAAGGTAGGGTAACACGACACCAATTCTGACAACAGCGAGGTAGGTTAACACGACACCAATTCTGCCAACAACGAGGTAGTGCAACACGACACCAATCATGACAACAGCGAGGTAGGGTAACCCGAAACCAAGCATGGCAACAGCGCGCTCGGTAGGGTAATCAAACGCCTATTATGACAACGGCGAGGTAGAGTTATCCGACACCAATTCTGACAACAGCGAGATAGGGTTACTCGACACCAAGAATGATAACAGCGAGGTATAGTTATCAAACGCATATCTTGACAACAGCGAGGTAGGGTAATCACACGCCTATCATGACAACAGCGAGGTAGGGTAATCAGACACCTATCATAACAACAGCGAGGTAGGGTAATCAGACGGCTATCTTGACAACAGCGAGGTGGGGTAATCAGATGCCTATCATGCCAATAGCGAGGTATGTAATCAGACGCCTATCATTACAACAGCGAGGTAGGGTAATCAGACGTCTATCATGTCAACGGCGAGGTAGGGTAATCAGACGCCTGTCATGACAACAGCGAGGTAGGGTAATCAAACGCCTGTCATGACAACAGCGAGGTAGGGTAATCAGACGTCTATCTTGACAATAGCGAGGTAGGGTAATCAGACGCCTATGATGACAACAGCGAGGTAGGGTAATCAGATGCCTATGATGACAACAGCGAGGTAGGGTAATCCGACGCCTATGATGACAACAGCGATGTAGGGTAATCAGACGCCTATGATGACAACAGCGAGGTAGGGTAATCAGACGTCTATCATGTCAACGGCGAGGTAGGGTTATCAGATGCCTATCATGACAACAGCGAGGTAGGGTAATCAAACTCCTGTCATGACAACAGCGAGGTAGGGTAATCAGACGCCTATGATGACAACAGCGATGTAGGGTAATCAGACGCCTATCATGTCAACAGCGAGGTAGGGTAATCAGACGGCTATGATGACAACAGCGATGTAGGGTAATCAGACGCCTATGATGACAACAGCGAGGTAGGGTAATCAAACTCCTGTCATGACAACAGCGAGGTAGGGTAATCAGACGCCTATTATGACAACAGCGATGTAGGGTAATCAGACGTCTATCATGTCAACAGCGAGGTAGGGTAATCAGACGCCTATCATGACAACAGCGAGGTAGGGTAATCAGACGCCTATCATGACAACAGCGAGGTAGGGTAATCAGACGCCTATCATGACAACAGCGAGGTAGGGTAATCAGACGCCTATGATGACAACAGCGAGGTAGGGTAATCAGACGTCTATCATGTCAACAGCGAGGTAGGGTAATCAGACGCCTATCATGACAACAGCGAGGTAGGGTAATCAGACGTCTATCATGTCAACAGCGAGGTAGGGTATTCAAACGCCTAACATGACAACAGCGATGTAGGGTAATCAGACGCCTATCATGACAACAGCGAGGTAGGGTAATCAGACGTCTATCATGTCAACGGCGAGGTAGGGTTATCAGATGCCTATCATGACAACAGCGAGGTAGGGTAATCAAACTCCTGTCATGACAACAGCGAGGTAGGGTAATCAGACGTCTATCTTGACAATAGCGAGGTAGGGTAATCAGACGCCTATGATGACAACAGCGAGGTAGGGTAATCAGATGCCTATGATGACAACAGCGAGGTAGGGTAATCAGACGCCTATGATGACAACAGCGATGTAGGGTAATCAGACGCCTATGATGACAACAGCGAGGTAGGGTAATCAGACGTCTATCATGTCAACGGCGAGGTAGGGTTATCAGATGCCTATCATGACAACAGCGAGGTAGGGTAATCAAACTCCTGTCATGACAACAGCGAGGTAGGGTAATCAGACGCCTATGATGACAACAGCGATGTAGGGTAATCAGACGCCTATCATGTCAACAGCGAGGTAGGGTAATCAGACGGCTATGATGACAACAGCGATGTAGGGTAATCAGACGCCTATGATGACAACAGCGAGGTAGGGTAATCAAACTCCTGTCATGACAACAGCGAGGTAGGGTAATCAGACGCCTATTATGACAACAGCGATGTAGGGTAATCAGACGTCTATCATGTCAACAGCGAGGTAGGGTAATCAGACGCCTATGATGACAACAGCGAGGTAGGGTAATCAGACGCCTATCATGACAACAGCGAGGTAGGGTAATCAGACGCCTATCATGACAACAGCGAGGTAGGGTAATCAGACGCCTATGATGACAACAGCGAGGTAGGGTAATCAGACGTCTATCATGTCAACAGCGAGGTAGGGTAATCAGACGCCTATCATGACAACAGCGAGGTAGGGTAATCAGACGTCTATCATGTCAACAGCGAGGTAGGGTAATCAGACGCCTATCATGACAACAGCGAGGTAGGGTAATCAGACGCCTATCATGACAACAGCGAGGTAGGGTAATCAGACGCCTATCATGACAACAGCGAGGTAGGGTAATCAGACGCCTATCATGACAACAGCGACGTAGGGTAATCAGACGCCTATGATGACAACAGCGAGGTAGGGTAATCAGACGCCTATTCTGACAACAGCGATGTAGGGTAATCAGACGTCTATCATTTCAACGGCGAGGTAGGGTAATCACACGCCTATTCTGACAACAGCGATGTAGGGTAATCAGACGACTATTCTGACAACAGCGAGGTAGGGTAATCAAACGCCTATCATGACAACAGCGAGGTAGGGTAATCAAACGTCTATTATGTCAACAGCGAGGTAGTTTAATTAAACGCCTATCATGACAACAGCGAGGTAGGATAACCAATCGTCTATCATGTCAACAGCGAGGTAGTTTAATTAAACGCCTATCATGACAACAGCGAGGTAGGGTAATCAAACGCCTAACATGACAACAGCGAGGAAGTGTAACCCGACACCAAGCATACCAACAGCTAGGCAGGGTAATCCGACACCAAGCAAGCCAACAGGTAGGTAGGGAAACCCGACACCAAGCATGCCAACAGCGAGGTAGGGAAACCCGACACCAAACATGACAACAGCGAGGTATGGAAACCCGACACCAAGATGACAACAGCGAGGCAGGGTAATACGACACCAAGCATGTCAACAGGTAGGTAGGGAAACCCGACACCAAGATGACAACAGCGAGGTAGGGAAACCCGACACCAAGCATGTCAACAGGTAGGTAGGGAAACCCGACACCAAGATGACAACAGCGAGGCAGGGTAATACTACACCAAGCATGTCAACAGGTAGGTAGGGAAACCCGACACCAAGATGACAACAGCGAGGTAGGGTAATACGACACCAAGCATGTCAACAGGTAGGTATGGAAACCCGACACCAAGATGACAACAGCGAGGCAGGGTAATACGACACCAAGCATGTCAACAGGTAGGTAGGGAAACCCGACACCAAGATGACAACAGCGAGGTAGGGTAATACGACACCAAGCATGTCAACAGGTAGGTAGGGTAACCCGACACCAAGATGACAACAGCGAGGTAGGGTAATACGACACCAAGCATGTCAACAGGTAGGTATGGAAACCCGACACCAAGATGACAACAGCGAGGCAGGGTAACCCGACACCAAACATGTCAACAGGTAGGTAGGGAAACCCGACACCAAGATGACAACAGCGAGGCAGGGTAACCCGACACCAAACATGTCAACAGGTAGGTAGGGAAACCCGACACCAAGATGACAACAGCGAGGCAGGGTAATACGACACCAAGCATGTCAACAGGTAGGTATGGAAACCCGACACCAAGATGACAACAGCGAGGCAGGGTAACCCGACACCAAACATGTCAACAGGTAGGTAGGGAAACCCGACACCAAGATGACAACAGCGAGGCAGGGTAATACGACACCAAGCATGTCAACAGGTAGGTATGGAAACCCGACACCAAGATGACAACAGCGAGGCAGGGTAATACGACACCAAGCATGTCAACAGGTAGGTATGGAAACCCGACACCAAGATGACAACAGCGAGGCAGGGTAATACGACACCAAGCATGTCAACAGGTAGGTAGGGAAACCCGACACCAAGCATTCCATCAGGGAGGTAGGGAAACCCGACATCAAGCATGACAACAGCGAGGTAGCGTAACCTGACACCAAGCATGACAACAGCGCGGTATGTTTACCCGACATTAAGCATTACAACAGCGCAGTAGCGGGCACCTATTATGACAACAGCGATGTGGAACTTGCAAACAATCATACCCGTGGAACTTACCTGATAAAAATCATGACAAAAGCGAGCTGGTGCTAACACCACACACATCGTGCCAATAGCGAGGTGGTGCTAGCCCCACACACATCGTGCCAATAGCGAGGTGGTGCTAGCCCCGCACAAATCGTGACAATAGCGAGGTAGTACTGCCGCACACAAAACATGACAATAGCGAGGTGGTTCTAACCCGATACCCAACAGAAATTAAGACAATCGAGCTTTAGTTTTAACTTGATAACTGACGTTTTTTAAGACAATAAAGAGGTCGCTTACAAAAACTGATCTATTTGACCGATAATATGTGTATTTGATCAATGTCAAAATTTAAACCTGTATTTACATTAGGCTCTTACGCTTTGTCATAAAGAAGTGTGGTTTAGTAAAATTATTTAACTATACTTTTGCACCTCTACGTAACCCTCTGAACGGTAAATGTTTATAGTGGATTTTAAAATTGTATTTGAACAATGGCCATGTGTTATGTGTATCGTTAAAATGGACGTACGTTATTATAGTAGTACTTGGCTATATAGTGCATCTTATGCACCAATCAAGTGTAACCACGACCACCATCCAGGGCACGGGTTATATCGGGGATAGCCGGTAAAATGGGCCGTGTTTTTACCTCCCAGGTGGCCCTGCAGTGCCGGGTGGGCCTTACCTAGGGTCTCTGGGGGCGGAGGCACTTGGCGGGGATTTTACCAGCAGTTCGCCCCCGCATGACGGGTTTTACCCGGGCTTTGCTGGCCCGAAATTCAAATTCCCCGCTATTCCCCCGGGGGCTTGATTACAATTGACTGATGCATTATCGTACATTTGAACTAGTTTAAACTTACTATAAACGCTTTGGGCAGCATTTTCAATATCATCAAGAACGCTTTCGATCCGAGGTCTAAGTACTTCATTTCCAAATTTCAAGATAAAGCCCCCGATGATCAGCGCCAGAGATGTAAGCTGTGAAGTATAACACACTAAAAGGTTACTAATATATTGACCCTCGGCAAAATATACCGTATAATTCATACCAACTATAAATATAGCATGCACTGCATGAAAAAGAAGGATTGAATATTTTAAAAGCAGAAAATGTGCTACAAGTTTCACATAGGCCAGACAAAGATTTATTTTAAATACTTTTGACTATAAAAATACACCAGATTGTACAGTTTCAATGTTTCTTCCGTATTGATTTATTTATATATTATTTATTCATGTATTATAAAAGGAACACGATACGGACACTTATTATTCCCTGCTCACACTTACTTTAATTAAAAGGAATATAAATACATCTTTGTTCAACCCGAAACTATAAGCAATCGGAACGAACACTTTACAAAGTTAATTAGAAATTAATATTCCGTGTACTTGAGTTTATTAAACCAATCTTTAAATGCGATCTAGGGTTACACTTATGCTTCATACACATCATTTAGTAAAAAAAAAAAAAAATCTTGTCTATCTTCTCTATTGACACGTTGCGGTCCATATCGTCCGGTTTTCACACGTAATAGAAAACAGTTGAGTTGAATTTAGAATACAACCTATATTTACAGCCAATGAACTTTTTAGATAGCCAATCATTAAGTACTCGGCTAAATCATTAAGAATTTTAACTTTCGATGGTGTTTAAAGATCCGCCCACTGCAACTCATCCGATACACAACCTCTGCGTCAGATTTTGCGCTGAAATTATGTCAGCCAATGTCGTTGAGTTCTATGTCAGGTAGATCACAGGAATTAAAATATTGAGACTAAAGAAGGACTAGTTTGCTTTGTTCACTCCGCCCATTCTTAATCATTTATAATTTAATTCATGTCATCTTATTATAGCGTACATTGTGTCGACGGTTTGTTAAAGACATATATCACTACTCCATGCCCAAAACATTTCAATAAAAGTAAATAGAAACAATACTAACGATGAAAATGATGTTTAGAACGACCAAAACAATCCTGCCCACGAATGTTAGCGCTCCCATATTTCAGATTTGTCTTGTATGCGTCAAAAAATATTGATAAAACACTGGTTTAAATACTCTTTTCAAAGCTTATCTTAAACACTTTTACAAACTTACATTAATACAATGAGAGAAAAGTCTTCAAGCAACTGTTTGGCCAATATAAATTACAAGTACGATTTCAAGGTACTTATGAATATTTCACAAGCCCAGCCCTATCATACGAGTATAATTTAAACGCGTATAATGACGTTCAAATTACACTGAATGTTGATAGTGGCAATTATACCCATTGAGATATTTGCGGACGACTTTCCTTAAATAGATTCACGAACTTGATTATCACGACAAACCTATAATATATATCACCTGTCTTATACATATATATATTGTTAAGAAGGCCATTAAAAGACTGTTTATGTATGTTTATACGACAGTAAAGAGTATTTTGAAATTTCAGCTTTAAATTCATTGAACTGATTCATTCTGTACTCGAACGAGTCACGATATCGGGTAAAGAATGTTTGAAGATACGCAAGCTGTCACTGAAAACTATTTGTTCGCTTATATCAAGTGCTTTGTTTCAATAGAGCTTCTACTGGATGATTAACAGAGTTATGCACCAGACAATTGTAACCACGCCCCCCCCCAGGTCCGGGTTATAGCGGAGATATTGACTTTCAGTCCAACCAAGCCCGGGTAAAAAAACCGCCCTACGGAGACGAACTGATAGTTAAAGCCCCGCCAAATGCCCCCGCACCCAAGGAACCTTGGGAAGGCCATTTTCCCGCTATATTTGGCGCGAAGTCAAAACCACCCGGCTCTTCGGGGCCACCCGGAAGGTAAAAACACGGCCTTTCCCCCCGGCTATCACCGTTATACCCCCGGACCGTGGGGGCGGGTGGGCGTGGTCACAATTGACTGGGTTCATTTTCCATAACAGCATTTTCGTTTTATTTTATAATGTACGCAAAGTGGATAACACTTTATGAAATGCACATATATCAAGTATCATTACTATAAACACGGTTTACCACTTTCCGAATAAAAAGCATGCATTTGTTAAAACAAAATAGTTAAGTTGAAAATTTGACGAATATGTAGAGATAAGATATTTTTTTTAAATCTTGAAAAACGTTTGATTCCTGCAAATTAGTTTTAACTCTAAGCGGAACTCGATTAAACATGAAGACGAACCAATATAGGTATTCATATAACCACTATCACAGCTAAAAATAAACTGTGTTTCACACCAGGATATCTTTTTTCACTAAATTTGTGATTTACGATGTTAATGATTACCAGTTACGATTTAAAACGGGTTTATTTACAGTCCAGCTGTACTGTATGTATCAATATCCAATCGGAATTGATGATCAATGTAAAACCAATCAAGTAAACCCTCGTTTTACATCATGAAATTTCATCTAAACAGGAACTTTAAATCTGGTTTATATTTTTTTTACGCAAATTTAATAGTAAGCATATTCCCAACGACGTACCATAACACACTTGAGCGGATTTCTTTTTAAAGATTTTATTTTTTAGAAGAGTAAATGTATTTAATTAACAGTTTAACAAACTAAATAAATCAGAAATATACTAAGTAGATCACTTGACTGTAATAAGTCATATCAAATTGAGAAACCATAGTATCCGTTTATTTCATGAAGATAATTAGAAATGAAAACAAATGAAAAGTTTTCAATGTTTAACAAAAATAATGTTTTCAATTACAATGGCTTCATTGTAGCTAAACATATTTAGAGTTGGACTTATAGCAAAACATATTCCTACTAAACAACAGGTTTTAACATCAACAATATATGTAACAAAATGGCGCAAACACAACAAAACACGTATGAAATGTTCGATCAGGACATAAACCGTCCATAAACCAATAAACATTGATTGGCAGAAAGTCAAAACAAATATGTTAACAATGTATTCAACATTAAAGATGCATTCTTATTCCCAAATAAGATTTACAACATGTAATAATATTGTTTTAATATTCAAAAAGGTATGAATAAATATCGAAAACAATGGTTCGTATGAAGGATACTGAGTTCAATTTGAAAGAAATGAGCATAAAACACGGTATTTTAACCTTATGAGACTATAGTCGACCACAGTAAATCTTTTAGCATTCACCAATCATTTAATATTTTTTGCTCTTTCTGCTATTATAAACACGGTTGCAATCTTGTCATCAGTAATTGATATTTTCCGGTTTATCAGTCAAAATTGATGTTTGTACATGTTTATGATTGATTTTGAATAGGAGTGTCACTTTAAACATCAGCTTATTTCATTTGATCTGTGAACTGTGTTACACAAGCCCACCCGTGATGCCCCTGTTTTTGAAGATCAGGATAGCGAAGATGATCAAGACAAGCTGAAATATAACAAAACAACCTATAACAGCAGTCACCTATCTAAAGGATATAAGTTTAAATGTACGTTTTGAAATGAACGTCAGTCGCAACAAAAAGCGAGGAGGAAGTAAGCTCGGACTTGCGAACGGAAATACACACGAACTGTTTATATTGTTGTAATGGACTAATGAACTGTACATTATAATTGAATAGTTAATGGTTCACTATTTATAACTTCATCTGAAACGATAAAGTTTTATTTAGATATAAAATTATGCTATATATGTTTAATATGAAAATTGAAACTGGGAATTACTACCTGACATATCAGAACGACCACGATTACTGGAATGAATCTTGCATTGTTTTCATTGATGACAGAGTCCCATATTCCATCTGTGCAGCCCTGAAAACAGAGAAAAGTTAAAATCACCCTTAAAGCTGCTCTCTTACAGAATTACCATTTTTACAAAAAAAAAAATATTTTGTCTTTGAAAGAGCAATTTGTGATAAAAGATTACTGACAAAAGATCAGATTTTCATATTTCCGTTAGAAATTAATGTTTTATGGCTTAAACATTTACTAACGGTTTAAGGAAAATGCATAAAACATCAATTTTTGAATTTAAATATTGAAATCTGCGATCTATTTTTTTTTTCAGCAGTCTTATATAACTGGTTTCCATGGATGTTCGCAAAAATTGGCTCGTGTCAAGACAAAACATAACAAAGTTGTCAAAACGTTCAATCTGTGAGAGTGCAGTTTTTTTCTGAGAAAGAATCTATTATTTCATTATTCGGAACAGAGCTGATTCCAGTATTTCACTTATGCTGTCGTTTTATAACATTATTGATTGGTACTATACAACATTGTAAACTGTAAACTACCCATAAAAACGACCATCTGTTTTTTATGATATCCAATGTCGCCATCGACAAAATAAGTCAATATAAAAGTATAAAAATAACACATAATAGTAATACCGTAAACAAGTTGGATTCACTTTGAATTTCACTTGTTGAATCATAATTTGTATCAGAGTTCTTTCCAGCGCATTTTGCCGCCGCGGTGCTATCCTCTGGAAGGGTCTTGCAGCACGCCACTGGTGTGATGAGGTCTGTTATTCCGTTAGTTTCGTCGTATGCCTTCCACGTTGTACGCGAAGTAAAATCGGTGTAATCATTGGCACCACAGCAGTCAAACTGAAGATATGAATGTTTCATTTATAACGACAAGGGAATATATATAATATATGCAGTCGAAGTGTTCTGCATTAGGCAAAAGAAAATCGAGTAAGAAAATTTAAATGGAAAACATGAATTAGTTATGTTCAATGGTTCTAGTGTATTATAATTTAAAGAAGATTTTCTTTCTGAGCAATTCAATTTCCTTGAATCTTTTTGGCAAATCAAAACAACCTTACGGCATTTTTAGTAGACTTATGCAATCATAGTATACCTGTTGCATTGCATAGTTCCATCCAATGGACTTGGTATCTGTTGCTTTCAAACCTTGGTAGCCGTCTAAAGTGGTCACAAGCTGCTCATTTATGTATTTCTTTAGGACCTGAAAATGTATTTGTCATCGCTTTCGAAATGTGTGCACCAATAACATTAAATGTTACTAAACTTCACTTATCGTATTTACTTTGCACAGATCTACATCAACAGCAATAACAATAACAGCAGCATCACACTATGATTAAAACACGGAGGGTTTACCACCGAAACAAAAACATTCCTGTATTTAATGCCATAATCATGATCAGGGTGTTTTAACCCTTGAATGAGGTAACAGTTAAATACCTTTCCGGGAACAGCATATACAAGAATGATGAGCGTCACTTGTGCCAGAAATATAGCGATAAGAACAATAGCGTACTGAAAGGGAAAACATCACTTACTTACATTACAGTTGCGTGGGATAATGTTAATTCAAAATCTTTACAACAGCTGTATTTGTTGTCTGGTTAATTGTTTCATTTCGCGAGTACACCAGTGATCAGTGTGTTTATACCACGTGACAAATTACGTATTAAGGTACGTCAGAAGGTAACACTTTGGTTCGAATGAAGACATAAAACAAAGATAACTTTACCTTTTCTTCACCATTTGATAGGAAACAAAGGGCAGTTTATTCCAGCCCCGCCTTCGTTATGTTACCGGAATTTAGTTTAGATTAGTTTCTTTTAACACTTCGACAAATCTGTTTCCAAAATAATGTGTTGGCAGTGCTCCATCGGTCGAAGTGTTTTAGAAACTAAACTCTCAATCAAACTCTAGTAAAACACCAAAAAGCGGGGCGCTTTAAGTGGCGTATAATGATGAGCTATGTTTCATTTGAATTTTTGTTGAATGTCTTCATTCAAAGCCTTCCGACTAAGCATTTATGACGCAATTTAGCACGAAGTATACCCACACTGGTGATCCGTGAGGCACGAAAACACCAATGGTAAGACAATTGGTACCTTGTTTCGATTGAGACGGTTGCTAAGCTACGCATACACGATAGCGATTCGAGCTGTAGTAATTCACTAATTATGTAAAGAAGCAAGGGCGTTCAAATTCGAGAAGAAAAATGTGTATTTTAAAGGTATTCTTTAACAAATTTGCTGTGCGTGAAATGCGCATTATCAAAACCTAAAAATCAGTATCGTGTTTTCTTGCTGTGAATAATTATGACACTAGGTCCTTTAATTCAAAAGAGCTTATTGTCGGTCGGTTATTGTATAGTTCCCCTTCAATTTGGTATTAAATATCAAGGCACCTTTATCGACTTTAGGACACTAACGATGCAAATCTAAGCAACAAAAAAATGTACCGATTGAAATATTTATTTATCGCACATACCGTGCACATCGTTGTTAGTATAAAACAATGACGGGGAGTGGGGTCTTTTTACAATTTTCACTAAGCCGTCATGCAAGTGTCATGCATTGAGAAATTATAGGCCATTCATTTTAAGTCAATACTATAAAGCAATAACCACTGCGCGGACGAAGCAGCAAGAAACGTTATATATATTGTTGACAAAGTGTGATAGCAAACTTTCCTCACCACCAAAGCCAGGGTCGTAAGGTTGCAGCATGCACCAATGCAGCCCACTAAGGCAACCGCGCCCAGTACCACTCCCGCCACAATCATTGCAATGGCTAGGTCATTCAACACTTCCGTATACTCAAAATTGCCAAGGCTGTATGAAGAGTCTGTGATTAAAGTTGAAAAATTATGCATTATGGTATAACATTTAAGTTTATTGGCCATGAACTTAGTTCGTACGGAATATTCTGTTCGGAACACTCAGGCGCTGCTCTCGTATGAATATCGTGGTATTCTAATCCTGAACGCATATTACATACCCAAAGTTGGAACTAAGGAACCAGTTATGCTCCATCAGTGCAAAATCTATTATCACAAATTGAAAATGTTATACTGCCTTACATTCATTTATCACAAAGTACTTATTACGTTTTTAAAGTCGCGCAGTGTACTGTAATCTCCACTTCCAATTGTATGTGTTAGTAAAATTAATGGGTCTAAAATAATCTTAGTACCTACCGTACAGTGTTTTTGTTTTGCTTTCGATCAGGGTCAGAGCATCTTGGACCAGCGGCTGGACGTACTGATTTGCAAACTTGATGATGAATCCAACAACAATCAAAGCAAGGGCGGCAATCTAGATATGTGTTCATGATATAAATATGATGACTCTCTTCAACGTAAGCATTTGATATATTATCTTGAATTCTTTATCAATCGTAATTTAAAAGAATTGCGATACTACAGCTACTGCTACTGCTGCTGCCTCTACTGCTACTGCTGTTTCTTCTATTACTACTACTTCTACTTCTAGTACCGCTGCTGCTGCTGCTACTGCTACTGATTCTGCTACTGTTGTGCTACTGCTGCTGCTGCTCCTACTGCTACTACTACTGCTGATGCTGCTGCTGCTTCTACTACAACTTCTACTCATACTGCTTCTACTACTACTGCTGATGCTGCTGCTGCTGCTGCTGCTGCTGCTGCTGCTGCTGCTGCTGCTACTACTACTACTACTACTACTACTACTACTACTACTACTACTACTACTACTACTACTACTACAACTACTACTTCTACTACTACTATAACTACTTTTTGTTATAAAACGGGTGTCGTCAATTTGACCGTTCTATGCGAAAAAGAGAGCTGTACATGTTTTTGAAGGTTATATGGCAATTTGGAGTCATGTTGTCCCTCTAGTTCAAACATTAATTGTGAGATTACACCCTCAAGAAGTACGTAAATATTGAATAAAAACGCGGTTTAAATTATGAACTTAACGATGCACATATGTTTAAATGTTATTTGAACATCGAATGTGAATATTTCCGTAAAAATGAAGAATTTCAATTATAGCCCTTATAAATATTTTTAACTTTCTGACATGGTCGGGTACACTCCGCGAAAGATGTTTGTCCGTTCAAGAAACTATTCAAGGTATGAAAAGGTGTGTTTATCATTGTTCAAAAGAAACAGTAGCATTCTATTTAGCATTATTTATTGGTACCATAAATCAGTTCAAATCAAAATAAACCGTGCCGAACTTTTGTCCCTAAGTATATAAGGTTTACTTTGTATACATTTTGCGCAGTTTATTATGGAAACGTTATCTATTTACACACACACACACACACACACACACACACACACACACACACACACACACACACACTTTTTATTTTACAATATAAAGCATTGTGTGTATTGAGTGAGAAGCCGGGCCCAACTTTCTCGAAACGTCATAAGTCCCTTTAAACATGATTAAGCTTAGCTCAATAGTTATGGTTGGTTGTAATTGGTGTAATATCATCATTCTGAAGACTGTTTGGATTTTAAAAGGAAATAATGTTCATGATAATAACAATAAACGTTTTAATACAGTAAAATCGTGATTAATTAAGCAAATTGGCTTAATGAAATTAACTACTTGGATTTGTTACGCCTAAAGCCTTTCGAGGAATTTCGATCTGGTCCAAATTTCTTGAAACTTTTAAAGTCGCTTATAACATGGTTTAACTATTTTTTATTTTTCAAAAAAATGTCTTATTTTTACTACTTTAAGTGTTTTTAGAATTTAAAATGGAATTATCATTAGGATAATCACAATTAACTAATTTTTCATTTATCATCATGAAATTTAAGTATGTATATTGGCTAACTGAAATAAGCTACTTAAGTATGTTAAGCTTAAGGAGTTTCGAGAAATTTGGACCTGTATTTGCTATCCATTCGAGTTGTTCATACAAGTATAATCAAAACAACTTACCAGGAAGAATATGTTGAGAACGACCAGAATAATTCTCCCGGCGAACGTTAGCAGTCCCATTTTGGTTTGATTATTCCTTTTTTTTCCAAAATGTCCGTCAAATTATTTAAGTACACTTTTTAAAAACTCAATCTCAGTGTAGACTGCTACTTCCGCCCTGCATTTAATTACTGTTTTACAGAACATATAACGATACATATTTGCTTATTGTAATAACAGTCATGGTTCATTTTCTTCACCGCTTTCTTATTGTTTTTCTTGCAATATGAACCCTTCACTGTTATGAAAGACTACAATATTTTAAACGAAGATAAGACACATAACGCTCATTAAGTTTCACCCTTTTATTGACAATGAAAAACCCGACGCATTTTCAATAAAAATGTGTTATTGATATCTTCTCTGTCTGATTAAATGGAAAAGGTTAATTTTCATTTGTTTTAAACTAAACGGAAAATAGTTTTTACATACATACGACCACGCATAACTTTTTTCTGCAAAACATTTAAACGCATTCTGTACAATTAAGCAGATGTGATTTAAATAATTGTAACCTTGTGTTATGCACCAGTCAATTGTAACAACGGCCCCCAAGTCCGGAGGTATACCGGGGATAGCCGGGGAAATGGGCCGTGTTTTTACCTTCCAGGGGGGGGGGGGGGGTTACCAGCAGTTCGTCCCCGCAAGGCGGAGATTTTGCCCGGGCTTGGCTGGACCGCAAGTCAAAGTCCCCGCTAATCCCCGGACCTGAGGGGGGGGGGGGCGTGGTTACAATTGATTGGTGCATTACAATTACGCGACAGTACAATAATAATTACGAATACGCTACAGTATATGATGAAAACGCGACTGTACAATAGTAATAACGAAAGCGCGACTGTACGATGACAAAAACGCGACAGTACAATGATATTAATGAAAACGCGACAGTACGATGATAATAAAAAACCGCGACGGTGCAATAATGAAAACGCGAAAGTACGATGATATTAACACGAACGCGACAGTACGATGACAACAACGAAAGCGCGACAACACGATGATGAAAACGCGACAGTACGATGATAAAAACGAAAGCGCTACAACACGATGATAAAAACGCGACAGTACGATGATGAAAACGCGACAGTTCGATAATGAAAACGCGACTGTACGAGGATAATAACAAAAGTGCGAAAGTACGATGATAAAACGCGACAGTACGAGGGTAATTACGAACACGCGACAGTACGATGACAAAAACGCGACAGTACGAGGATAATAACGAACACGCGACAGTACGATGATAAAAACGCGACATTACGATGACAATAACGAAAACGCGACAGTATGATGATGTAAACGCGACTGTGCGAGGATTATAACGAACACGCGACAGTACTATGATGAAATCGCGACAGTACGAGGACAACAACGAAAGCGCGACAGTACGATAATGAAACGCGATAGAACGATGATAGAACGCTACAGTGCGAGGACAACAACTAACACGCGAAAGTACGATGACAACAACGAAAGCGCGACAGTACGAACGGTGATGAAAACGCGACAGTTCGATAAAGAAAACGCGACAGTTCGAGGATAATTACAAAAGTGCGACAGTACAATGATGAAAACGCGACAGTACGAGGATAATAACGAACACGCGACAGTACGATGATGAAAACGCGACAGTACGATGATGAAATCGCAGCAGTACGAGGATAATAACAATAGTACGACAGTACGATGATGAAAACGCAACAGTACGAGGATAGAAACGAACACGCGACAGTACGATGATACTAACGAAAGCGCGACAGTAGGATGATGAAAACGCGACAGTACGAGGATAATAATGATGATAACGATATACTATCGTGTTTTCACCATCATAATTATTGTCTCGTTTTCATCATCGTAGATTCGTGATTTCGCGTTTTCATCATCATACTATCGAGTATACGTTGCAGATTAAATCATTCACAGGCGATGGCCCTAACTGCATTCCATATAAAATGACATGTTCGATTTAAATTGACATAAAGAAAGAAAAATAACTAACTGCAATAACTGAACGTGAAGAGTATTTCGCAAATTCGCTATCAGCAAGCTACAGCCCATTCGAATCGTAACACTATTATAAGCTAGGCATTTTAATTGAGCGATACGGTCAATGACTGATGTAACAACACGCGTATGCATACATTGGCTGCCTTAATTAAAAGGTAAATAATATAATAAGTAAAGGTTAGATGACATGAATTAAAATATTAATGATAAGGAATGGGCGAAGAGAGCGTAGCAAACGAACCCTTCTTAATAATTAAGATTTTATTTCAGGACATCGAACTGACATAGAATACAATCTCATTGGCTGACACATTGTCAACGCAAAATCTGACGCAGTGAGTGTGTATTGGATGAATGGCAGTAGTTGGACCTTAAAACACCCGCGAACGTTGAAATTCGTCATCACCATGTAGTCGAACAAAATGTCATGCGGATGATAACTGTTTAATTTCGATAGTAATTGCCCAATAATAAGACACTTCAAATGTGCAAACTTGTACTTTTTTTATCATTTTACAATTATTCGCGTATATCGTTCAAGAATATATAGACATATACATCTGTATTTGGTTACACAACATATGAAGTCATAGTCGTATCTTAGTTGCTCAAGGACAGCCATTCGGAGCTCCTCGGCCATTTTTTTCGGATGTATGCCGGTATATCAGTAGAAGGAGTTCGTAATGTTTTGAATTGTATCATTACTTATATGTAAAGTTTTAGCTTGTATTTATTGATCTAAGTTTAAAATGATTGCCCAGTGTAGCGTAGTATTGCAAAGTGCAAACATAAATAAGAATCCAAAGAGTTAAGTCATAAATTTTAAGCGCTAAATTAAATAACTACGCGATCTACTTGTAGCGGACTTAAACATACATATTTTTGAGTATGTAAATCGTCCATATACCTCCGAGGTTGTTTTCTAGAAAAATGGCCGAGGAGTTCCGAATGGCGATCAGCGTAATCAAATGACATAATAATTGTACGTAAGTCAATTATTTAAGATGAAAAATTATACCCAAAATAATGTATAACATTGCTCATATTTCAATCACTCCAATGCACATTGATTTCATTTATTATCCCAAATAACACAATCATAAATCGAAATGAAAGTACATCGTCAAATCTGTATATACCATGTCATGCGTAGCGGGTAATGTTTCGATCAGTCACACAAAGTCATACGAAATACGATTAATTCTACAGATATTGTGTTGTGACATATTCGTACCCCCTTTATAATGCCAACCGTGAGGTTTCCCCGAGAACATCGAAGCAGCGTGTGGTTTACGATTGAGATTTCTTATTAAACATGGCAAATTATACCAGGGCTGGTATTCAATATTGATCTTAATTGGATCTAAGGAAGATTTAGCTAATCGGATTGCGTGATATGAATAACGGACCTATACAGGATATCGAATACCACCCCAGAACACATGCGGAAAAATAAGGATGAGAAGAAAAAAGAATAAACAAGAGTAATATTATTTTCTTTTTAAAAGCCGAATGATATACTCATAGCCCTCCCTGTTCACCATTCCCCAAACAGTGGTTGAGTATACTGCACACTTCTATCATTTATTCATGGAATGTGAATATAACAGAAAGGTCAATATGACCATGATCAAATCTTTTAACAAATAATAATGAAAGAGTATACAAAAGCAAAAACATATTTTAATACAAAACAAAGCATGAACTAATTATGATGTGGACGGACGTACTATGTTTAACATAATTAGTGTTAAAACTGTCTTAAATAATATGATAATAAATGCCAATCACTGGAGCAGTTGTTGTTTTTTTTTGCATTTGTACAGGGGCGCCATATAGGGGTCGTCACTCCGACCCTTTTCAAGAAACGAAACTTTTTGATTTCAACATTGCTATTTTAGTCTGACGTGACGCATTATGCTGTAATATATTCCTTTTTTCTTCCGATATTGACGTACAATTTGTTATTAAAGTTTAAGTTAGTATTAATACAAAGATTTGTAAACTTAGATAAGGGATGGTCTCAGAATGATTGTGTATCTAAACAACATAGTGTTGTTTTTATTTCAAATTAATTTGGAATTACGTGTGTTTAATGCATAGCGTTACTGTGTAAAGAAAGGGCTGATAAGCCTACGACCCAAGTCCTACATTTATTACAAAACAGTTTTGAAAAATGTGTGGTACGTATATGAAATTATCAGGACAACGTTATAACAAAATAACTACAGTTATCCCGCTGTCTCGAACCCGCTTGGCTCGATTTCCTGAATGTTAAGGACCGATTTTTGTCTTCTAAATGTAAGCATTACCTGGTACCGCTTGGCTCGAATTTCTCGAGGCTCGATGTATTTTCGCCGGTTTCTGGGAGTTCGAGCCAACAGGTTTCAAGTGTATGTACATTTTCAACCAGCAAAACAAAAGAAATGATAACGGAAAGACCTAATCGTCATCTGGAATACGTGTCCGGTGTATTTAACATATTAGTATTCCATTTAATTGAAAACATATCATAATAACGTTATATCGAACTGTGTCAAACTATAGAAAGCAAGGTTGTAAACGTGGTGGACGCTCGCGTTGTATGAAAATTATACTCTAAATAAGAAAAGCTAATGATTCTTTCATGAGTAAAGAATTTTACGAGTGAACTGTTATGTATTAACTTCACCACAGCATAAGATAATTTTCTGTCTATATTGATAACGACCTTTCATTGAGAATAACTCTGACAAGTAAGGATAATGTAGTGAAGAAGGTTATCTCCCTTTTAGACAAGGCCACCAGTTATTCCACGGTCTTTGAAGATCAGCATTGCAAAAATGATCAGTGCAATCTGAAATTAAATACATAAATTGCATGCTACTAAACACATTAAAGGCGCAGACTATAGTTGATGCAAACGTATATATTTTGAATTTTCATGAAGTATATTGTTAGACATTTTTGACTTTTTTAAATTAATAATCAAAACCAAAAAGCATATGGTTTATGTAGAGATATAGATATAGACGATATTATGGCGCTTTTTTAACTGGGAAATTTGTGGCCACGTAGCTATTAATTGAAAACATATTTAAAGGCTAAAAATAATTTATCTGTACACAAGTCATGGTTTTATTGGTTTTGATCATTCAAATCAAAGGAGTAAAAAGAAACAATCCATTAAAAATTAAAACAAAATATATTTTTGCATCAACCTACATTGTGAGCCTTTAAAATTCAGTAACAGTTAAACTATTAAATGGAACAGATCGCAAGATTAATGAAAAGGAATTCGAAAAAATAAAGCCAAGCCTTACCTGACAAGCGAAAAATATGCCAATCACGGTCAGAAATCCCACATTGTTGTCTGTGATGACCTTCTTGAAAATTGCCTCCGTGCAACCCTTTGTGAAAGTATGACAATTTCCATTATGTTTTACATTGGTATGTACAAAATAGTCACGTATACATGTATAGTACTGTTTTAGTAAAATCATAACATTTGTTAAATATCAATATGACCGTGAAATGACATGGCAACTAACTCTTAACTTCATTGAAGCAACAAATGAATCATTTTAACTAGTCTCGTATAGCAAATGTACTAAAAAAAACATTATAATTGTAAGCTTATGAAGATAATATTTAAGGTGTTAACCACATCAATAGAGACATCAGCGGCCTTTGACATTCATCCGTTTTAATAATCATAGGTCGACAATTGATTACAGTATAAGTGATTTAAGCTTTTAACCAAACCTAACCTTTTCAGCATTAGAGTTTGCACTTATTTCAGCAATCGTGTCAAAAGCCGCGTTGTCTGTGTCTCCAGCGCAGTCATCGATGCCAGCACCGTCTCCAGGTAGAGCCTTGCAACACGCAACGGGAGTAAGCAGAACGAAGCTCTGCCCAGTAGCGTCATTCACTTTCCATGTACCCTTGTTTTCGAAATCTTTGTAGCTACGGCCTCCGCAGCAATCGTACTATAACATGTAATGTTGGTTTGTCATATTGTTTGTCAAAATTTATAATTTCAATTATATAATTAACGACAAAGCAATATAGCACGACCAAAATTTATAAAGCATGCATAGAATGTCATGCTCCTTTTCAAGTTAACCAAAGTTGGAAATTTGAATATACAAATCGCATTACTTTGTACTAGGTAAACCAGATGGCTTAAATAAATTAAAACGGAATAACTCACATGGCCAAATTACAGGTACTGTTTAACTTAAACTGGTTCGCGTAATATTTGGAGTGATCTAATTGTTCAGATGTCTGCCTCTCTCTGAAAAGGCTCATTCGAAGCTCACCAGGAGCGTTCAATAAACTTACATATTGCATGGCCCAGTTCCAGCCAACAGATGTTGTGGTTTTGCTTTTGAGGCCCTCGTATTTGTCAAACGTCTTGTCGAGGCCCTTGTTGAGGTTATCCTTTAGCTGAAGTATTTTAATGGAAACAAGTGAGGCATTTGCCTATTTGTCCTATTAAAATTATGCGATCCTATAGAGCGTCTATAAACGAAACTTCGCTCGTATAAATCCTGGGCAAAAATCGTCATCTTTGCGATATCGAATTTGATTACATTCATGATAATTATTGTAATGTGTAATACAAGAATAAACGTGTTTTCATCAACATCATCAGATAATGGTGATGTTAATGATGATGATGATGATGATGATGATGATGATGATGATGATGATGATATGATGATGGTGGTGATGATGATGATGATGATGATGATGATGATGATGATGATGATGATGATGATGATGATGATGATGATGATGATGTTGATGATGTTGATGATAATTGAAAGCTGCATATGCAAGGTGTCCAACGTGTTTTGTGTTTTCCGAATTTTAAGTGAGGGAAATGTGTGATGCGGATTGAAATGGCGGTGATCGAAAGGATTTTTGTGTGTAAGAAAGATAATGTTACCTGGTAAGTAAGTTATATCACTTTTCTCGCAATAAAAATACGCCTACCTGGAGGCCAAACGTGTACGCATCTATCAGTTTATTACCCTATCTTTCTAGAGGCCTTAACAAAAAGTTATTAAATATATAAGCTAAACGATTGCTTGTTTACAAAGTGAAAATAGAAAATTGCGTGACTTAAAACTCTGTTTTTAGTCAAAGTGTACCATTCTTGTACCTATTTTAGCTATATTTCCATTGATTTTTTGCATCCTTTTTCTTTTCGACTCAAATTAACTGTAGGTTAAAGGAAGCATTCTTACCAGACCAGGAGCAGCATACACAAGGATGACCAAAATGACCTGGGCCAACAGGAGCACAATAAGAACGATGGCATACTGAAAAGTAAAAGCTCATGTGTAAAAGGGCTATATTCAATAAAATGGGGGATACACATTTCCATCTGTTGGTAAGATCACTTAGCAAATCTCTAGCAATGTTCCTGTGATATTTAGAAGTTAGATACAGCAAAAGAAGCTTCCTCATTGTACTTGGGTTCATTATATACCAGTCCAATCAGTACCTATCGCGTGAGGTACAATCTTAACCGCTGTGTATAACTATCAGTCCAATCAGTACCTATCGCGTGAGGTACAATCTTAACCGCTGTGTATAACTATCAGACCAATCAGTACCTATCGCGTGAGGTACAATCTTAACCGCTGTGTATAACTATCAGACCAATCAGTACCTATCGCGTGAGGTACAATCTTAACCGCTGTGTATAACTATCAGACCAATCAGTACCTATCGCGTGAGGTACAATATTACCCGCTGTGTATAACTATCAGTCCAATCAGTACCTATCGCGTGAGGTACAATCTTAACCGCTGTGTATAACTATCAGACCAATCAGTACCTATCATGTGAGGTACAATCTTAACCGCTGTGTATAACTATCAGTCCAATCAGTCCCTATTATGTGAGGTACAATCTTAACCGCTGTGTATTACTATCAGACCAATCAGTACCTATCGCGTGAGGTACAATCTTAACCGCTGTGTATTACTATCAGACCAATCAGTACCTATCGCGTGAGGTACAATCTTAACCGCTGTGTATAACTATCAGACCAATCAGTACCTATCGCGTGAGGTACAATCTTAACCGCTGTGTATTACTATCAGACCAATCAGTACCTATCGCGTGAGGTACAATCTTAACCGCTGTGTATTACTATCAGACCAATCAGTACCTATCGTGTGAGGTACAATCTTAACCGCTGTGTATAACTATCAGACCAATCAGTACCTATCGTGTGAGGTACAATCTTAACCGCTGTGTATAACTATCAGACCAATCAGTACCTATCGCGTGAGGTACAATCTTAACCGCTATGTATTACTATCAGACCAATCAGTACCTATCGTGTGAAGTACAATATTACCCGCTTTGTATAACTATCAGACCAATCAGTAGCTATCGCGTGAGGTACAATCTTAACCGCTGTGTATAACTATCAGACCAATCAGTACCTATCGTGTGAGGTACAATCTTAACCGCTGTGTATTACTATCAGACCAATCAGTACCTATCGCGTGAGGTACAATCTTAAACGCTGTGTATAACTATCAGACCAATCAGTACCTATCGTGTGAGGTACAATCTTAACCGCTGTGTATAACTATCAGACCAATCAGTAGCTATCGCGTGAGGTACAATATTACCCGCTGTGTATAACTATCAGACCAATCAGTACCTATCGCGTGAGGTACAATATTACCCGCTGTGTATAACTATCAGACCAATCAGTACCTATCGCGTGAGGTACAATCTTAACCGCTGTGTATTACTATCAGACCAATCAGTACCTATCATGTGAGGTACAATTTTAACCGCTGTGTATAACTATCAGACCAATCAGTACCTATCGCGTGAGGTACAATCTTAACCGCTGTGTATAACTATCAGACCAATCAGTACCTATCGCGTGAGGTACAATCTTAACCGCTGTGTATAACTATCAGACCAATCAGTACCTATCATGCGAGGTACAATATTACCCGCTGTGTATTACTATCAGACCAATCAGTACCTATCGCGTGAGGTACAATATTACCATCTGTGTATTACTATCAGACCAATCAGTACCTATCGCGTGAGGTACAATCTTAACCGCTGTGTATAACTATCAGACCAATCAGTACCTATCGCGTGAGGTACAATCTTAACCGCTGTGTATAACTATCAGACCAATCAGTACCTATCATGTGAGGTACAATCTTAACCGCTGTGTATAACTATCAGACCAATCAGTACCTATCGCGTGAGGTACAATCTTAACCGCTGTGTATAACTACCAGTCCAATCAGTAACTATCAAGTGACGTACAATCTTAACCGCTGTGTATAGCTATCAGACCAATCAGTACCTATCGCGTGAGGTACAATATTACCCGCTGTGTATTACTATCAGACCAATCAGTACCTATCGCGTGAGGTACAATCTTAACCGCTGTGTATAACTATCAGACCAATCAGTACCTATCATGTGAGGTACAATCTTAACCGCTGTGTATAACTATCAGACCAATCAGTACCTATCGCGTGAGGTACAATATTACCCGCTGTGTATAACTATCAGACCAATCAGTACCTATCGCGTGAGGTACAATCTTAACCGCTGTGTATAACTATCAGACCAATCAGTACCTATCGCGTGAGGTACAATATTACCCGCTGTGTATAACTATCAGACCAATCAGTACCTATCGCGTGAGGTACAATCTTAACCGCTATGTATAACTATCAGACCAATCAGTACCTATCATGTGAGGTACAATCTTAACCGCTGTGTATTACTATCAGACCAATCAGTACCTATCGCGTGAGGTACAATATTACCCGCTGTGTATAACTATCAGACCAATCAGTACCTATCGCGTGAGGTACAATATTACCCGCTGTGTATAACTATCAGACCAATCAGTACCTATCGCGTGAGGTACAATATTACCCGCTGTGTATAACTATCAGACCAATCAGTACCTATCGCGTGAGGTACAATCTTAACCGCTGTGTATAACTATCAGACCAATCAGTACCTATCGCGTGAGGTACAATCTTAACCGCTGTGTATAACTATCAGTCCAATCAGTACCTATCGCGTGAGGTACAATATTACCCGCTGTGTATAACTATCAGACCAATCAGTACCTATCGCGTGAGGTACAATATTACCCGCTGTGTATAACTATCAGACCAATCAGTACCTATCGCGTGAGGTACAATATTACCCGCTGTGTATTACTATCAGTCCAATCAGTACCTATCATGTGAGGTACAATCATAACCGCTGTGTATAACTATCAGTCCAATCAGTCCCTATCGTGAGGTACAATCTTAACCGCTGTGTATAACTATCAGACCAATCAGTACCTATCATGTGAGGTACAATCTTAACCGCTGTGTATAACTATCAGACCAATCAGTACCTATCGTGTGGTACGATCTTAACCGCTGTGTATTACTATCAGACCAATCAGTACCTATCGTGTGAGGTACAATCTTAACAGCTGTACCCTTACTTCGAATACTAGCTCTTATGAAAACACTTTAAACGAGGGATGTTCGTTAGGTTCGTGGACACAAGACTTTGTGTGTTTTATTTAATTGATTTAAGTTGATCTATCGTTTCAAGGAGTAACCTTCTTCAGAAGTATTTAAAAAAATAAAATAATGTAGGTATGTCCATATCATAGTCAAGCTCACGCTGATAAAAAAACCTTAAGGTATGGATCACGGAGCATCCAAATGTTTGAGGTGCTACAATATTTTAATCAAAGTTTGCTCGTATATGTCAAACTCCCTGATCAATAATATAACATGCAAACTACGGGGCCAAGCTCATTAGTCACAACTACACGAAGCATACGGCCTTAAATTAATACCTAAAATACACTACAAAGATAGATACACACTATACACAACAACAAGCAGAGACCACACATGCAAATACGTATATTTATTATTTATTTTATTTACAAATCTTGGGATTACCGCTTTTGAACGGTCAGCATTCAGGAGATCACTGGAGAAGGTATATACAACCATTCGGAACTCCTCGGCCATTTTCCATCGAAAACAACCTCGGATGTTTGCTGGTCCATCAGTTGAAGAAGTTCGTATTTTTTTAATAGTATTAATTATCTGTAGAGCGTTGTATATCCCAGTTTAAATTGATTGCCAGTGAAGTGTTTGTTGCATAAGCAATTAAGATTCCCAAGAGTGAAGTCATTACATTTAGCTGCTAAATTGAAATTACGACGCGTACTACTAGCATTGAAGTTAAATGTAAAGATTTCTAACATTGTAAAATGTCCATATACATCCGGGGTTGTTTTCGATAGCAATGGCCGAGGAGTTCCGAATAATGTACAACCTCACAATACATACCACAAGAGCCAGAGTGCTGATGTTACAACACGCGCTGCAACATCCAACAAAGGAGAAAGCAAGGAGAGCAACGCCGACCACGATCATAACAACTGTCAGGTCAGACAGCATAGCACCAATATCGAACGCTTCCGTGTTGAAATCGCTGTCGCCTGAAACACATATTTACAAAATAAATATATTTCATGCACGAGGTCTTAATCAACGGTACACCTTCCTTTACCAATACACACGCCATGTGGAATAGTTTAAACGACCATGTTTTGTTTCAGTATAAGAATGATAATGCTATTGACAGCAATATGTCGTTTTGCGGCGACTCGAACCAGCGGCGCCCTAGCATTATGCCCAACAGTCAGGAGCACTCTCAACTAAGATTTTTTTCTTCAATATAAAGCAGCAAGATCTACAAATCAATTTTCCACACAGTACGTGAGTTTGTCGTGGTACAGGATGGAGCGAAGAACGAAATCGAGAAAAGGATCCGATGTATTCGACGTGCTGCTGTTGATACGATATAAATTGGTGACCCAATATAGAATAAATTTGGGGTCATCGCGTGACCAGTCCTGGACCAATGGCGTTGTGTCATTTATGTTGGAGGCGTGATATAGATACATAATCAGTTTGCTGTAATGCTATTAGTGTGTTGTAACTACAGTCTCTTATAATTCTAACTTTGACTGGCAATACCTTTTATTGTTATGTTATCATGAAATATATATATTCTTGTTTTGATGAGAATATAATTAACTTAAAACCCTATGAATAAAAACTTCACACGGCTGTATGTGATACATTTATTAAGTCATATAAAATGTGAACTTACTGTACACGTTTTTGGCAGCATTCTCGATTGACTCCAACGTCTCTTTAATATAAGGTCGTACAATTTCATTTCCGAACTTTAGGATGAATCCAAAAACAATTAGAAGAAGCGATACAATCTGAAATCATTAAGACAGTATGCATAGTAACTATTGTAGATATAAATTAAGTTGAATATGGGAAATTGTCTTTTGGTTTATATAGCAATGCAATTTCGTATTGTCGTTCTGTCGAGTAAGAACATGCCGTTTTGGCGCACTAATTTGTCGTTTGCAAAATTGAAAATATTCCAAAATGTTAATCTAAGGTGCGAATGCGATACCTGTATACCGCAAACACACAATTCCCACAATCTTCAGCGCTTAAATGGTAATCAAGATGTAAAGAATTTGCTATGTACGGCGAATGAAATGTTATCTTAATTCTAATGTTTTAAAAAGGTTGCATATGTTCGTAATCATATTGTTTATCTGCTACTTTAGTATATATAATATTATTAAAACACCTTAAAAGGGAAGCCGTTCACTTACGATAAGGATGATGTTCAGGACAACCAGCACTATCCGTCCAGCGATAGTTAGAACTCCCATTGTCCGTGTTTTACTGTACCTTAAAAATCATAGTTTGTATTTTCAATGGATACACATGTTTGTACGCATAGGAGAAATTCTACTAGAATGCGACTTTTCTTCAGTTTCATGCGTATTTGATAAGCGAATTAATAAAAATACATCTTTCGTTTCGGAATGTTTCTCTTAGCCCACACAAGACTGATGTCTCGTTCAAAGGCTTGACAGCATTGATATTTTCAGAAAATGCATAAAAAGAGTAGAAAAACATGCCAGACTGTAAGTTTTTCCAATGACCGCTCGTGTAAGATAGGTTCATCCCAAACAGAGCTCAGGGTGTTTGTTTTGCGGAAACGAGGTTCGTAGAACACCCAGCGTTAGCGTTGGGATGAACCTATCTTACAAAAGCGGCTATGGAAGATGCTTTTTCTTCCTCCTCAGTAAACCACAATAAAAGTAAAAACGCATTTTTTCACTGGAATTCTTTTGTGCAGAGTGAATGTTATTCGCGTTTTGATATATGACTATTTGTGTTTACTCATTGTTTCCATGGTGCTATAGTCAACGGTCTTCAACAAGGGAGGTAATTGCGTGATGACAATACAAAGTAGTTCCATACGATTACCTTTTTTTGTGACCAGTTACCGGATGAAGATAAAATCCTTACATTATCAACACGATTTTTGTTCTTAAAGATATACTTTTAGTTTAATTTCGCTTCAACAATCTTAAAACCAATATAAATACTTCATTAAATGATTATTTTGTGTATATCTAAAACGTTGCAGGCGGTTGGTAGGCATTTAAAAAAAATCGTTTGTGTTTCGGCGGGTCTAAATGGTACCTTCTTTTGATAATGCAAAACGGGCGATAATGTATCTTTAATGTTTAGTAGAAAGTCTAGACAGACGCACAAAAGAAACATATCAAAAATAATTTTAAACCATTAGTATGTTTAAAGCTGCACCCTCACAGATTTACCATTTTTACAACTTTTTATTTTTTTGTCTTGGAAAGCGCAAATTCTTGCGTAAATATCTGCAAACCAATGATAAAAATTGCTGACAAAAGATCAGACCGCAGCTTTTCATATTTCTGTTTGTAAATTTTATGGCTTAAACCGTTACTAACGGTTTAAGAAAAATGCATAAAACATCAATTTTTGAACTTGAATATAATAATCTGTGATCTATTTTTTGTCAGCAGTCTTATATGACTGGTGTCCATGGAATTTCGCAAAAAAATGGCTCGTTCCAAGACAAAAAATAAAAAGTTGTCAAAACGTTCAATCTGTGAGAGTGCAGCTTTAATGCACTGGACTTAATTGAAAAAAAAAAAAAACAAAAAAAAACGAAACAATTATACTTGTATACAGATAAGACAGATCAGCCTTTTTCAATTAAAAGCTACGTGGCCATAAACTCTCAGTAAAAAAGTGCCAAAATAGCGTTATATGCTTTTTTGTTTTGATTATTAAAGTTGAATGTACCTTTTTGTCCGACGCTTTGATATTGTATAAAACGCTATCACTGTCAAACGGTGGTACAGCAATATATAGATAATGATATATATGTAATATTCTCGCTCAACTCGAATAATTGCAGAGTTTATTAAGAAATACAATGGTTCATGTTAAAAGAACTAACTATTAATTGATTTTTTAAGTATCAACATATATACACATGTTATACATTACATATTTAATATATTTTAAAATTAATATGAATAAAATTGTAAAATGTTTCTAGAACTTACCTTGTAATTCGTCCCAAGTTTATAAGCCTTTTTGAACCGAATTAAGCATGCTTTGAGTACAATCTATTATAAACCAAGTTTGAATGCCCTCTGTAACTATATCTGATTTATGTATCATTAATAAACAATTCATTTGATCATCAGCCAATATCAAGTCACGAAGGTATACATGGGCATCTTTTGTCCATTTAAAGTTTAATGGTCGTTATTGTAAAGGCGTCGTTCAGGCTTTGTTTTAGAATTTGACTTCCTAATTCCAAATTTGAAATGTTAATATGATTGTAAATCCCTGACTTTAAATAAAATTCCCTGTTTTTCTGGGGCTAATGGTCAATGATTTAGGTCTTTTAATTTTAAGACAAAGACGAAACATATATTTATGTATTCATTTTATATATAGACGTCATTTTGTTTGCACCGTCCTCCTTATCAAAACAAGGAAAGTGAGGTTATTTGTAGCCAAACTTTCCGCATAAAAGAGTCGAAAAATTAAGATATTCCTGAACCCCGTGAAACGGAAATTTAATCCAATAAACATCCTTAAGTTTTAATATTTAAAAACAATTTCAACATATTTGATACACATGAATTGCTGTACGATTCAATGGATAATTGGGAAAATCGGTGGCATATAAAAAGCTAACATTTTTTATTGATATTCAACAGAACAGAACAACATAACAGAACCTAAATTTTATTCGACCTAAGCATAAAGAGCTCATCGTCACAACAGTATGTATAGAAATAATGCATGGCATGTGGCAATTATAGCATAAGTTCTTGTTATCGATATTAAGGTATAATATGAAAAGGAAATGATTTCGATTATATATAGATCTATATGTATTTCTCTTTCTATATAAATACTGTCGCATGCCGCAAGGTTCATGCTGCGTGGTACATACAACTTTGTGGCTAACGTCAACGTAAGTACATGTAACTATGACCTTTTCAACAATGCTCAGTAAATCTTTAAAGCACTCTGCACTCTCACAGATAGATTGTTTTGACAACTTGTTTACTTTTTTCTCTTGAATGAGCCAGTTTTTCGTAAATGTCCGGAAGCCACTCAAATAGAAATGCTTACGGAGGTGCAGATGGAAGTTGTCATATTTACGTTTGAAATTGATATTTTATGGCTTAAAGCGTAACTAAAGCTCTAAAATAAACCTGAAATTTTCGGCAGTTGACCAAACAATTGAGATCTGTTCTATTGTGAGTTATCTTATATGACTGAATTGAAGGCCCTGAAGCCAAAATGAGCTTATTCTGAGACAGAAATAAATAAATGTAAACTCTTTCAATCTGTGAGAGTACAGCTTTAAGACTATACATGCTCCGTATTTGTTACAATCTTGTATAATCTCGTTAAGTCTCTAAGTGCGATGGCCCTGCATTTACATTCTGCACTAAATCTGTTTAAAACATCCTGCATGCCAAAATCTAAATCCCCAGACATCTATACCTTTATCTTTCAGGCTTTAGTTTGTCTTACGGGTATTGATGTTATGACTGTAATGAGAATTGACATTTGGGGTCAATATATTCAAACCCGTGTCATGGAATTATCTATTTACCAATACATGTTAACCGATTTATTATTCCGATGAACAATTATAAATTCAATAGCTTGCTATACCGTTTCACAAGGTCTTTAAATTTTGCAACGCTTAGTCTTCTTTTATTTAATTTATGACAATATAAATAGCGTCCGCTTAAAAATACATATATGACAAACAAATTATAATTTTAAATTCGATACTCCTTATCTTTTTTAAACAAAGAAAAAAATCGTTTGATATTCATTTTTTACTGCTAAGAGCGATATAAACGACGTCATAAAGAATCGAAACATTGGTATAAAAGATATTATAAGTTACGGGATTAGTAGTTGACTAACCCCGTAACGTTTATATCACGTCGACAATCTGTTAACATATTTAAATGTTGCATTTATTCATCAGAATATTCATTGGCATCGGAGTCGGAAAATAGACGCCATTTTGTTACGATATCATTTTTGGTGAACCAATATTTATTGTAAGTAACGGGATTAGTAGGCGACCCAATATGGGATATTCGGGGCAAAGGAAACCATATCGGGTGAGAGCGAACCCGAATATGGTTTTCTGTGCCCCGTATATCCCATATCGGGTCACCAACTATCCCCGTAACGTATATATCACGTCGACAACCTGTCTGCATGTCTAAATGTTTCATTAAGTCATCGTAATCGAAAAATAGACGCCATTTTGGTACGATATAAATTTGTTGACCCAATATGGAAAAATATGGGGTCACCATGTGACCAGTCCTGGACCAATGGCATTGTGTCATTTATGTTGGAGACGTGGTATATGAGCATATTCCCGTTGTTACTTTCTCTGTGTGTTCTTTAGTGCTATAATTAGTTATTGTTAGTAATAATACTAGCAGTTTATTTGTCTAATGCACCAGTCAATTGTTGCCTCCCCCCCCCCCCCAGGTCCGGGGAATAGCGGGGACTTTGACTTACGGGCCAGCCAAGCCCGGGCAAAATCCCCGCCCTGTGGAGACTAACTGATGGCTAATACCTCGCCTAATGCCCCCGCACCACAGGGACCCTAGGTAAAGCCCATTCCCCGCTGTATTTGGTGCGAAGACAAAACCACCGCATTCATCCGGCACTGCGGGGCCACCAGGAAGGTAAAAACACGACCAACTTCCCCGGCTACCCCCGGTATACCCGCAGACCTGTGGGGGACGTGGTTACAATTGACTGGTGCATAAATATAAGATGTTCCAATCATTTGAAACCAAGACGTACAGACGAATCTATATATCTAAAATATAAAACAATGAACAGGCGTGTGAGCTTACTTGTGGCTATAAAGATAGGTTTAAATTGATATGAAAATCAAGTAAAGTCAAATGTCACACTTATCGATAATGATATTGACGTGACGTCACTTATAATCGCCCGCATAGCTGTTATTTGTCATTTAATACATTATGTCTATTTTTTTCAACCTGAATTTATTTTTTAATTTTATATCTGTTTGTGATAGCAAACATATCGTCTCATGTTTCTTGATAGTTGATTGATCAGGTCATAAAATTGAAAAATATGGTTGATAAATATAATGTGATCCCTTATATGATTCTTACATTCCGTTGACGCGTGGTTACCCTGTATGCGATTTGTTGTAATCTATTCCCTAGTCTCAACCCTGACAGTAGGGGCTTCTGGGGGATTTGTTAACCCATCGATAATCAATGTATTCCTCATTAAGTGCGCAATATCGATACCTTTCTAAAATGTTAGATAAATTGTACTCTCAAATTACATTATTTCGGAATATTTTCAATCATACGAGTTAAAATTTCGGATATTGCCATATTAAAAATTATGTTGGGGTAGATGTAAATAGATGTTTCTAACTTGTTATTTAAACGAAGAATAAATTAAAAAGTAAATTATTATGAAAATAAATTAACTGCCGAAAAAATGGGAGCTATTTCGCAGTACGGAACAACGTTCATTGTGCTGATAAACACGCTGTTTGGTGTAAGTCTAAGGAGCTTATTTTGCTATTTGCATATTTTAGGCTGTCAACGCTTAAAAAGTAAACCTTTTTTACACTTAATTTTTACTTGGCAGAGTTCAGTTGACGTTCATTTCATGTTACACGAGTATGCATAAATGGAACCCTACCCGGAGTTCTGAAAAAGCCTGGATCGGTTACGCTGCCAATTTTGCTTATTTTTATGTGATTCTGATTGTTTCATTCAGGTATAGTCGATTAAGATTCAATTAGTGTCTGTAGCTAATTATGTAGCTAAGTAAGAGGTAAAGGTAAAGACTGAGCTTACAATATTCTGAGTGGAGAATCTTTCTTATAGGTTATAGGACTAACGTTCCTTGTCGGTGGAAGTTTAGTCAAGATGAAACCCGACCTTATAGACACCGTGACAAAACCGCTACTGAACATGGCCAAAGAAAAGATGCATCTTCCGGAACAGTTGGACGTGGATACAGATGTAAGTGGGGATGTCTCATAACCAAGGGTGAATTTGATGGTGAGCAAAAGATGCGTGATATGATAAAGTTGCGATATCTGATAAGAAAGGTGAAATTGATGGTGAGCAAAAGATGCGTGATGTGATGAAGTTGTTATATCTGATAAGAAAGGTGAATTTGATGGTGAGCAAAAGATGCGTGATGTGATGAAGTTGTTATATCTGATAAGAAAGGTGAATTTGATGGTGAGCAAAAGATGCGTGATGTGATGAAGTTGTTATATCTGATGAGAAAGGTGAATTTGATGGTGAGCAAAAGATGCGTGATGTGATGAAGTTGTTATATCTGATGAGAAAGGTGAATTTGATGGTGAGCAAAAGATGCGTGATGTGATGAAGTTGTTATATCTGATGAGAAAGGTGAATTTGATGGTGAGCAAAAGATGCGTAATGCTAATAGGCGGTGATATCTGATAAGAAAGGTGAATTTGATGGTGAGCAAAAGATGCGTAATGCTAATAGGCGGTGATATCTGATAAGAAAGGTTAATTTCATGGTGAGCAAAAGATGCGTGATCTAACTAAGAGTTTTATTTATACAATTTATAATATTTTATTTCTAGCTCAAACACAGGACCTCATTGGTGGGAATCGGACACATATGCAACCCAACCAAACTTGGTCTCTTACTGAGATAGTTGTTAATTAAGATTTGTTGATAGTAATGTTTGACTTATTATGTGCGGGAATGTTTTAACTAGGAATAAGTTGAAAATCCGCAAGTGAGTTATTTCATAAGCTTTTAAGTATACTGCTAAACATGTATGTTTATTGCAGTGGTTGGTGTTAGTCAAAGGTATAGAACTTGTTTTTGCCATGATTAAGTATTTCTTAATTCAGCTGTTACTCACAACGGTAAGGGAACAACTTATTTCATGTATGTTTCAGTCTTTCAAAGTGTCCGAATTTATCGGAGGCGCTGCAAACGCTTTTATAGCTGTGGGCGGATCGCTCTTGGCGCTGGTAATATGGGCGTACATGGGAACTTGTCTCAAGTCCAAATGGATGCTTATCGTGGTAAACTCGTAGTTATAATTGAGTGTTTATTTCAGTTGAAACATATACCATTGTCTTGATCTGTAAATGCCGTCGTGTATTTCGTACATCCCTTTTTTGTTTGTCTTATATCTGCCTATAGTTGTATGTAACCGGCAAGTAGAATTTACAGGACATTTATTTCACGAGCTGTCAGCCTTCGGTTTTGGTTCGTTCAATGTTTTGGGGGTCGTATTCATAAAACTTCTTGAGTATGAGTGTTTTTAACATAGAAGTTTTTTTATATTCAATAAAATAAATGTAAATAAAGTAAAGTCAGATAGTAAAAGTGAAAGTATTAGGATATTATAAAATATAAACAGTGAGATATTTGACGTAAGAAATTGACTTAAGTTAAGAAATGACTTTAAATGTGTTTATGAATACCGACTCTGGGCTTACTGGGCGGTCAGTGTTATGCAAGGATGCCCTCCGTTGTCTGCACTATTTCTAAAATAAATGTTCTGTCGGTAAGAAAACTACGGTCGCGATTATGCTTGCAGGTTGTTGTTTTTATAATTTCACCACAAAGGTTTTATTTTTTTAATAAATGATTTTGTTCTGACTGTTATAGTATGCCGGCCTCCTTTCTGCAATCATCCTTGGCGAGGTCACATTTGGGATTATTGTGACCAAAAACAGATCATTGGTATTTACACATGTCTTTTAATAGCTATCCTAAATTCTAGCAATGTTTTTGAGTTAAACAAATACTGGTGTTTTCTTGATTTCGTAGATAGTTATTATATACATGTATAAGGTGTTTTAAGTTCTTTCATTCTTGATATTATCCATGTACATATCAAAATTACATCTCGACTAATAATTTCAACATAAGTCAAATGTGTTAGTTTTTCTTAAACTCTTTTCTTGGCTCTGTAGCTCGACGATGGCATCAAAAAGTCCTTGAAACAAACAATAGCCAACTTTTATGAAGGGTCACAGAGTAATAGTGGTATTTCTCTCGGATGGAACGCCCTTATGGCAATGGTGAGTTTACAACATAAAAGAGTTCCAGCTAGGCCACTGGCACCGGATTTTTAAACTCACTTATTAACCAAAATATATTTTTCAATATTTTTCAATATTTTTGGCATCGTAATTTTAAGTTTGGAATTTAAAGATTTTTTTTATATTTTAAAAAGAATAATTGAGTTTGAAAATCCGGTGCCAGTGAGCTATGCCTGAAAAGCAGGTAGGGGCGCCCTGCTGCCCCTTTCCAGCACCCTTCTGCCCCTTTCCAATACCCTTCTTCCTTTTTACTACACCCTGATATGCCCTTTTGTTTTACAGAGTCATTTTTTTTAGAAATAAGTTTAAAAATAATAAATTTACATAATGTTTACACTAAAGTAAAGAAAACAGTTAAATTATTCATAACAAACTATAAATACTGAACTAAAGTCAGTTACAGGGGCGGTTCAAGGAACTAATGTTTGGGGGTGAGTGACAATAGAGCACAACCTTCTTGTAATTCGCCCCTCCCTCAAACCAAAATTTAAATGGTTTAAAATGTTGGCATGGGGTGGGAAAATGTTACAATGTTATGGTCAATTTCGAGTGTTAATTATTACCTTTTGTACGATACTGACATAACAGGTGCGACCCCCCCCCCTCGAATCCGATGGTAAATTATGTACATGACTTTATTGTACACATTAAATGAATTCATTCGCAGCTTACTTTTTCATTTCCTAAAGCTCCACTGTTGCGGGGTAGATGGAGCAGAAGACTTCAGGAACACGTCAAGTTGGGACCACACCATGAACATTACTGGCCAAAGTACCATCTACGTGGAAGCGCCCGTTCTTTGCTGTGAAGACACTTCGACGACTCCCCCGTGTTCTGCTTATAGCACGCCAGTTGTAAACAGGAAATACAACGGGGTACAATATGTGCAGTTGCCATTTTAGAAAGAACTACTCATGCGTTAAGATTTGAGGCGCGTAGCTAGGGCCAATTTTGGATTACGTAGATCGATGCTTCTGGGTATATTAACCCCTTCACCCCCCCACCCCTTTGGTTTTTATTTCAAATTCGGAGGCTTTGGTATGACAAAAACTTCGACTTGTCAAAATTTCATTACGCAACTGCGTATTTGCGTACATTCAGCTACGCGCCTATATTTTACTGTAGCTGAAAAAGGGTCAAGTATTCAAAAGCAATATTGAATTAATTGCAATAGTTTAATATAAATAATCTTCTTATAATCATAGACAAATTATTGTGTTGGATTTTAATCTAAGGTGTTCTTAAATATAAAGTTCTTGTCCCAGTTTTACCAACGAAACTTAGTCATTACTTATACAATCGTAAATCTGCAGGGACACAACGGATGGTAACAAGGGGATGTCTTTTATTGCTTCTTCTTTGTTTTCAAATATATTATTGGAACAAAGTTAAATTCACACAAATGCAACAAACTAACGAAACTATGACACTAACGAAAATTTACCTAACGATTAAAAGCTTTATTTAAATAGCATTTTTGTGTGATATACATGGTATTTGGTTATAACCGAATCACAAACTAATTGTTGCAGATGTAAAAGTAAGGATCTGAGTAATGTTTATCATTATGACATATGTATAAACACAATATAAAATCTCAAAATGTAGAGAAAAGAACAGATAACACCCTATTTCGTCATTAAGATACCTTACAGTCGTTCAGCTTATAGTTGCATATTAACATAAAAAAACACACATTTTTATATTAGAACAATTGTAAATGTCGAAATAGGATATTATCTACGGAGTTCAGTTAGGGCCATCGCCAGCGAATGTGTGGACTTGAAACGCCGTACTCGGTAGCTATCGTAGTATCGTACTGTCGCCTTATCACCATCGTACTGTCGCCTTATCACCATCGTACTGTCGCCTTATCACCATCGTACTGTCGCCTTATCAACATCGTACTGTCGCCTTATCACCATCGTACTGTCGCCTTATCACCATTTTACTGTCGCCTTATCAACATCGTACTGTCGCCTTATCAACATCGTACTGTCGCCTTATCAACATCGTACTGTCGCGTTTTTGTTAGCGAAGTTTCGTTTTTCAAGTTTTCATCGTCGTACTATCGAATATCGCGTTTCAGATCAACACATTCACAGACAATGGCCCTAACGGAGTTCCGTAATTATCTTGCTTGCCTGACAGTAGAAAAAGATTCTTGCTCTTGTTTCAGGGTTGTTATGAAGCTATATGGGCTTTTATAAAGGATCATCAAACGCTGGCAATTGGAGTGTCAGCTGGATTAGGCGCTTTTGAGGTAAACCCTATTCACAAAAAGGTTTTGTGAGACATGATTTTTTTTAATTCAGTAATATTATGATTTTGAACTATAAAACATTCATATAACAAATGTGCTTAAAGTTAATTGGAGCTCAAAAAGCCGTACAAAAGAACAATAGACTTAGCCAATTCAGGCAATTGAAGCTTAATAATGCCGTTCATTATGACAATATGCTAACATAAGTGTAGCTATAAAAGGCCGAAATGACAATAGGCTAACACACGTACCTCTCTACAAGGTCGTAAATAATGACAAAGAAAAGGTCAGTTTAATCTTTAAAAGGCCGTATATTATGACAAAAGATGAAGATAATTAAACCTCAAAAAGACCGAACATTATGGCAATAGACGAAGATAACTTAAGCTCTAAAAGGCCGGACATTATGACAATTGACGAAGACAACTGAAGCTCTAAAAGGCCGTGCATTATGACAAATGACGAAGACAACTGAAGCTCTAAAAGGCCGAACATTATGACAAATGACGATGGCAACTGATGCTCTAAAAAGCCATGCATTATGACAAATTACGAAGACAACTGAAGCTCTAAAAGGCCGTACATTATGACAATAGACGAAGACAACTGAAGCTCTAAAAGGCCGTACATTATGACAATAGACGAAGATAACTGAAGCTCTAAAAGGCCTTACATTATGACAAATTGCGAAGACAACTGAAGCTCTAAAAGGCCGTACATTATGACAAATTACGAAGACAAATGAAGCTCTCAAGGGCCGTACATTATGACAATAGACGAAGATAACTGAAGCTCTAAAAGGCCGTACATTATGACAAATGACGAAGTCAACTGATGCTGTAAAACGCCATGCATTATGACAAATGACGAAGACAACTGAAGCTCTAAAAGGCCGTACATTATGACAAATGACGAAGACAACTGAAGCTCTAAAAGGCCGTACATTATGACAAATGACGAAGCCAACTGAAGCTCTAAAAGGCCGAACATTATGACAAATGACGAAGTCAACTGATGCTCTAAAAAGCCATGCATTATGACAAATGACGAAGACAACTGAAGCTCTAAAAGGCTGTACATTATGACAATAGACGAAGATAACTGAAGCTCTAAAAGGCCGAACATTATGACAAATGACGAAGTCAACTGATGCTCTAAAAAGCCATGCATTATGACAAATTACGAAGACAACTGAAGCTCTAAAAGGCCGTACATTATGACAATAGACGAAGACAACTGAAGCTCTAAAAGGCCGTACATTATGACAATAGACGAAGACAAGTGAAGCTCTAAAAGGCCGTACATTATGACAATAGATGAAGATAACCGAAGCTCTAAAAGGCCGTACATTATGACAATAGACGAAGACAACTGAAGCTCTAAAAGGCCGTACATTATGACAACAGACGAAGACGACTGAAGCTCTAAAAGTCCGTACATTATGACAATAGACGAAGACAACTGAAGCTCTAAAAGGCCATACACTATGGCAATAAGTCTAACTCTTCGACAATAGACTTAACAAGTTCAATAACTGATTAGTTTAGTTCACAATTGTTGAGTTTTAAATTGTATTTCCTTGATGCTTTTTGATGAAATATTGGGTTTTATCAGTGAAAAAAACTGTAAAAATATCAATTTGATATTTTGACTCTAAACTTAGGAGTGAAATTATCAGCTTTAAGTATATTTTTTTTAAATCCATTGTAGTTACTTTAACAAAATTTAACACGTCACTTTTGAACCAGAAAATGTTGCATTTTTGAAATTTAAAAAGGTGCATCAGTTTAAATAAAGATATACTTGGAAATAAAAATCAACTCACTGTTAATTAGAAAAATGGTAATCCGACGTTTTCTTGAACTTTGTAGCTGAGTGTTCGAAAATTCACTTTCATACAAAACAAATTACAGACGAACACAACAGCTCGAACATAATTACGATGTTATATTAACGTTTAAATCTCTTTTTGAACTATTACTTTGTTATACGTAATACGAATTTTCTGAAAAAAATCACACAACAATTATCAGATTAACTGATGATAATTTTACCCCTCCCACGCCTCAAAAATTATCAACAACCTAGCATGGTCTTCACTCCTTAGCTGGAAAACGACCTGTCTTCAAGTGTATCAGACTGAGTGATGACTGAATACCCATGTATCATAACACAAACTCTAAAACTAAGAAAAACGTTTTGTATCCAATGATTACCCGAAATAGTTTTGCTTACACGTTAGACCTTTTAATTTTCCATTCACTTAATGGTGGCGTAGTAATTTGGTCACGTATTCATGCCCTGTTTAGTTTAAAAGTGAGTTCGTGCATAAACTGTTATTTGGAACATAGATGCATTAGTAAAAGTTTATTGATTAATGTTCATAAAATGTTTTCACTAAAAACGGTGAATAATAAACTATCAAATATTATTGGAGAACTTTTTCTCCTAGAACCGAAAAAAGAAAATTGACAGCTACGTCATCAGCCATATTTTTGCGTCAGGGGTGTCCAAAGGGTAGCGGTGTAGAAAACACTCATTAAACAGGTGCCATTTTAGAAAAAAAAAATTAAAAAACTAATGATACTCCGAAAATAAGCATAGAAGAAAAATAATATTATTTGATTTCAGTAAACGATCGTATTTAATTTCACAAAAAATATTAAATATCCGTGAAATAAAATACGATCTTACCCTAAAATGAACAAACATCATGGCCCCAATTTCTCAAACTTCTTAAGTCCCTTATAACAGGATTAAGCTAAGCTCACTATTTTTGTTTTTCAATATTTTGCTTAATATTCACTTCTTTTTATACCTTGGATAAGAATAATCGTTCTGATTGTCACTATAAACCATTTTTCATTTATCAAAATTCAATTGAAGTATGTATTTTGGCTAATTGAAATAAGGTACTTAACTTAAGTACCTTATTTCAATTAGCCAAAATAAGCCTGTTAAGCTTAAGAAGTTTCGAGAAATTGGGGCCTGTATATATTAATTTATTATACGTCTATCATTTTTGCAGCTGATCCTGCTGGTCATAACCATTTGTGTTATCCGAGAGCTGCCATCGGGGAAAAAGTCGAAAGTGGGACCAATGTAATGTCTTCTGTTTTACGAAGGAAAAGTGCTATGAACAGATTTCGCTTTATGACATTTCCTTCTCTACAATGTTGGGTTTTGTGCCTACAGTTCTCTTAACATGTCTTTACAGATAAATAAAATTCACAAGAACATCAGAGTCAGTATCTGTATTAAATGAACCAAATGAGCGGTTGTCTCAGAACTGGAAGATCCGCCATGTTCGGTACACATGCACTGGAAAGGCGCACACGTCTGCTGTACGCATAATGGCTCGCCTTTCACATATTCTCCACCTACAACTGTTTTAAAAAAGCAATGGGCTATGAATTTGTATAATGGTGCAATTCATTTTCAGTTCCTCTTTCTATGAAAGAAGTGTGATGACACTAGTGTCGCTATTTACTCTGTGGTATACGTTAGTTAGTTATACAATGGACACTACAGGGGCAAGTCAAGTCACAGGAATTATAACAATAATAAACACACAACGTACACATTACACAGACGGACCACACAAGCATCGATTTATTTTAATTTAACATTTATGCGGGTCACCGCGTCCGATTAACTTTATATTTTTTTTATTAATGACTATTACTTCTTCTTGATTTCATTCTTCTACATGTATATGCATATTTCTTTATTGTAAAATGCGCTGAGTCACATGGACTGCTGGCAAAGCATGAATGCAAATTACATTATAGTAACACACTGTCCAATCTTTGTCATTTTTTGAGTAGAAAGTGTGGCAATTTTCGTAACTTAAAAGTTTTATGAAGTGATCACGCTGGAACTAATGATCCGATACATTGCTCAAACAAAATTGTAATAACCATGTATGATTCAGATGAAACTGAAGAGTAAAATTGCAATGAGGGATATACGCTGCTAGCAAAGTATGAATCTTAACAGGCTACAGCGACGGTTCAAGGATTTAACGTTTAAGGGGTTGTAACTTAAGTGCGTGCCCCTTGGACTGGCGACCGTCCATCAGAACCGAAATTTATTTGGTTTAAAAATGGTACCCCACGAAAATTTTAACAATTTCTAGTCCGAAATGGTGCATTTTGGATGATTTAGTTTTTTTATATTGAAATTAAAAGTGAACTTGAACGATTTATTTTGGTGAGGTTGAGCTGGAACCGGTGTAACAGAGTGATCAAATTTGATCAGTATTTGTATCAATGATTGTCTATCTTCTAAACCTTTAAGCTATATCAACTCATTACACTGTTGCTGGTAATGCGATATTTCTCATATAAAAGATTGAACACCTATGTTTGATAAGATCAAACCTGCATTCCGCACAAACTTAATTAAATGATAAAAATGGTATAAACATGCATAATTATACAAGAATACATATTAACAGGTGTCGAAAGCTTCGTATAGAGCAATTATGAAATTACACTGGGGTGATAATCACAATCATATTTCATAAAAATATTGCTGCACTTCTGCTCTTGTAACGGGGCTTCCGCTTCATCCTTCTACGTAACTTCCAGCTTGGTATTATAGCTGATGCAACATCCAAACACAGAACTTCCGGTTTTATATCATGATTTCTGCATGATCCCTGAACATCGAAATACGGAGCTTCCGGTCAGCTGATATAGTTTCTGTTTGATCTTACGGAAGTTCCAGCGGTGTTTGTTTGAAAACTGTACGGACTTTCGGTTCCTTTATCACGGTAATTCGTGCATCTAGTGCAGTGCATCTCAACACGAAGGTTATGATCTTGAAACGCCACCTCTGATTGAAAAATGCACAGATTTTCTGGTCTGGTCGGGTGTTTAAAACTCACTTTTGGTTTACAAACGCTGTGTGCGCTGGATCATGACGCTCAACTTCCGGTCTGATGTTACGGGTTCTTCCGGATCATAACACGCAACATCCGAATTTGTATCCTGAATTCTGATTGACAGCGTATAACGACCGGTCTGACGTCGCAGATTCTCTTGACGTCGCAGATTCTCTAGAATCACTGCATGCAAGTCCCGGTCTGACGTCGCAGATTCTCTAGAATCACGTCATGCAAGTTCCGGTCTGACGTCGCAGATTCTCTAGAATCACTGCATGCAAGTTCCGGTCTGACGTCGCAGATTCTCTAGAATCACTGCATGGAAGTTCCGGTCTGACGTCGCAGATTCTCTAGAATCACTGCATGGAAGTTCCGGTCTGACGTCGCAGATTCTCTAGAATCACTGCATGCAAGTTCCGGTCTGACGTCGCAGATTCTCTAGAATCACTTCATGCAAGTTCCGGTCTGACGTCGCAGATTCTCTAGAATCACTGCATGCAAGTTCCGGTCTGACGTCGCAGATTCTCTAGAATCACTTCATGCAAGTTCCGGTCTGGTGTCGCGGTTTTTGATGGCTCCTACCACATCATCGCCTGAAATGGAGTCAATAGTTTTGGGTAAGGACAATTGATTTATCTTTCTTTGAAAGAAGTTGAAATGATGGTATAAAAACGCTGAAAATCCAAATTTCACCTTCCTTATACTGTTCTTGAAATATATTCTGATAACTATGAACAATTAAGTTATCATTACATTGTGGTCACTTTTAAATTTGACGTTTGTCTTCTCTCAACGTTTGGTTATAGTGGTCTAGTAGTAAAGGTGTCGACCTCTCACCTAAGATGTTGTGGTTTCAATTGTTGATAAGTTCTAACCAGGTGGACGGTGCATGGAAAACAGTTTCGTGAATATAATGGGTGAAAGAATGGCCTCTAAAATTTCATCAAGTTTTTTTCCGTTTTTGCCCTAGTGATTTGCTTTCGTGATATGACCGCAAATATAAAATATGATATGACCCCTTCAGTTGTTCAAAGGATAAAGCTCATATGCTTTCTGAGTCTAATGTGTTATGTGAGTATCCCATCCATGTTCATGTATGACAAACATTAATGATTATTGCACGACCAAATCGACAACTTAAGTTCCCCTGACGACGGCATTTAGACAAAGATACATTTATTCTTCTAAAGATGGCCTAAGTATAATATACAAACAGTGTTGGTATTTGTATAACATTAGGTCAATCATATAACCTTGATGGTAATTTCGGTAGCTAAACAATTGACCACTTGTCATACATAGGTTTACCAAGACACGATCTATAGTCAACCATAACCTATATATGGTATATTTAAACAATATAACCAATACTTGTGTCATATGGATTGTAAGTAAAACTTCTCCAGTTAACAAAATGTTACCTAGTCATAAACATTGCTTGAGTATCTTTTATACTCTTGTTTGATCTTTTTAGTAGAAATAGCATTTATATTAGCAAAGTTTCCTGATTGTTCTCGTAATCTGTTTCCTCTGGGCATGTCACATAACCTGCCTTCTTGAATATGAGCAGGATGGACATTCTGTCTACGTTTCGTAAATATTCCGTATAACATTAGCCACAATAATGCCCACATAGGGAACTTTTTGTAACATTTGGGTATTCATTTTGTTCTCTAAACGCCACAAGACGACTGATTCATACCAATGTAGAATATATTCTTCAACTGTAACTCCACAATATTTAACACTGCATTGTTTAATAAAAACACAAAAGTTAAACATAAATTATTTTTAGCCAATACCTTTCGATTATTACACTGAAGTGTTTTATAAAACACAAATTTAAATCGATCTGTCAACAAAGCATCGCCTTTTTAGCTATCTAGTAGGGGCCCGTTATCTTTCCGCTCAATAGACTTAGCGCTTGGATCTGTCATTCTTGGCAAGGAAAACAAGAAGTGGGATATGGAGGTGTAGAGTCGCCAAAACAAAAACCTTCAAAGACTCTGAAGCGGCTGTTTATATGGACTAGTATAACGTGTGTCCACAGATACGCTAACAACGTCGTTGTTTTCACGTGTGACCTACTTTTAAACTTGACAATGTCCACAAAAAACAAAAATGTTTACTAAATTTCACGGAAAAGAGAGAGAAAAAGGTGTTGAAAGTACTTTCTTTAAAAAAAATCAGTACAAATCTCTTACTCAACATGACTCATAATTAATATGAATTAAAATTTAATAGCGCGCGCATTCTAAAGTTCTATGTAGCGGGGATAATGTGTTATAAAGAAAACAAAATAATTCGCCTTATTTTCAGCAATACAATTACTTTGGTTTTGGTAGGTTGATGAATGGTTTATCTTGCAATTACGATAGTCTGAGAACATGACCAAACGACATGGAAATAAGGCGACAAAATGTTGACGATAGACGTTAACCGACGCACAACGGCAGATTTAACAAAAACACCTCGAGTGCTTACTGATAAGCCTAGACATTACAGCCGTTTCATATTTCTGCAGATCTTTACCAAATCTCTGTTAAAATACATTTATTCACCTTACAACTTTACTACAATTTCTGAAATTACATCAAACAGTTACACACTAAAGATTCAAAACTCTTACGCCATATATATATGGCTCTGTGAATTCCATTTAATTAAGTTGTCATTTTACCGACCTGAAAGAAATCTATTCCCGTTTTCCGCGTAATAAAAAATAGTCCTGCCCGCCAGCATTTTCTCACTCAACCCGCAACCATCTCTGTACCTGGATACAAGCAACTGAAAGGAAATTATACAAGACCTCGAGTAATATCCATTATTATTTGACTCATTAATACTATATAGTCGTCTCAGAAATGTTATTACATGTAGTTTGTTTTAGGAAGGTTAAATAATGGTTGAACTTGCAATTCAAAAACACCGTTATTGTTCAATTGTACTTGGATATGATTTCCTCAGAGCATGAAAACACGACATGGAAATAAGGCGACAGAATGTTGACGAAATACATAAACCGACGGACAACGGCCTATTTACCAAGAGCTCCTGGTGTTGAAATGCGCTTACTGATAAGCCCAGACAGTACAGCCGTTTCATATATATGCTTATCTTTATTCATCTATCCGTTTAAATGCATTCATTCACCTAGCATCTCTTTACTGAAATTATATTAAACTGTTACCAACAAAAGGTCCAATACTCTTATTCCATACCGTTCAATGCTCTGTGAATTCTAGTGTTGACATTTGTCTCCGAACTGATAGTAGTCCATTCCCGTCTTCCACGTCATGAACAAATAGTCCTCAGGCCAGCATTTTTTCAATCAACCCGCAACCATCACCGTACCTGGATACAGGCAACTGAAAGGAAAGTATATAAAACCTCGAGTAATATCCATACACCATACACCATAAACATTATTTGACTCATTAATACTATATAGTCGAAGTTTTCTTGGTAGATCAAATTTAGATTATTTTTATCACGTGTAACCGCCGTGAGTTCGTGCCCCAGTGCCGGAATTGCACATTTGTCAATTGTAATAACATATGGCAAAAACTACTAAGGTCAAATTGGAAGCCATATTTATATTTGGCTTGACACAGTTCTATAAACAATACAGTAACAGGTTTAGCCTCTAGTGCAGACTTACATTGCTAAATGTCTGTTCCTTTCGTGTCCATACATTATTGTAACGGGGTTCTTACACAGATCCTGCATTTTATGATAGGTGACCTATGCTATAGTAGACATTTGCTTTTACAAGATGTCAATATAACGCTTTTAAAATGACAAGGCGGGGGACGAAAAACAGTTGTAAACTAATGCTGTATTAACCAAAGTTTGACTAACTGATTAATCGTTTAAGCCTTGTTTTTTTGGAGCATATTTATGCTTTTTAATGATCACTTATTAAAAATTCATTAGCTAAGTGTAATAACCGGATCCCTTAAATGCGACACTTATAAATGGTGATCTACGAAAATGCAGTTACCAACTAATGTTGCACTTAACCAAAGTTGGATTAACTGATTTTTTCTTGATCTTTATAAACTCTACCACGACAGCATAGTGATCTAGATCTGATAAGCGCTTGCTGAGGCAGCCCCGCTCATGAAAGTCCCTCTAAGCCACCGAGGTCCCTGTCGCTACCTGCACATAGAGTTCAGAGAATATTCGGCTCAGATTTCTAGAAGGCGTCGAGCGCGTGTCCACCACGGTTGAGCATCAGAGGTATTCCGCTTACAAGAAAACCCGAACAAGCGCTACCAAATCTAGACAACCGTACCATCGTAATAGTTAACACCATAGTCATGTTGAAAAATTACTAAGCATAATGTTATAACCGATTGAATAGCCTATTACAATAAAATTAACATAAAATGTCCACCGATACCTCATGTGTGTTTGTTATATGGCAATGAATCGCAAAGCCAAAAAATGCTTTATGAAAGGTCCGCAAGCATACCATATTTACTTATAAGCATTTAGCCTTATGAAAGGAAGCACTAGCACATATGCAACAAACAGAAAATATGTAAAATTGATACAATGCATATTTTAAATTATACAACTTAGCTGGTTTCCATTTCTGCTTCATCCAAGTTATATGTCATAACTGCCGGTACTGAGCATTTTAAAAATGTGTGTATTGCCAATAGTTAAAATGTTTAGACCAATTAATCCGGAGATGCACCGTCAAGCTATTCTTTACACTAAAGAAAAAAATACAATATTTTAGAACTAACTTGAACGAAAATTGACTGGTTCGCACATTTGTTAAAATCGCTCACCATTGTACGATTGTGGTGATAATTGACCAGCAGCCAATTGTCAATCAAACAATCAACTTCAACTTCAACTTTATTTAGTACATAAGGGCATCCGGCCCAAAATACATACTATTGTATATAAATAATTAATTACAATACAGTGGTGTCTTTGCTTAATACAAATTTTATACAAATTATACTATTAATCTAACATTTTTAACAATCAGTTGACCAATAATGCGACTATTTTTGTCAACAAGAAAGACCATTCATGCAGGGTATCAAATGGCGCCAAATGAGATTGTTAAGTTAATGGCAAATTCGTATGGAAATGAAGGAAAAAACGTAATATAAATATAGCTTTAAAAAAAACTGTATTACTTCACCATTTAACATCATGTACCAGTTCCGACTCCGTTTTGAAAGTAATTTGTTAGATTATCAGTTGTATTGAATTCAAACAATATACTATTAGTAAGTGAAACACTACTTCTACTGAGTATAATTATTCATCCAGTATCAGCTAAAACAATATCTTGTTATAAATATCCCCTACAACTATGTCCTTCGCTGGTATGCACTTTCTTTAATTACCAAATAATATTCATTATATCTATTTGTTGTGTATCTCGCGATGTTATTAGACAACGTCCGTCTTTAGGAATACATGTTTTCAATTTTACTTGAATAAGTGTCTATGGACATTTTCTAGATTGTAAGAAAAGTAAATAGTTAGCAATAACAAATTTCTGTATTGTAAAAAACCGTTTTGATGTCCGTGAACAGATTTAACACCGATATAAACATAAGGAAAGTTAGCCAGATATCTATCTATAAGGAAAAGCAACTAACTTGTTAGCTTTCTATTTGTTGAGACGTGTTATTTCCCTTTGTCTAGAAGAGAAAGCACTGTGCTACATATTCGCCAGAACACCTGCCGTAAATTTTAACGATAAGAAACACAGATTGCTGAAACTAGGCAGACATTTATAAACTCAGGGAAGGCGATTACGCACCTGAAAACATCTTTACGTGCATGGAACATTTCCCTCATATCTCCTGAATTGTCCCGCAGAAGTTTAATTTGGCTGCCATTCGGGTTGTAGGGGATACATGTTCTATTTAACCTTTATCATGTTTCTGACAATATGGCACTTCATTAATGTAACTTGTTTTACCTGGGTATACAAATTCATTCATTATTTCCAAAACTTATTTGAACGTTTAAACTTATATTTACCTTTTGATTATGATACAAATACATAAATATTCCCTCTTGAACCTATTCATCCGCGTCTTTGATGTCTTCATATTATGCTGGTATATGCAATCTAAGCGTGATAACATACATAAGTCAACATACTTGCCCATCATTGCAGTCGGTTATCGCATATAAACATGTATGTGGTGTATATGCTATATATTTATCAATTTTATAAAATTGACTGTTCGTGAACATTTGTTACAAGAACCACATGTAAATGTAAAGTTTATACAAATTCGCTTTTACTATATGCTTATAGGGTATTAATTTATGTCAAGCCGTACTATAATGTTATATTATAAACCCTCTGCAACCTAAAATCGTGTCACTCTTTTACTTATGCATCAGCTTTTAGGTTGGCGGAACGCTTCTGCCACGAAAAATGATTGCAATGGCACCCTTAAAGCTGCACTCTCACAGATTGACCGTTTTGACAACTTTTTTTATTTTTTTGTCTTGGAACGAGCCAATTTTTGCGAAAATCCATGGAAAACAGTGATATAAGACTGCTGAAAAAAATAGATCGCGGATTTTTTTATTTAAGTTCAAAAATTTATGTTTTATACATTTTTATTAAACCGTTAGTAACGGTTTAAGCCATAGAACATTGATTTTCGAACGTAAAAATGCAAATCTGCTATCTGATCTTTTGCCAACAATCTTTCATCATTGGTTTGCAGATATTTACGCAAAAATTTGCTCATTCGAAGAGAAAAGATAAAAAAAAGTTGTACAAACGGTAAATCTGTGAGAGTGCAGCTTCAACGTTGGAGGTGGCAACCACAATGATGGCAGTACCAGCGTATGAGTGGAAGTCCTGTGAACCCCACAAAAATGAACGTTTTAAATAATTAAATGAAATGACGCACAGAACATCGTAAACAACTGTGTCTCCAAATATTTGGGTTTTTGTCAGGCCGGCTTTTCATTAGATTTATGCGGTCGTGAATGGCATTTCTAAAAAATAACAAACAATATATAAACATGTTGGCGAGCAATGTCCAACGGATAAAACTGTTTGGCACATAGTTTACGTTTATGGTCCATTGATAAGATTTTCCAACCATGTCTATGCAAATAATTTTTGATCAGATAAAGATATGTTTATCAAATGGAATTGCCCATAATTACACGGTTCGCTATGAATCTCAATGTAGTTATAAATGCAGATTTATATAAAATCAACAGGTCGCTGAAAGAGGAACCCTGAACACATGGACACAGCTGGCAGGAATCCATATGTGTATGTTTGACCATAAACTAATTTAAATGCAATTCTAAGTACATAACCTTGAAAGTGAGCAATATGTTTTGTCTTTTATTTACAGCTAAGACATAATTTTATTCATATCAGTTCATATGGCGTAGCAATATACTTATAAGCACGTTGTATTACATTTGGTTAGCAATTTATGAAAAAGAGTTAAATTGTAACTTCGTTTTCCAGCTGATTTTGATCATATGCAGATATCTGCCATCAAAGATAATGACTAGAAACAGACAACACAAGTTTCCTTGGTGCCCTTCAATTTATTGCAGATATCTGTAAAAAATGAACCGGTATAGTAAAATAAAGAATTCCTAATATTTTATTCGATGTTCATTGTATCAGTAACAGCAATATTAACAAATGGTATTTCACCGGTTAATGACTGTCTATCCAATCAAACTTGAGGATCCGTCATGCTCGTTGCACAACAAATGGAATGGCTCACAAATCCCATCTTTGCACAATTCCCAGCCATTCGCGCATTGGCCACCTGTAAATGGTAAACAAATCATTGTTTGTTTTATACTATTTGTTTTAACTCGATTGTGACGATATGTGAATCGCCACCATATAGTCCTTTCACTGTGTTTTAACCATTACTAATGTAAATCGATTATGATGACAGCTATGAGATCATATAAATCACCAATCAATGAACTGTTTACTGGGTATTAACCATTACTAATGTAAACCGATTATGACGACAGTTATGAGGTCATATAAATCACCAATCAATGAACTGTTTACTGGGTATTAACCATTACTATTGTAAATCGATTATGGCGACAGTTATGACGTCATATAAATCACCAATCAATGAACTGTTTACTGGGTATTAACCATTACTATTGTAAATCGATTTTGACGACAGCTATGAGATCATATAAATCACCAATCAATGAACTGTTTACTAGGTATTCATCATTACTATTGTAAATCGATTATGACGACAGTTATGAAATCATATAAATCACCAATCAATGAACTGTTTACTGGGTATTAACCATTACTAATGTAAATCGATTATGACGACAGCTATGAGATCATATAAATCACCAATCAATGAACTGTTTACTGGGTATTAACCATTACTATTGTAAATCGATTATGGCGACAGTTATGACGTCATATAAATCACCAATCAATGAACTGTTTACTGGGTATTAACCATTACTATTGTAAATCGATTATGACGACAGTTATGAGATCATATAAATCACCAATCAATGAACTGTTTACTGGGTATTCACCATTACTATTGTAAATCGATTATGACGACAGCTATGAGATCATATAAATCACCAATCAATGAACTGTTTACTGGGTATTAACCATTACTATTGTAAATCGATTATGACGACAGTTATGACGTCATATAAATCACCAATCAATGAACTGTTTACTGGGTATTCACCATTACTAGTGTAACTCGATTATGGCGACAGTTATGGGGTCATATAAATCACCACTCAATGAACTGTTTACTGGGTATTCACCATTACTAATGTAAATCGATTATGACGACAGCTATGAGATCATATAAATCACCAATCAATGAACTGTTTACTGGGTATTAACCATTACTATTGTAAATCGATTGTGACGACAGTTATGAGATCATATGAATGACCAATCAATGAACTGTTTACTGGGTATTAACCATTACTATTGTAAATCGATTGTGACGACAGTTATGAGATCATATAAATGACCAATCAATGAACTGTTTACTGGTTATTAACCATTACTAATGTAAATCGATTGTGACGACAGTTATGAGATCATATAAATGACCAATCAATGAACTGTTTACTGGGTATTAACCATTACTATTGTAAATCGATTATGACGACAGTTATGAGATCATATAAATCACCAAGCAATGAACTGTTTACTGGGTATTAACCATTACTATTGTAAATCGATTATGACGACAGTTATGAGATCATATAAATCACCAATCAATGAACTGTTTACTGGGTATTAACCATTACTATTGTAAATCGATTATGACGACAGTTATGAGATCATATAAATCACCAATCAATGAACTGTTTACTGGGTATTAACCATTACTAATGTAAATCGATTGTGACGATAGTTATGACGTCATATAAATAACTAAATAGTGACCATTACTATTGTCAATCGATTATGACGACAGTTATGAGGTCATATAAATCACCAATCAATGAACTGTTTACTGGGTATTAACCATTACTATTGTAAATCGATTATGACGACAGCTATGAGATTATACAAATCACCAATCAATGAACTGTTTACTGGGTATTAACCATTACTATTGTAAATCGATTATGACGACAGCTATGAGATCATATAAATCACCAATCAATGAACTGTTTACTGGGTATTAATCATTACTATTGTAAATCGATTATGACGACAGCTATGACGTCATATAAATCACCAATCAATGAACTGTTTACTGGGTATTAACCATTGCTAATGTAAATCGATTGTGACAAAAGTTATGACGTCATATAAATAACTAAAAAGGAACTGTTTACTGGGTAGGAACCATTACTAATGTAACCGTCTCCGTGGCCAAGTGGTTAACCGTCAGCATACGGAGCGGGAGGTGGTGGGTTCGATCCCTGGCCGCGTCAAACCAAAATACGTTAAAAGTTGGTACAAGTAGCTCCCTTGCCTGGCGCTCTGCATTTAAAGGGAAGTGCTTGGAAAAGTGGTGTACTCAGTACTGGCTATACGGGTGCTTTACACCGACCATGTAAGAGAACCAAGGGGTCTCTTCAAAAAAGAGCTAGGGTATCCTACCCGGACTTCATTGTATCCCACCACTGTCTCTTTAGCGTGCTGTCCCTTCAGCAAAAAAACAAAGGACCCCGGTGGAAATAAGTGCTTGCACTTTCACGGGTTATCCTTGACCGCAAGGTCTAAAGAATTGCATACTTACATACAAACTCGGTTGTGAAGACAGTTATGACGTCATATAAATCACCACTCAAGGAACCGTTTACTGTGTATTCACCATTACTAATGCAAATCGATTATGGCGACAGTTATAAGGTCATATAAATCACCACTCACGGAACTGTTTTACTGGGTATTCACCATTACTAATGTAAATCGATTATGGCGACAGTTATGAGGTCATATAAATCACCACTCAAGGAACCGTTTACTGTGTATTCACCATTACTAATGTAACTCGATTATGGCGACAGTTATGACGTCATATAAATCACCACTCAAGGAACTGTTTACTGGGTATTCACCATTACTAATGTAACTCGATTATGGCGACAGTTATGGGGTCATATAAATCACCACTCAAGGAACTGTTTACTGGGTATTCACCATTACCAATGTAACTCGATTATGGCGACAGTTATGAGGTCATATAAATCACCACTCAAGGAACCGTTTACTGGGTATTCACCATTACTAATGTAACTCGATTATGGCGACAGTTATGAGGTCATATAAATCACCACTCAAGGAACCGTTTACTGGGTATTCACCATTACTAATGTAACTCGATTATGGCGACAGTTATGAGGTCATATAAATCACCACTCAAGGAACCTTTTACTGTGTATTCACCATTACTAATGTATATCGATTATGGCGACAGTTATGACGTCACTTAATCACCACTCAAAGAACTGTTTACTGTGTATTCACCATTACTTATGTAACTCGATTATGACGACAGTTATGAGGTGATATACATATCAACACTTTTGGAACTGTTTGCTTGGTAGGAACCATTACCAATATTACTCGTTTGTGACAACATATGTGAGCTGATATAACTCTGCACCATCAATGAGTATGTTTATTGGGTAGTTCCCATTATTAACGTAACACTATCTGGACGAAAGCTATAGTGAACAATACTGATCGCCTTTTTTGAGAGGCTAAGTACTGGTCCAGGACTTGTCATGCGGCAGCCCAATATTTTTCCATATTGGGCCATCAAATTTATATCGTACAAAAATGGCGGTTCCGATGAATAATTGAAACATTTAAACATGCAAACAGGTTGTCGACGTGATATATACGTTACGAGGTTAGTAGGTGACCCGATATGGGATATACGAGGCGCACGAAACCATAATCGGATTCGAGCTTCGCTCTCACCCGATATGGTTTCCTTTGACCCGTATATCCCATATCGGGTCACCTACTAACCCCGTAACTTATAATAATTGCGACTTTATTTAGACACTCAAAAAAAAATGAAAAAAATAACTAATAATAATAATAATAATAATAATAATAATAATAATAATATTAATTATAATACAGAATTTCATAATTTTCAAATTCTATTTTTGAAATATTTCATTGCTCAAAATTGAAACAAATATTTAAGCCCAAAAGTACCATGTCGAAATTCTATTAAAGATCGTTTTGTTTTTAGATTATTTGGGACTGTTATTAATTACGCGGGTACATCTGCCATGCACCATGAAAACTCAGTAGAAAAGCCCTTATGGCACTAAATGTATTATCAACTAAATGCAGTAAGTATAATATCACGCTAAAAATTAGTTGTCAATTATTAGATGCCTTTGTTGGCTTAATATTAGCTTGGTTATGGGTCGGAGGTTTGGGGATCGAAAACCAAAAGAAAACGATCACATCAATTTTGTACCTTGTGGGTATATGTCAAAAGAAATTATGTTCTGTTCTATGAAAACAAACATACTGTCATCAGTGGTTGCCGCTGGCTGAGTTGTCGTCACAATTGGCAGACTTGATGTCATCACAGGCGAAGTGGAAGAAATTATCACCGAAGCACTTGACACCATAGCCGCTGTTGTTGTACGTTCCGTGGGGGAAGTCATCCTTGTCGAGTGAGCTGAGTCAAGATAAATGCAAAACAGTATTTAAAAAACAACAACAAGCAAGCCGTTGAACAAATCATTGAAGGACTCCATTTTCTTTCACAATAATTATGTTAAGTTGTACACCAGATCAAAGACGCAAAGCGCATCTAGACACACTCAGACTTCTATTCAATAAAACCTACTTTGGAGATATCGGCCATATCATTTAAATCTCAGTTATTTAACAATAATTAACATCGTGTTTTTTGCATACTATTGATAAGGGTAAGACTCACTTGTCTCACACCATTATATATTTGGATGATTTAAATACAGCATTTGTGTTGTCTGACTAAAGCAGTTATATAAACTTTCACATAGTTTTAGTATTTGTTCTTACATAAAACATTTCTTTAAAGGTATTTCCTTCTGATATTATAACAAGGACATATTCATTTAATATGAAATTAGTGTTTTAGATCACTGGAATTTCAAAAAAAGGACAATAACGTTCATTTCTAGGAATGCTGTTATTTGCATATCTACCAATGTGGATACTGAATGAATGTGGACACTCTTCAAGCCCCAATTTCTCGATACTTCTTAAGTCCATTATAACAGGATTAAGCTAAACTCAATATCTTTGTTGTTCTATAATGTACGTTATATTTACTTCTTTAAAAGTTTTTTATAAATTATATCAGAAAAATCTGTATGCTAATTAGAAGAAACCATTTTTCATTTATCAAAATCCATTATTAGTATGTATTTTGGCTAATTGAAATAAGCTACTTAAGCCTATTAAGCTTAGGAAATTTCGAGAAATTGGGGCCAGGTGATCTACTTTGGGGATAAAGGTCATTTCATTGAAATCTTAATTATATAATATTATCTTAAAATAAAAAAATAAAAATACTGTTCATTGTAGTTAGACTCACTTGTGAAGTTATACGAGCCATCATGCTCTGTGCACATCCAATGAAATGGCTCACATGTCCCGTCAGCACACGCCTCCCAACCCACAATACACACTTCGTTCCCACCTTTTGATGTAAAGTAAAAACCATTGTATTATAAACATGATTTTGAATCAAGACGTGCAAAAATATTGAATGTTTAACAATGCCGGTCGCGAGAAATATGACGCCAAAAGTTCGTGCTCTAAATACAGATTGGCTGCTCGGAATACGATGCATTATTTGTAGGAATGTTGTCATTTATTTATTTACAATATATCGGCTTCAATCTCGAAACTCTTTAGATGTCATATATTATACTGAACAGCTATTTGGGCACAAAGGCAATATGTGGAAGCATTAAAATATGCTCCGAATAAAACATTAGTTTAGAGTACGAAAGAGCCTTGGTGATGTTCATACTTCACGATTTCCACTCTTGGAATCATGATATTGAAATCGTAAATTTTATAAATAAAGATCGTGCATTCCTGAAGTTGAAGTCATACACTCAGGTCGAGAAAAAAAATCTTGAAATGATCGCAAATTAATGAAATATCTTGAAAACGTTATTGTGTTAAAAATACGTGTGTATACATCACACAGGTCTCTGAAAACCAGCGTTCTATCCCTCTTCGTCTGAATGTTTATCGTCGTCGTTAAATTGACATAAAAAACGAACATAAGGCTATTCACATTGAAAATTATTCAAGATTATTTTTCAGAAACATAAGAAATACGTTAACCCGCCACAAGAACAAGGCGAAAATAAGTGGCGGTGTAAAAATGTGCCTAGCGGCGGTGCAAAATTGAGCCAAGTGGCGATGCTAAAACACGCTAACAGAGGGGCGAAAATGTGCCGAGTGGCGGTGCTAAAATACGCTTAATAGAGGGGCTAAAATGTGCCAAGTGGCGGTGCAAAAATGTGCCAAGTGGCGGTGCTAAAATACGTTAAATGGATGGGCAAACATGTGCCAAGTGGCGGTGCTAAAATACGCTAAATGGAGGGGCGAAAATGTGCCAAGTGGCGGTGCTAAAATACGCTAAATGGAGGGGCGAAAATGTGCCAAGTGGCGGTGCTAAAATACGCTAAATGGAGGGGCGAAAATGTGCCAAGTGGCGGTGCTTAAATACGCTAAATGGAGGGCGAAAATGTGCCAAGTGGCGGTGCTAAATACGCTAAACGGAGGGGCGAAAATGTGCCTAGTGGCGGTGCAAAAAAGAGCCAAGTACGCTTAATGGAGGGGCGAAAATGTGCCTAGTGGCGGTGCTTAAATACGCTTAATGAAGGGGCGAAAATGTGCCTAGTGGCGGTGCTAAAATATTCTTACTGGAGGGGCGAAAATGTTACAAGTGGTGGTGCTAAATACTATAAACGGAGGGGCGAAAATGTGCCTAGTGGTGGTGCTAAAAATGCTAAATGGAGGGGCGAAATGGTGCATAGTGGCGGTGCTGAAATACGCTAAATGAAGGGGCAAAAATGTGCCAAATGGGGTGCTAAAACGCTTAATGGAGGGACGAAATGTGCCTAGTGGCGGTGCTAAAATACGCTTATTGGAGGGGCGAAAATGTGCATAGTGGTGGTGCTAAAATACGCTAAATGAAGGGGCGAAAATGTGCCAAATGGGGTGCTAAAACGCTTAATGGAGGGACGAAAATGTGCCTAGTGGCGGTGCTAAAATACGCTTAATGGAGGGGCGAAAATGTGACAAGTGGTGGTGCTAAAATACGCTAAATGAAGGGGCGAAAATGTGCCTAGTGGCGGTGCTAAAATACGCTTAATGGAGGGGCGAAAATGTGACAAGTGGCGGTGCTAAAATACGCTTAATGGAGGGGCGAAAATGTGCCTAGTGGCGGTGCTAAAATACGCTTAATGGAGGGGCGAAAATGTGACTAGTGGTGGTGCTAAAATACGCTTAATGGAGGGGCGAAAATGTGACTAGTGGTGGTGCTAAAATACGCTTAATGGAGGGGCGAAAATGTGACTAGTGGCGGTGCTAAAATACGCTTAATGGAGGGGCGAAAATGTGACTAGTGGTGGTGCTAAAATACGCTTAATGGAGGGGCGAAAATGTGACTAGTGGTGGTGCTAAAATACGCTTTACAGAGCGTATACCACAACTCAGTGGTTTGGTTGACCGGTTAGTGCAGTGGTACATGCACTCGCTTCTCACCTATGCGACCCGGGTTCGATTCCCGACCTTGGCGCATGTGAGTTTGGTTTGTGGTCAATAAGTCGGACAAGTCGGTTTTTGTCCGGGTACTCCGGTTTCCCAACAACACAAGACCACACTCTCGCGCAACATCGTGCAAACGAGAGTGAGGTATATAAGTTGCATTAACTTGTTTCACAATCGTTGTTCAAGATAAATAAATTTATAATGCTAGTGTACCGACATGTTTACTCACTAGAATCAGTAACCGGTGCAGCAGTTGTGTGATGAACTGTAGGAGCTGCTGCTAAAAAATGTTAGAACTTGTTCGTTAGTCATAAATACAAACAAGGCATTATCAACTGATTTTACCATGGTACTTACGCATAACAAAATACTTCTAAGTCTTTTTAAATGATAATAAATACATGTTTTGTTGTGTGTTTTTTGCTTCCGTTAACGTATTGTATGTTAATGCTTCTCAATAAAATCGTTGTTACTCAATGAACATTTTATAGATAATATTGATTATTTAATGGTTATGAAAAATGACTTTTAGATCAAAGTAATTATCAATGAATACATGAAATATATTACAGGTAATGGTCAAGGTGGTCTGGGACACTGTGGAAGCTGAACTCCCCAGTGTGGTAGACGTTTGTGTTTCTGTTTCCGTGGTACTAATTGTTGATGTCGCGGCCATTGTTACAACCGTGACAATGCCTGAAGTGACAAAGATAGTTTATAAAAGAAGGCTCAGTATAGTCGATGTTCAGGTACTGATAGATAAAGTTAATGTGTCACTGTATCGGCGGAAGAATAAGTATTCCAAAAAGATTTTGTAAATACGTTTCATTCTTGTAATCGCTTGTATTATACGTTTTGTTCATACCAAAACAAATTGATGTTCTACAATACTACAATAAAAACCATACTGAGTGAGTACCTAAATCGGAACACTTTCGCACTATTTGTGAACTATTTTTAGTTAGACTTACACCACAACTACAAAATTTTCCATCAGCATACTAGGATTCAAGACCAATTGGTTGATATAAATGGTATTTTTCAAGATACTATCAATCTGCATGAAAAGTAATTTATTAACCGCACAATCAAGGACTGCCATTTTCGTCCTCGGAGTACCTAAATATGGAACAGTTTTAATACATTATTTATTTTTCTGTATTCTTTAAAAATTATTGCTCCATGTTTTATTTAAGTAAACTAATAATTCATGTTATTTCTAGCTTGTCTTTTTTTGTCATTTTTGATAGTAAAATTTAATGATTTCAGTAAAATACAGGCTGTACCAGTATGCTGCGATTGTGGCAAGCATGAAGTCTTTCCCCCGCGTGCCATGTATAATTGACGTTTGAACATGAAACACTTAAAATGATCGAAGTATTTGAAATACTATCCGGAGAATCGTGTTCTTTAGAACTTGTATCTGAAGCAAGCATCTTTATTGATTAAAATCGTAAATAAACTGATCTCAATCGGAAAAACACTTTTATAATGGGTGTTCCAAATTTAGGTACTGTTCCGATTTAGGTACTCGCCCAGTAGGGATAAGTCCAGGAGCCAGGAATTAAACGTCGACTAAAGCCCTATATTCACACAACGTTACAAGATTATTAACACCATCGAAACACAGGGGCAAGCACAGAGGCATGGAGTTTAACGTTATCTAAAGATCTACATTCTAAAAACGTTACAAGACATACACAACCATGGCCAATACAGGGAAAGGGCCGAAAGCCTGGAATTTAACGTTGACTTAAGCCCTACACTCTTACAACGCAAGACGACAAAAAAAACTATGGGATATACAGGGATTAAGTCCGAAGCCAGGAATTTAACGTAGACCTAAGCGCTACATTCTTACAACGTAACAAGACATAAACCGATGGGCTCTACAGGGACGAAGCCAGAAGCAAGGAACTAAACTTTGACTTAAGCCCTACACTCTAATAACGTAAAATGATATCAACTGGAATTTACAGGGACAAAGTCAGAAGCCAGGAATTTAACGTAGATTAAAGCCCTACACTCTAACAACGTGGCATGACATGTTAGACCATATTCACTTGAGGGAAACACATAGCAGCCCATCAATTTACTAATGCGGCGTTCACACAGTGCCGATTATGGCTCCCGTTTGAGATCAGACAGCGCTACGACACGAAAAGCGAAAAAGTCGGATTACTATCCTCATTGATCTGGAATGTCCTATCATTGTCTAAACGCAGTCGTATATGTTCGTAACAGAGTCCTACGAATCGGGAATGGTCCGGAGAGGTCGGCCAAGCACTCCCGACAGTTAGGTGCGTCCCGTAACATTCGGGAAACTCAGCCGATTTTGTCTAGTCGGATTACAATCGTGACTATGTCGTGACAGATTCGGTCGTTTTTTACCATGACAAAGATACAAATCGGGTCAGAATCGGATTTAGAACGGGATAATCGGGACGAATTCTGCTGGAAACGGCTGGATCGGGACGCCTCCTTAACAATATGTTGTCGTGATTAAATAAATGTTTTTACAAATTTTAATAAAAGTTTGAATTTCCAGCCACGAATCACAGGATCTTGATCAGACTTTTGACACATTTTAATCGGGAATGGTCCTATCAAGGACGGCAGTAAAATTCCTGAATGTGTGATTTAGGCTTATAATATTTTGTTCAAAGACACAAGGATTAAGTCCCGATTCTTTAAGCGCTTTTTTTGCGCTTAGTTGAATAATGGCAGTACTGAGTATTCTAGAATTTTGGTTCATCTTTGTATGAAAATATTTGGTCAGTTCATGGATAATCACGAAAGCTTTCACTGCGTTCAAATACCGACGAACAAAAATACTAAAACATTTAATTCTTAACAAATATAAAAACAGAGACACACAACACAGCAAACATAACACTAAAACAAAAATCGCCAGAAGTTGATAGTAATGGGTTTAAACCAGTGAAGTGCGCTCAACTTCACACTTGTCCCATGTTACCAAATTACATAAATATAAGATTATCGGAATGAGTTCATATCTTCGAGTAATATATAAACTTGCTTACCTTGATCTCCACAGAGTGCCTCAAATGCCTCACAACTGCCGTCCGTGCACTGTACGAATCCATCAGCGCATTCGGTTCCTGTTAAAATGTCATTCAAGTATAAAGATTGAAGGCCTAAACTATTATTTTTTTATCAGACGAGAAGAACCAACCTTACTAGCATGAATGAATGAATAAAAGTAAAAAATGAACAAACACACAAACGAATGAACAAAAGAACGAACGAACGAGCGAATGAACGAACGAACGAACGAACGAACGAACGAACAAACGAACGAACGAACGAACGAACGAACGAATGAATGGATGGATGAATGACAGAATGAATGATTGAATGAATGGATTGATGAATGAATGAATTAATTAATTAATTAATGAATGAATGAGTGAATGAATGAATTAATTAATTAATGAATGAATGAATGAATGAATGAATGAATGAATGAATGAATTAATGAATGAATGAATGAATGAATGAATGAATTTATGAATGAATTAATGAATTAATGAATGAATGAATGAGTGAATGAATGAATTAATTAATTAATGAATGAATGAATGAATGAATGAATGAATGAATGAATGAATGAATGAATGAATGAATGAATGAATGAATGAATGAATGAATGAATGAATGAATGAATGAATTTTTAATTAATTAATTATTTATTTATTTAATTAATGTATAATGATCAATGAAAGAATGAATGATCGAACGAACGAAAAAACGAAATAACGAACAAAGGAGCGAACAATCACACAAACACAATTACATTATCTGCACCAGCAATCCGCTTAATAGTCATTAATTGCTCAAGTGATTTCCGTTACACGGAGACAGTAATGCGTTGAAAATATGACTATCATGAAATAATATTTACTGCACTGTGTGTCGACAAATTTTGAAATATTTACCTGCTGGTGCTGAACTTGTGATTGGAAGATAGAGAGTCACACAGAAGCCTTAAATGGAAAAAATGTGGGACAGTTGAAGAATGTCAGTTATCAGATATTAGGCCACACCAAATTGATCTTTAGTTCCTCGGATTTTTGCCAAAAAAAAATGGAGCGAGCGAGCGAAATAAAAATAAAAATAAATTTATTTTTTTTATCATTTTTCATAAAATATGAAGCGAGCGCAAGCGAAAAACATATTAAAAATGGACAAATTACACTTCAACCTATATTTACACTCAAAATATCTGGTTCACAGGTAAAAAAATTGGAGCGATCGCATGAAAAAAATAAAAATATTTTTTTTACATTTTCAAAAAAACAGGTGCGGCGAATCCGAGGAACGAAAGATCAATTTGGTGTGGCCTTAATATAAGATGTAGTATTTTACAGCTTCGATACTATATCAGCGATACATTTATAAACTTGAAACAATTTTTTTTTTCCAATCAGTCTTTAAAGAGAGATTTAAGATCATTCACTTACATATCAAACTATAGATATCCATTGCTGCAGAATTAAATTTCGAACTATAAACAGAGTCAAAGTTAGTATACGTATACAGTTAATTATAACTTGCTTTAGAGCCTTAAAGTCCAAGATAAGAATTTTAAAGAGTTCATTAATAATGATGTTTAGTATTGGCATCTATCTATGATACAAATATAGACTTTTGTAAATATGGACCGAATGAAAAGTGTCTGATAATTTTACTATACGATTAAACTAGTGTAAAGTGATATAATGTGAAAACATACGTTCAAATATTATTTCTAGTAGACTAAGCAGGATTTCAAAATCAACTCGAAACAAGTTTAAAATTAATCTTTAAAAACAAGCCACATTGTCCTAGTGTTACTTCACAGTCTTTTCTAAAATAAATTGAACAACTGAAGGATTGGTATCTTAATCGTAGGCCTGACATTCCTAATAGGCTTCCGTTACAATTAATAATAAATCAAATCATTACTGATTTGACTTCCGAGCGAGGTACATCTCCATTCTAAATATGCAAAGAAGTAAACCACTGTCGTCAAATTATCTAGGACGACTCTCCCCCAGGCACCCCAGGAAGAAAAGGATAGGGATGCAGCTGTAGAAGCCCCCACAATAGGAAGAGGCCGTGGCAGGGGCCGTGGAGCCATGGGAGGGGCAGGGCGGACCCCTGGTAAGGAAGACTAGTTAAGTCAGGGTCAACAAGTAACCACAGCACCTACAAAGGAGAATTTCTGCCCCCCCCCCTCCCCCATAGTGCTCTCTGAGGCCAAAAATAATGACATCGTGGAAGCGAATACAGGCAAACATAATGATATTGTGCAGGCAAACGCTGGCGAGAACAACGCACTTAACCATGCTCGTGCAACGTGGTGCGCAGACAGCCGAAGCGGTTGGTCAGTTTACCAAATGCAGTATCCACCACTATGATGGCTCGTGACAGACAATAGTTAAGGATTCTCTCTTCATGGTTCATGTGCCGCCTTGAGAAATATTTCATCAGCCAGGTTTTCGATGGCTAATGCTTCGTTAGCAATGATGTAGTATCTCTGTCAACATGAAGTGTATGGTATTGTTGTGGCCAACAGATGCGGTCGGTGATGATATGGTCTCTGAAGTCACCGTCATTCCAGATCTGCCAATCAGACCAGGAGCCAGGAAGCCGACATTGATCTACTAGCACTTATAGTCTACCGTAGTCATATGGGCGATGAAGTGGTACTCCTTTTAGTTATAGTAAATTGATTCGTCCGTTTTCTTATTGCAACGTGCTTTCTAGTCCAGTGCGCCTATATCATATGAAAATTGCCAACTGGTGTTGAAGAGTTCTGCTGCACCACCCCCCTCGTCCGGGGCAGTGGGGATGTTGAGAACGTCTTCAGAGTACTCTGCTAAGATGGCCTTCCTGAGTATATTAGCGAGTGGTATCTGAATCCATTGACAAGCTGACGGAGAGTGACCGCATTTCCTCTTTTTTATCTTTAGGGTCAGTCGGTTCACAAGGTCCTGGAGTAGGAGGGGTCAATTATAAGAAAGGTTTTGAAGGCGGCCACATCCTCCCTCCTAAACCCTTTATTAGTTTGTGGTACTGGCCGAAAGCCTCGCATCACCGTAGCCTGTCCCTGCATGATGCGAGGGGCTCTCTCTCCCCTTCCTCTTCTATCTTATTCCTTCTTGAGCAGCAACATAGTCAGAACTGTGGCTTAGCAAAAACACAAATGACTTGAGGTCATACATGGAGGGGTACATCTTGGTTCTCTGGCAGATGGTATCTACCTTCCTTGATGCGGTAGAGCGTTCCGCAAAGTATCAAAACGTACCACAGTCTAGCAGAAACGTAGCATAAGGCAGAACAACGTAGACAACTGTAGCATAACGCAGATCCTAACCTAGTACAACGTGTTAGAACGTTTTATAGTGTGAGGCATTACGCGGACGGAGGAACAAAGACACTGCGTAGCGTAACACAGCACACCGTGTAAACAAACGCATAAGAAAGAATGAGCCGGTAAACATTCTTGTTTCGTTTTACTACATTAAAACACGTTCTTATACGTTGTAGAACGTTTTTTGGAAAACGCAAGACAATCTTGAACAAAAACATAATAATTTCAGTTCACGTTTTAGCCACGTTGTTCTTAATTTGCTCACGTTGTTGCCACGTTTTCCAACGTAACTTAACGTGGCGGCAAAACGTGACACTATGACTTGGGTATAAACAACATTCATACGAGAATTTAGGACGTTTTCGGCCACATTTTAAGGAAATATAAAAGAAAATGACACAAAGGAATAATAAGACACGACAACAACATAATATAATTCTATAATTTGATACTTTCGTGATCGCTTTCGTAACAAATTAATAACATGATCGTTATCAATTCGATTTTACATAATAGGATCTTATGGAAAGAAAACTCTAAATCAACATAATTCTCGCGATGCCTGATGAACGTATATTCATGCATATATACAACAACAACGTAGAAAAGTTGGCTTAGTTTACGATAAATGACCTTTTTTCTAAAAATGACTGTAAATGCTAGCCAAACGATTCGTGTCATATTCAACATGATTGTCACGCTTTTTGTCTTAAACCGCAAGGTTCTTTTACAAACGCCTTTGCATGTACAAATATAGAAAATGCAATAAGATCATCCTGCACTAATGACTAAATGAATAATAACACAAAAAAAGGACATATATATCTAGTCGCAAAAATGTCCGAAATTCTTCTCTGAACGTTGTTAACGCATGTTGTCTGTATCATGTGGTATGTACACTGTGAAGTATAACTGTTTCTGATATTAAATGTATATCAAACTCAACTGGAACAAAGTATGTGAGATGCTTTCCATTTGTTTTGCAGCAACAAAGCATGTATATCATGCATAACATTACATCATGAATCCCTTTGACCGAAGTCCGTCTTCTAAAACGTAGCCTCGGTAAACCTCGTTTCCGCAAAACACCCTACGCTCGGGTCGGAATGAACCTATCTTACACTTTCGGCCATGGAAGATACTTATTATCTATAAGATGATTTGTCTTTCTAAAACCCATAACCGAAACCCTTAGTCACAATTAACTGGTGACTTGTTTTATACAAAAAAGGTGAAACCATGACCAAAATTTATCTATTTGATGACTAAGACAATAACGAAAACTTCATCAAACGAACTGATAGTTAGTTTGATGTGCCTTTTTGTAGTTTAATGCTGATTGGTCGTGACAGACAAAATCATGCCTGCCCAAGGGATGGGTAATGTTCCATCATAGATCTTCGCTTTTCCTACCGATATCATTTTCCTAGATTGAGTTTTAATCAGGTTTGATTTTTTTAATTTATTGTCATGAATACTGTTTATGTAACGAACATTGCTATCATGTCTTTGAATTGAAAGCCTGTACGCCGTAAGATTAGTCCTCTGTACATTTCACCATTCACATTCAACAAGGTGTTTAAATACGATAAACAAACGAATAAAGTCACGAATGTCAACGTTTAATGTTGTCTATTTTAATCTTTTTCATAATGATTCAATAAACGAATCAATGACAGAATCCACTGGTGTTAACATTCTTCAATGTTCTTGGCACAAACCCCAACATTTGCTAATACATACATGTCGAGGCATGTGTGGTAAGGCTGTGGTGTTTGTATGGAATTGTGCTATATATGTGTTGTTCTGTAGGTTCTGTTCTTGTTTACTGTGTGCGAGGCTTTCACACAGTGTCACAAAAAGGGTTATCATGATAATTTGGTTTCGTGGATTGTCCTTGTTTCCATTGCATCACAATGATCAAAACAAAACAAGCAAACCGAGCATATAACACAAAGGATCTATATGTACATCAATATAATGTGGTCAATAACAGATGTGGTAATCGCATTGTCCTCAAAACCACATATAATTATAAGAACACGCTCTCAGCTTGCTTTGACAATTCATCTTAGATATAAAACAAAACAAAAAGTCTGTTTAAAAAAAACCTATTCATTCCAAGAATATCCTTATTTTATTTAGCATTAATTGATCACAATTCGAATTCGTATTACAGCTGATATATACGATCTGGCTGAACGTTTGTCTCTCAGGGGCATTCACAAGGAGGACAGGTGTCGGTTGGTGAGGTCTGCGGACAGATGGAAAACTGGTCCACACACTTTCCCTTGTAACACATCTGTAACAATATATTGTTTATAATCAGTGGTTTAAAGACGGTAAAAGGTTAATCTAAAAGCGCCGCAATGCGACGAAACCAGTTTTTTTTTAATATTGGCAATTAGAAATTATAGCCAATTATAATCTTGTATGAGGAAAATCAGAAACAGCCTGGTATCCTGTTATCGAACCCGTACCCTCTTCGGACAGAGGATATACAACTAGACCTCTCTCACTCTCCATTTTCCAATTAAAATACAATCTTTGATCTGTACGTTACACACTTTTGGCAAAGCAGTAGCAGTGCATTATAGACATTGCTTTTACGTTTACGAACCTTGTTGTCCCCACACGGCGTGCCGTTCCACATGTACTGTAGGGCCTTGTTACACTTGCGCTCCTCTGATTTGCACGTTACAACGCCGTATCCCTGACAACCAGTGTCGCCCTCGAATGTCTGAAGTTACGACAATCACTTATCAAATATTGTTTCAATTTGCAGCAGAACATCGTCAAAAATGCAATTTAAAAATCTGGGTGCTTTATTTCATTCGGTATATATGACCGGGGATTTACTGTAGGGACATACCTTGCATGCTATACTGTCCGCATAGCGTGTCTGGCGCTTACATTGCTGGTCCAGAGAATTGTCTTGTCCCCCCAACATTCCGTTACACAATGCCTCCTTAAACTGGTCGTCAGTGAACCCGTGGCTAGCAGTGCAGTCCGAGAACCTGACAATCATATAGGGGTTGCGTGATCATTTATCAAAATAATGGAACATCAGACCCCAACTTTTCGAAACTTCTTAGGCTTAACACGCGTAAGGAGCTTATTTCAATAAGCCAAAATACTTACTTAAATTTGATTTTGATAGAGCTTATTTCAATAAGCCAAAATACATACTTAAATTTGATTTTGATAAAGGGTCTAATATAAAGTCTAAAATCTCTTAATTTGGAGTATATAGTAATGGTACACAAAGAATAGAAAATCGAAAACAGCGAGCTTAGCTTTACCCTGTATAGGCTGTTAATGGACATAAGAAGTTTCGAGATCTTTGGGTCAAACATCCATCAAAGGTTGGTGTTCTTCAGTATATCGCTTAATTGCACTTAGTTATCCAGTTCTCTATAAACTTGTTTGATTTGGCTGTCGAATAAGTCCAATACTAGTTTAGCCAAAGTTAATAAACATGCTATCCATGTGTGTATTGTCATAACAAAAAATCACTACCAATTTTTGTGAACGCTTTTCAAGCTGTGTTTAAAACCCCCAAACATTTTTACATGACGACATCAAAGATATATCTCATCGTGTTTCCATTTTCACCACTTTTGAAATATAATTTAATCCAATTCGATGCTGCTGTTTGCAAATGTTGTTTTTATTGTGTGCTTCAAATGGATATTCATTTCATAATAATAATCCAAATGTCCGAAATTTTCTAACAGTACATACTTCTCAAGGTGAGCCTGTATCTGCGCGACGCTGCACGTGGAGAAGCCGTATTGAGTGTCCACGGTGTTTCCGCTATGCCGGAAGTACCACGGGGACATGACGTACTTGCCTCCAGGACAGTCAGTGCCGGAGTCATGGTCTGCAACCAGACTGTGAAAGCATTAAATATACATGTCAACATATACGTTACACAAAAACAAACAGTTTATAGACTATGTCAGGGCGCAGTATTATACACTTTTTTACAATGTCAATGAGCACACTTAGTCAGTGTTTGTTATCATGGTGCTTTATCACTATAGTGTGAATGCATTATTTAAACACATTTTAGAAAACAACCTGTATTTAAGGCCAATGAAATTGCGGATAGGCAATCACTAAGTCCTAGGAATAAGCATTAATAATTTCAACATTCGCGGGGTTTTCAAGGTCCGCCTATTGCCACTCATTCAATACACAATCCCTGCATATATTTTACGTTAATAATGTGTCAGCCAATGCGGAAGTATTCTAAGACAGTTAGATGAGTTAAGTAATATTTAAATGGTTAAGGAGGGCTCGTCCTTCTATTATTAATCATTAAAATGTTACTTCATGTTATCAATCTATTACCAAAACCACATTGATTTTCTTAGTAATTACGGTTTCACTTTTAAATCCAAATCGATATCCACAGGTGTCCTCGGAACAATCAGCTTTAGCAGGCGGCTGTGGTGTTTCATACCTGTTCGACAATTCTTTGCTAATTGTTTCAAATATTGTTTCACAGACACTTTAAACATTGCTATGCCTTTCTCGTTGTAAATAGGTTCGTATATAGCAAGTGCTAGTGTTGAACGCTTTTGGGTTACTTCTTATTACATTAATAATGAAATGATATCAAGTTATCACCGCTTTATCACTGGTAACGAAATTTATATACGGATTAAACTTTGTATTGAACGATATATACGTACGCATGTCCGAGTTCGTGGGCGGCGATTTGGAAGATGTTGTCTCGGAGATATTCGTTGATGGAGTAGCGGTATGTGGATGGCGCCGTGCAAACGGTACCCATGTATGCGTAACCTGGAGATTATAAGTATCTTCCATGGCCGAGTCTAAGATAGGTTCATTCCGACCCGAGCGTATGGTGTTTTGCGGAAACGAGGTTTACCGATTTTTCTCCCACCTCAGTTAAACAAAATTAAGTAAAATCATATTTTTTGCTGGAACTCTTTTTTGCTTAGTGAAAATAATTGCGTATGCGATAATTCGTTGTTGTCATGGATTTGCGCGCAGTGAATTAGATGATGTTAATAGTCAAATCGGCCTTTAAATAGTTCAAAGTAGAGTGAAGCATTAGTTCTTGAAAGGTGCGTGAAAACTGTTTTATTGTGATATTTGAAGCGATAAATAATTAAATAGCGTTCTTCATATTGCCACAAGACAAGGTTTCCATGATGCTACAGACGACAGTCTTCAACAAGGGAGGTAATTACAATGTGGCGACCATTGAAAAGGAGTTCCATACGGGCATTTTATCTTCGCCCGTGAGCAAGATAAGAAATTCTAGCATGGTTAAATTATTGGATCTACTTATCTGAGGTGGGAGAAAAAAATGGTAATCCGCCAAGTGCCATTTACTACTTATTTAGGTGAGACATAATGGGTTTAACATTTGTAAATATATGATTGCATATTCTGCTTGCGCATTTTGCTGCATTATGAATACCACCACGGTCATAAAATGAATTAATAATTTAAAATGCTCAGTTCATTTGCAAAGGTAATATTCGGTCTCAATGATAATTATTATTGTGTGTACAAGACTACTAAACACATCCTCGTAAAAATGGTACGTACCAAGCAATCCGCCACCACCGGAATATAAGTTGTATCTGAAATGGAGCAAAAGTTCCACTGCTGAAGATTCAGTGATGAAGAATTATTGATAAATGGACATTTTGAATGAAGTGTTTGGTTAAGTATCTAACCTTACTTGTATTCCCTTCTTGAGTTTTGAAACCTAGTCCCACGGTATTCATATTAATACAATGTGAATAACTGACAAAAGACGCTATTAAGAAGTTCAACTTTCGCGGGTGTTTAAATAGTAGCACTGCAATCATAAATCAGTAAAAACATGTCGGCAATTTCGTTGCATATTATAAAAATAACTTAAGGTAACATATTTTTGTTTATTTGTTGATGTTTACTTTTTTATATATCAGATTCATCCTCAGATATAGACTAAACAATTCCAAAATTGTTTTTGGTAGCCGAGTTTCTACCCTTTACAGTTATTTCTATATGTTTCAAGTTCATGCAATCGCCCTGTACCTACCCAGTAACGACCATGGCGTGTTCCCAGGGCTTATCGGTGATGCCGCTGTTAATCCAATCGCGCAAAGTCTGGTCGAATGTTCCATCCACGTTCAGGATGTTGTCGTTATAGCTGTAGTCAGTGGACCACGCAAAGTTCGTTCCGTACTGTGATTCGAGATAGAATGGATTATAAAACAGTCAGTATGGCGTCATCCCACCGCTTTTAACGTGCAGTTTGAGGGAAACTTAATCTAAAAGGGGAAATGTACTCTTATAATTGATTGATGTCAAAGAGATAAATAAACAAAAGACGGTGTGTTACAACGATGAATGACATCTCAAACGTAACACAACCGAGATTCGGCTTCAATGAATTATCCCCTAAGGAAAGATCATAGCCTCGATAAAGACTATCATCCTATTAAGCCATTGCGATAATGAAGAAATAGGACATGGTTTGATAAGCAATTACATGGAAATTATTTCATTTCCGCACTTAAAGACCTAGTTTAAGCCTTTTATAAGTGACCCCCCCCCCCCCCCCCCCCAATCTGTGTACAGTACACAACCTCAGTGGATTGATTTTAATCTACTTGCCTTGATCCCTCTTACCAGATCTCCGATCTGTGTATCCTGCTGTGCAGTTTTTTTTTTTTTGGGGGGGGGGGAGGTTTATTGTAGAAATGGACCCTAAATGGCCTTGAGCCAATAAACGAATACACAGGAAATTGGCCCCTACTGTGACACTTGTGCAATTAGCAGGAGATGCATAGCAGGGGATTATCATGCCAAACTATCTCTAAACTAGGCCTTTAACATAAATCAAACAATAAGCTCCGCGCCATTCCATTAGAGGAAATGTATATTCAACCTGACGTGGGTTGTTCATGCATATACAGTGCGTTTAAAGGCAATTTGTGTTGTTCCTGCCCTAAATGTATACTTCAATATATTTTCTAAATTTAAATATATAACTTTAACATATTTACATTCATCTAACGAGGTTTGAAAGTGCAAATATGGAGACACAATGATCAAGGGTTTGATTATGTGATCTATGTTTATAGAGTTGATAATGAAATTAATAAGACCATTTTGAATTTATTTATTGTATTTCTAAGAACAACTAATTCTGCGATATTGCTGATTATCGCAGGCTCTTAAAATCATTTTGTTTATATTCAAATGTTAAAGAAAAAAATAACTGCTTCCATAAGGCCTTTAAAATCATTCTTATTAACATTATGTCTGAAAAGATTCGACACAAATATACTCATATATTGAATCTGTACAATGATGTCAAATATTGACAGTCATGAAATTTATTCATTGCTTTTCATAATACTTGTTGCATCTCGATGTTTCATTGGTCCAGCAGTAAAGAATTCGTCCAGCAAATCAAAGATGCGGGGAAAAAACCTTCCGTCAATCTAAACTTCTTCTTATAATTTCTTTGTAATTTTAACTTTTTAAGCTTTTATATACTTCTGCTTTTCAAAGCGTTAGAAAAATGTTTAATATTGGGTACTTCAGCAACGGAGTTTATTAGCTTTTAAAGGTTACCTCTGGATAGATAATGGCGCTCGGATAAACATAAATATCCAGCTCTCCTCCCGTTATTTCTTTGATGCTGGAGTAGTACACATTCAACTGTAAAAAAGCACGGTAGATAAAATAGTATACATAAATGCAAATGGTAAAATATCTTTTTGAAGCATTAACAATAGTGCCACCCTTAATATTAAGGTCTAAATTCAGGATAAACACAACATGGTGTTTGCACTTCGATGTACAGTGTATTTTAAGTTTGAAGTCGTCAAACAGACTGTTTACTAAGACACCGATTATGTGTTGCGTTGTGGAAATCGCTAAAATGTTCGAAGGTTGGCGTAAACTAAAGGTAACTAACTTGGGACCAGGGATATTGCTCGATTGCTCGACATAATTAGGTTTCGATGCAGCGTGGGTATATTTTATATTAAAATAGAAGGAAAACAGTTCGGGACCAAGCTCGAGGGAACGCCGGTTCTCGAACGACCGCTAGTTTCACTGTATAACTGTTATTTAATTTGTATTTCCTTGGAGAAGTATGCGTGCCATCGTTAATATTCGTTGAAAATAATGAAAGAATAAACTCACATATGCTTAAACAAGCCGGATAATAACACGGAACATTACAGCGATAGTTAATTATGGACATTTCAAGCGAAAAATGTATCTACCTCATTTGCAAAGAGAGTCATGAATAGCTCAGCATATTCCTGACCAAGCGCAACATTGTCATCCGCCATTTCATAAAAACTGCAATAGACAAACACAAGTTAAACCAGGAATATGGTTTCCTTTGCCCCATTTATCCCATATCGGGTCACCTACTAACCCCGTAACGTATACATCACGTCGACAACCTGTTTACTTGTTTAAATTTTTTATTTATTCATCTGAATCGGAAAATAGACGCCATTTTGGTACGATATATGGAAAGATTAGGGGTCACCGCGTGACCAGTCCTGGGCCAATGTCGTTGCGTCATTGGAGGCGTGATATATATGTGTGTGTGTGTGTGTGTGTGTGTGTGTGTGTGTGTGTGTGTGTGTGTGTGTTTGTGCGTGTGCGTGTGCGTGTGCGTGTATGTGTGCGTGTGCATGTGCGTGTGTGTGTGAATACGGACTATAAACGTTACGTTTGTGCACAATAATATACGCATAGAATGTCCTTCCATAACACAAAGGATTAATGGCTTAACATATGTGCAATCTTATAGGATGCTTTGCTATCTACCGACAACTATTGTAATTCAAGGGAGATATAAATAAAAAGATCATTTACATTCTCATCATGGGTTCGTCAAGAATAAAGGCCATTTCGATGACTTTCAAGCCAGGTGCTGTATAGCCGGTTCTCTTTACCCTGTTGTTAGGTTGTGTATTTGATGGAGGTCTTCTACCATTACGGGGACCCTGTTTCCGGCCTGAACGAGGAGGCTTATCAGCACGGGAAGGCCTGGCGCCAATAAACACTGTTTCTCCGGCTGGTTTTCCTTGACCTTGACCGTCTGCAATACGATTCATAATTGTGATTCAAAGAGATGGCAAACTGCGTGCCTCGGACTGTTCTTCCTCTGACATAAAAGGCAGTTTTCGGCCATTCATCCTATCACCCTTACATAAACAATGAAAATCGGAACATTACATAACGATGTTGCTAAGTATTCATATGTTTTAATGATCTACATGCCCCTTTACTTTAAAGGGATTAGACAGCAGATTATACTATTGCAAGAAAAAAATCGTCAAAAGCTTACATTACAATTGATATCGTTATGTACAACGAAATAATGTTAACTGATGTGTCACTTGCCGTACGACACATGTATCTTTTGCAGTTTTTTGCATATTTACCAATGCGAAATTTACGTGGTTTATTTACATCCTGGAAAAGTTAAAAATGCGTCTGCATATTTCAATTCAATTCAATTCAATTCAATTCATTTTATTCAAGTAAATAAAGGCCACCGGCCCAAAATACACAAAACGTACAAAAAACAAACATAGTATAGTAGTTGCAACATACGATTTACACATTTATCATGTCTAACAGATGGTATACATAGATTGTTAACTTCAATATTGTATTATCATTTTCAGCAGATATTAAAGAGTAGAAATCATTTAAACTATTACCAGATGAACACCAGTTAAAAAGAATAATATCGAATTTAGGACATTGAAAGAATGCATGATATTCACAATCAATAACTGTCTAATATTGATTCAGACAATATATACAAACTCTCTCATCTTGCGGAGTATTTATATATCTTCCAAGTTCAATATTCAGCGTATGGTTGGAGCAGCGAAACCTAGCAAACGCAATCTTATATTTTAATGGAATTTCCAGATGTAGGTACCTTTCTGTATTTAATAATGTTTTGTAATGTTTATAATGATGACACCTTGAGGACTCACTAATGTCGTTATGTCAGTTTTGGACGAAACAGTCAATCAACCGTTGTCTAAAAGTATATATAAATAGATCTATATTTCCTACATCTTGAGCAATCCAATTATATCCAAAACCGTACGTGAATAACAAAGATTTAATATTGGATGCCTAACAATTTCGCCCGGCGTCATCTAACGATTTTAACATTTTGTAGCAGTGTTTAGGATATCTATGATAAGACATAGTTGATAACTTACACCAGTATTTAATGCAGTTAACAAAATAAGTAACACACAGAGGAAGACGTCCACATTCGCCCAGAGTTATACATGTATTTGTAGTTATTTTAACATACAAATGTCTCTTGCAGAATTTATTTTGAACCGTCTCTATGGTATCAATATATTTATATCCCCAAATCTGCGATCCATAGCATAAAATTGGCTTAACCATGCTATCAAAAAGTATAAATAATTCATTTGTTGGGAAAACTCCAAAGTGTTTCTTATAGCTATATATTGAAAAAATTGCCTTTTGTGCTTGTGCAGATAATTTATCATGTGCTGCACTCCACGATAATTGGGGAGTAAGTAGTAACCCCATGTATTTGTAGAGAGATACAGTATTTATTTGGGTATCATTAAAAAAATATTTTTCGTAGTTTCTTAGCGGTCCACCATTTCTGAAAACGATTATTTCAGTTTTGTCTAAATTGACTTCCATGCCAGTATTTGCACAAAATTGCTCAATGACATTTAACTGTTGTTGTAATTTGTTCGCTGTTTCCGCACAGCTAGCTACATCATCGGCGAACATCAGACATATAATATCATTAATTTCGTTTGTAATAAATATTCCGGAACCACATCTCTCTCGTAACATCGTCGATAGATCGTCAATAAACAATGCAAAAATGGTCGGGCTTGACTTATCCCCTTGTCTCGTCCCTATATTACATTTAAAGAATTCTGTAATAGTTGTTCGGGCGTTATTATTAGATTGCGCGTCAGAGACCTCATTTGGTACTTTAACACAAGAGTACAATGTGTTATATATTTGCTTTAGAACATATAAAAACTTCCCGTTGATACCCTTTTTTGTAACGACTGGAACAAAATCTGGTGATTTATTTTATCAAACGCCTTACGAAAGTCGACAGATAAACAATAAAACCTACCCCCCTTTTTTGATATATATTTTTGAACCATTGCTTGGAGACAGAATACATTATCGATGGCTGAATAACCAGATCGGAATCCGGATTGTGATTCATCTATTTTGTTATTATTTTCAGTCCATTCGTATAAACGTTTATTTATGATACCTGAAAAAATCTTATACATAGTATTGGTAAGTGAAATACCACGATAATTTCCAGGAACATGTGTGGGTCCCGCTTTATGTATAGGACATATTATACTTTAACCCCATGAAATTGGGAAATCCCCTGATTGAAATATTCTATTGAACAAAGTCAATAAGTAAGGCGCAATACTATCGATAGTGCCTTTATAAAATTCAGATGGAATTCCGTCTATTCCGCAGCTTTTGCCATTAACTAACTTGCGGATCGCGTTTTAAATTTCAGAGTGTGTAATAGACTCATTTAGAGTATTGGAATCATTATCATCAATATCAGTATTGTGCATGTCGTTATTTACAGAAATAGGCATGACTCCATCATCATATAACAGACTACGAAAGTGATCATACCACTTTCTGGTTTTTATACTAGTATCTTAAGGCTGCTTCGTTTTAGCCTGTTTAATTTTCTTCCACATAAAACATGAATTATTTCGACTATTAATAAGTTCTTGTCTATTTTGTGTCTGTAATTCAAGAATTTTTACACCGCAATGGTTCTTAAAAGTATTTCTACAGTCCTTATATAGTCTTAGATCAGACGCTAACTTTGAAGAGCGAAATTTGCGTAAATACACATACTTTAGTTTCTTAAGAAAATCACAACGCTCATCCCACCAACGAGGCTGCAATGATTGAAAGTTTTTCGGTGCTAAAAGCATCCTATTTCCCGCCTCATAGTAAAAGGCGGTTATTTTATCAATCGCCGCGTTAATATCTTGATTTATAAGATATGTTATAAAACGCCTATTTTCATTAAACAGCGTGTTAATACTGTTGCGGAAAGAGTCACTATGCCTATCGTCCCATTTATATTTCTTCACGTTAGATAAAACTATATTTGAATTAATACAGTCACCATTAGTATTTGCTGCTAAATATTCAATATTAAATTTACATTTAATCGGGAAATGATCAGACTCGTGTCGATCAAGTACTTTAAAGACAACTGATTTCTCAAATAGCTCCGACGACGCGATCATGTAATCTACAACACTAGCACCACCATTAGAGACACAAGTAAAGTGGCCTTCATTGTCACCTGCCAACCTGCCATTTAAAATATGCACGTCAAAAATACAGCACAGGTTCACCAAAGATTTGCCAAAGTTATTACCTCGCACACTATCTAAATTTCTACGGACCATATTGAAAGAACTGCCTTCATAATCTACTTCCCCAAAAATATAATTCAAATTATCTAAAGGTATATTGTCTAAATAATCTTTTGTTCTTGCATTAAAATCTCCGCTCAAAAATATAAGTGCATTTGGATATTCAAACTTAAGCTCTTCTAAATTTGAAAACATATACATTATACCATTTTTCTCTTCCCTACAATTATAAATATGTGACCCTTCAGGGGAAACATATGTGTAATACATAATTATATCTTTGATTTAAACAACATTGAAAATTTGCAGTATAATACAACACAATCATTATAACAACTCTTAATGCGTGAAATAATGTTCAGTTTCTGTAAATTACTTTTTATGAAAACACTTATACCCCCACTATTTCGTATATTACCTGGATTAAATGGTCGTACACTATCATGACAAATGTATGATTGTAGCAAATTACTAAATTCACCAATGCATTTACCCCATGTTTCACACAAATGAATAATATCAAATGCATTTAGAAAGGATTTAAATTCCATATTGTTTACATGTTTACCTAAGCCAGCAATATTCCAGCTGACAATGTTTATATTAATCGCCCCCACAGTATTGTCATGGTTTGAATAGCCTCGGCCGTGTCCCTAATTCATAATTGATGAATCAGACAGTGCGTCGTCCTCGGGTAAGTCCGTATTGTCTATGGTTGGTCGGTTTCCTCCGCATATGTTATCTGTACTTATTACGGAACCTTCACATGCTAACAATACACACTAAAAACTAGGAAACCAGTATTTAATATTTTTAAACGGGTGAACTCAGCTGAGACAGCGAAAAAATATTATTGAAATCATGTAAAAAGTGTATAATCGGCCTCATGCTAGCTCATATTGATAACACTTGGCATTTGTTTAGAAAACACCGTATTTTCCTAATTTGGGACCATCTTGTGTCTTGTCCCTTTAAAGGCGGAAAGATTTAAACATCATTTATGGCGTATAGAGAGATTATGGAAGCTATTCAAAACAGATTGTGTTTCTGTATACGTATTTTGAAGTGTAATGTATAAATAGTTTTAGTAACGTGCAAAAACGGAGGTCATGGTCCTATACATAGTTGTACTATTTTACAAGTAAGAACTGAAACGTCATTGTCATGTTATCAAAATATGATACTTAAAGAGTTCATCGTAATATAAGTTTGACATTTAAATAACATGTTTTCATTGCTAATGATCTTCTTCGGGTTAATGTTAGCAAACAGAAGTAAGACATACCTTTACATGGTCAAATAGACATGTTAAATTAAGCATTTGATATATCCATCATGCATGTTTAATCTTTGTATTTCATTTGATAAAAACTAATCTATTAACAAAATAAAGACATGTCATGATGTCAAATGGCAAAGTGATTCGCCGTGATGGTTACATTTGATATTGTTTTTTAATTAAATACGTGTATACATAATTGTAGATGTAGGTGTTTCTGTCCTTCGAATCAAACACCTACATTGCCATAATAATATTGATTTATTTCAAATATAAATGACATGGACCATAATCCTTAAGTTCTGGCTGAAGACAATTATACATAACACAACTTGCAAAAGTGTTAATTATGCCGTATTATTTTTTTCTACCTTATTCTTAACATCACAAAGCCTTAGCTTTTGCGCAATTATTTTGCGCCTTTATAATCAATGTTCCATAATATGGAAAAATTGTGCTCGATTTTAAATACAATCATTTTGATTCCGTGCTCAATTTCAATGCTGAACAACACCATCGTCTTACCTAGTCGCATTGACTGTACAGCTCCATATATGGCAAATGTGTCCTCTCCGTAGTGCTTCACTAAGGCACGGAAGCGGAAATAAGCACATCTTACAACGTTTCATTTAGTATGTAAAAGATATGCTTTATATCACCTACCCTCGGGCACTCTGTAGTATCGCAGAGTCCCATTGCCGACGGAGGCATCCTCAGTGCATCGCGCGGACTTCGCCCCGCGACCGACAAAACACGACTCCCCACCGACTGTGGCTATACCGGACTGTAAGGGTCAGAGAAATATATACATTGATAATCAGGCAATTAAAAGTCGTGCAAGCAGTAAAATATATGTGTGTTCAATTATAAAAATATATACGACCCAATTGACGTGGTGTATATGCGCATATGCGCTTCTTCACTTACCTGTATAATATTATTGAATGCATTTCGTTTTTAGAAAACGTTTAGAAATAAGTTTACGTGTAGTATCTTTGCAGTTTTTAGCTCAACATTGAAGAATACTTTCAACTTGAGTTTCAAGCAATCGTTTGATGATTGCCCGGTTAACGCAGTTGTTAACGCAACGTGAATTTGATTGGTGGTTACCAAACTTGCAGGACTGGTCCAAACTATTTTTAAGATAATGTTGATTAAAACGGTTCACATTTGTTGTGGACACATGAACTAAATGTTCTCACCAGCTCGCACGTTTGTTCCCCGTCGGGCCCTAGGGTAACCTCACAGGCGTACGATCCCCGGCCATTACGGTCCCGGAAGAACTTCACCGACTGAAAAAAAGATAAAGCTCAAATACATATCGTGTAGTAACCACTGTGGGAGTCTTATGTTAATTATGGAATTGTGGTAAATGTGTCTTTAATATTAAATATTCTATTTCTATTTTAGATATTTCATTGTTGTTGCTTTTTGTTGTTTTTCTTTTTTCAATTTCGTTTCTGTTTTTGTTAAGGCTGATTACCATAGAAACTCAAAATGTCAATGGATTAGTTTTAAAACAATGTAAGCTCGATGTTCTTAGAAATATGTTAATATAATTTCCTCATGACTGTTATGGTAAATACTAAATTATACATAAATTATAAATCATTCCTCTTTTTTTTTGGCAAATGACAATTTATTTTTACTTACATCTCTCTTGGCACTATTTACTGGTAAATTCATGTGTGGATCCAACTCAAGGTCAAGGTCGACATCTCCTACACCATCTAAGATAATTTCGTACCGCAGATTCTTGGGTACCCGCCCGTTGCTCATCCTAGCCGCGCTCTTGGGTCTGAGGGAGTAACCTCTTGCCTTTCCTGTACATTGATATTCATAATTATCAGTTTCTTCTTAATTAATGATTATAGTTCTCATTTTAATTATAATAAAAATTATTATTATTATTATTATTATTATTATTATTATTATTATTATTATTATTATTATTTTATTATTATTATTTTAATTATTATTATTATTATTATTATTATTATTATTATTATTATTATTATTATTATTATAATTATCATTATTATTATTATTATTATTATTATTATTATTATTATTATTATTATTAAAATTATTATTATTATTATTATTATTATTATTATTATTATTATTATTATTATTATTAAAATTAATTATTATTATTATTATTAAAATTATTATTATTATTATTATTATTATTAAAATTATTATTATAATTATTCATAAAATGATGACGATTTTGATGAATATTAGTAGTAGTAGTGGAAGTACGTGTATGCTTAATAATTATGTAAACTACGGTAACAAGCCAAGCAAGCGGAAATCATCAGCAATCCTATTTACCGTTTAATTTGATCAATAGAAAGAAGCGCGAGATACAAATAAAAACAATAGGACCTGGTGGATCTCTACGAGTTTGAGGGTAAGCTAAGTCTACTGCATCCTTGCATACCGGTCACATATTTGTCGGGACCCGCGCAATTCCCGTGATCTTGAACACCATACGGGTGCCGTACGAATTGATGGGCAGAGAAATTCATCCTTAAAATTAACGGCATCATTGCTGCGGTGGCCCTAGTGGTCTATGTTTGTACGGGCTTAACAGCGGTTAAATCTATGTTGAGTCCCACTTCGGAACGAATGAAAGAATTAAATGGGGTGAAAGCACTTTCATCCAAGAAAGGCTTACTTGAACGTTGTTCATAGAAAACTATTAACCATATTGCTTAAGATTATTGATAAGCTATTATTTAATCTGTCTTACTAGCTCATCTTACCTTGTTGCCTTAACGAAGGAACCGCAACAGCTAATAGCAGACATGACGTCAAGATGTATATCTTCAAGAAGTAGGCCATCATCGCCTTATCAATACATAAAGGAATGATTTACTATCGAAATTGCACGTGTAAATAAAGCGGTGCATTCCAAACTTACATAGTTATATTTTAGTTAAATCAAATAAATATCAGTTTGCTTTCAAGAATAATATGGATTTAAGGCATTATATTATTTTATCTCAAAAACTTATGCATGAAACAGACTTTTAAAAGAGTACTGAAAACAACATCGTTGTAGAACATCGTTCGCAAAACAAATGCATTTAGAACGGTAATGTTTTACAAAATATCCAATATAATTTTATTTTATTTATAAGAACAATGAATTTATTCAAGACATATTAAGTAAAAATAAATAAGTGATCGAATAAGATATAAAAATATGACATGGACCTACTAACGAAACCCATAAAATTAAAACATAATGTATATCATACCGAATTACCAATGGAAATCCTTGAAGCAAATACGGACACCTTATCACAAACTCATAGTTGTATTACTGTTTTATAGTAGTATGCCGGACACGATTTGACCAATGGAGTTAGTGTTATTTGTCTACCCGTCATTAAAGACAAACAAATGTTTGCCTGACCAGTTTGTTATGATTTGTTTTCGGTTACTTTATATCAATATTATGCTTAAGGAAACATTACAGAATACCAGTGCTTTTTGAAGCGTTATGTGTTCAAAGCATACGTCATTCAATTTTGTAAGGTGCATTGACCTACCAGAAATGGCCACGAAGGGTTTTGTTTTTAACCCGTTCGCGTTTTGAAATATTTGATTTATAGTTTAACATGAAAACAATAAATACTATATTTAATTCCTATCCTACCCGATGACTACCAAGTAAATAGTTTTATACCGACTACATTTGTGAATGGAACTTGTTAATTTTGAAGTGATTTTGATCAAATCGAATACAGCGTAATTTTATACTGTGTGTTGAAGATTTATGAATTTAAATTACCGATATTCAAATATTGGAACCATCATTCCAAACAGTATCATTTTACTATTAAAGTCCAATCTCGTTGGCTCAAACTCTCTTGGCTTCAGCTTCTAGTTTGCTCGACATTTGTACAAAGGATCTATCTTTGAATTTATGTTATGTTTTTACATAATTTTCTCTTTGCAAATGCCATTTTCGCATTCTAAACGATTTATACTCCTTTAATAGTGAATCAATGCTTATTTTTTTCAAGTCTCATTCAATTGCCTTTCGTATTTTACTTGTTAACTGATTTACTGATTTTTCTCACTTTCATATCAAACATCGTATACGCTGGATATGTGGGTTGACATTTTAGTGCCCTTTTATTCTAAAACACGTTTTATATTATAACAAAAGATCAGTTAAAACATCTCAAATTCATTATAACGCAATCACCCATGCATGCATTGAGTGTGAGTGTTTGTATTTTGTATGCAATGATTAGCTGTTTATGCTTATGCAATAGATAACGGTTTTGTTGCGTTTTGTTCTGTTAAATATGTTTGCATAAAAAGGGATAGATTTCGCCTGTTTTGATTTATATTACTGGCTTAAAGTGATTTCGGGCTTACAGGTACTATTTTCATATATTTTTTTGCTTGGCTCAACACCACAAGAGGCGATAATCAAATAGCTGTGGAATGTACTATAAAATGTATTCCCTTATCACAGTTTGGTCAAACTTGTCATCACTTTGATTGCTAGCTGTCTTTAATGTAGCAGAAGTTCAAAACAACAACATTTATCGGTAACGTTTTGCCGCAGCAAGGTATAGCATGAAACTATAAAATTCTGCTTGACCCGAACTTTTCATGGCTTGAGGTTTTCCGGTCGGTCCAAGCTGAGGAGATTTGAATGTATTTACTTTCTCCAATTTATCGTATTGAAAATAGTTGATGTTCATATTGTATTGACAGCAAATGATAATGACGTTGTTCCCATGGTGGAAGACGCCGGGGATTATGGCGATGTTCATATTGTATAGACAGCAAATGATAATGACATTGTTCACATTGTGGAAGATGCCGGGGATTATGGCGATGTTCATATTGTATATACCACCAAGTGTATTGATGTTGGTAACATCGGGTAAGACGCCAAGAGAAATGATGTTTATGTTATTTAGACCGAAATTGATAGTGAGGTTGTTCACATTGTGGAAGCCGCCAGGTGTTTTTGTGATGTTCATATTGTTTAGACCGCAATAATAATGATATTGACTTTGTCCACATTGTGGAAGCCGCCAGGTGTTATTGTGATGTTCATATTGTTTAGACCGCAATAATAATGATACTGACTTTGTCCACATTGTGGAAGCCGTCAAGTGTTATTGTGATGTTCATATTGTTTAATCCGCAATAATAATGATATTGACTTTGTCCACATTGTGGAAGCCGCCAGGTGTTATTGTGATGTTCATATTGTTTAGACCGCAATAATAATGATATTGACTTTGTCCACATTGTGGAAGCCGCCAGGTGTTATTATGATGTTCATATTGCTTAGACCGCAATAATAATGATATTGACTTTGTCCACATTGTGGAAGCCGTCAAGTGTTATTGTGATGTTCATATTGTTTAGTCCGCAATAATAATGATATTGACTTTGTCCACATTGTGGAAGCCGCCAGGTGTTATTGTGATGTTCATATTGTATAGACCGCAAAATTAATGGTAATGACGTTGTTCACATTGTTAAAGTGGCAAGGGTGCGAGGAATTATATCAACGAATGTACTTAAAAAAATTGTAAAGAAAATTCTCACCAAAGAAGATCTGAAAAGCCTTCGGACTATCCCAAACGGAACGAGCCTCCCCTGATTGTCCTCCGAGAAATGGGCTTGGAATATACTGATCATTCACTTCGTTACAGTGGGTTGGAATTTCATTCACAGCTAACAAAAGATAGCATCGAGTTTGTACAAGAAGATGAAGAGGGAACATCATACCAGGAGACAAAAGAGAAAAATCAAGATATATTGATAACAAATTAATTTTATCATAAAGTTTATAATGAAAGCCATTTCCTTTATATGTGTTTCCCTATTATTCATTGAAAGTTTTCAATAAAAAATAAGAAAGTATCATATTATTTCGTGGGTTTTTCAAAAAGTGGAAATAATGCAATTATTTTGACAGCTGAATGATCAAATTTACATAAGTCGTCTGTAAAATAAACATATCTTAAACTCTCTAGTAATTCTTGCATGTTTTGTTATATGGTTCACGCAAAATTATCCAAAGGAAAGCCGTTTTTAAACGAATTCACCGTGAGCCACGCTAGATTGGCAGGTCACAGTGGCATTTATGCAAAGATTAAAAAATACTATTGTCATAAAATATATAATTATTTACTTTTTATGCTAAGGAATCAATATGATAATATGTGATTTCAGAAACAATGTAGTTTCGAAACAAATGACGATTATTAATTTCCGAATACAAGACTGGTTGGCGCAGTGTAATACTAGAATAATGTAATATGTTGTACCACCTTTATATTTTAACTATTGTCCCGATATCCGAATTTACTTACACTCTGTTGTCTTATCGCTGTTTTTCCATTTCTTTTAAGATTATTCCAGAAGTCTTGTAGTAAATGAATATGTTGATAATTACAATTTCAATTCAGATACAGATTCCATAAGTATACCTTGAATCGAAGCTGTATAATCCGTTTATAAAATTGAAGTACACACGACTGTCACAAATATGTCCGCCATTTTAACTGTTGGGTTACAGCGCAGTAATATTTATTAGATATTTATTCATTGGAGTAAACTTTTCCTGTATGAATTGTAAAGTTAAATTGTTTCAAGCAAAATTTTATTATTGATGTTTTATATAAATGTGCTCATGTTACAGATTACAATTACAATGCTGCAAGCGCACTATTTGTTCGATTGTTGCTATGGCACTATTTCACGGATGAATGATAATATTATTTCTGCAGCATTAAGATATTTGTTTTATTTTAATTAGATTGTTTAATTAAGAGTTCGAATAGGATGCAATTTGTCATTCTTGATCGATTGATGTATATATTATTATGATTGTCTTGCATGAGTTTTCATATTTACTTGTTTTATTGTACTCGAGCCTTGGCACCTTCTTCTCACCTGCAAATGTGGGCTGCAGCCCTGCAGACCAATCAAAAGCCTTGCAGCATTGCTGCAGCATCTTGCGGGTATATAAGAAGCGTCAAGTTCGAGCTTGGGACCGTTGACATTTCTGAAACTTGAACTATTTACAACATCTTGAAAACAAACATGCGAGGTATATTCTTTTGAAACGTATTATAATTAAATCAACGCGCATTTTTTATTAAGTAAACCTCGCATATTATTTAAACTAATATAAGAATAAATAATCATTATAATTACATTGAACTTAACTTCATTAAACTATTGATCAACTCGTCAACTGTCCACCGAACATGTCCGCAATTGTAATTATTGACTTAGCTTTGTTGAATTGATATTAACTTGAATAAATAACGTTTAATTGAGAAACGGTCTTGCGTTTTCGAATATTCATCACTGATCATTATTAAACTACATATACCTTGGCTCACCAGGCACTAGGCCTTGTGTAAGCAGTGATTCACCACAACTATACCTTGGATCACCAGGCACTAGGCCTTGTGTAAGCAGTGATTCACCACAGATATACCTTGGCTCACCAGGCACTAGGCCTGGTGTAAGCAGTGATTCACCATAGATATACCTTGGCTCACCAGGCACTAGGCCTGGTGTAAGCAGTGATTCATCACATATAATCGACAGTTAATAATCATAACTTTAAACGTATGAGACGGATGTTACAATAAGGACAGTAAAGATCTCAAGGGCGATAACGTTTTGTTAAAACAAATACGGGCTGTACTTTACTGTTAGTATAGCTTCCCCCTTTCCCTTTTCCCTTACCATTAATGGCAATTTTAACCCACTTTCTTAAAAGATATGAATAAAAAAAACATATTATATAATGTTAATGCAATTTTGAATTATTCCAGCAAGTCATAAGTTTCTTTTTCTTTTTTATAACGACTTATTTGAATAGAATGGTTATTATTTCATTTAAATATAAGCCTTAATAAATGGTGTTTTCAATAAATAGCTACGGGGCTCTAAACTCCCTCTGTAAAAAATCGATAATATTCATTATATTTACACAAATCATATGCTTATTTCTGTTTTGATCATTATAGTCAAATGAGTTAAACATAATAGATTTGCATGTATCAACTGTAACCAGTATTATGGCCCTTATATACGCTTTGATGTTGGCAATTATTTCGTTCCATTAAAAGGTAGCAATTTTGAAAATCTCAGAATACAGCAGTACTGGCTAATAGCATCAATCCCAGGTTTGTTGCTGTTTCTGTAATATTCGTATATACACTAAGCAAAATTCCTAACCGGCCACCTAAGTAATCTTCTAATATTTCTTCCCCTGTGAAATAAGCCTACTTACAAATTAGTTTCAAGAAAAGACCATTACCTCGTACACATGCTGTGAAAACTTGGTTCACATATTTCGCTGTGTCAAAAAGATACAGTGTCTTAAATGACAACACTTTCAATCATAAAAGTCACAAAATATAACATAGCGTGTAAAGGAAGAAAAATAAGAAATACCACCCTTAATCACTTTAAAATGATATTACATCATATGTGAGACTGAAACACAGTCATCAACGGCTTAATTAGTTCAAATGAATGTTCAACTTCAACATTACTATCTATGTGGAGCAAAGCCTCAGTCAAAAGATTGCTAAAAATACAAATACAATGAATTTGTTTTTATTCCCTATGGAATTTGCTTTGTTATTTTCTTATTTGTGACTTTTGGATTTGGGAGTAACCGCATATGAACTGTGTTTTCTCTGCCGTTTATGCTTCGATTTAGCTGAAATTTTCAAAGACTATTGCCACGAGATATCGGATATCGAATAGTGAACTGTATATTGATTATACTTAATGCGCTTTTCAGGAAGGTTACTTTACTAAGTGGTGGGTTAGGAATTTTGTTTAGTATATACAATAAGACCTAAAGTGTATTTGTAGCCAGAAAAGAACTTCTGTGTTTGTGCCCGAAAATATTAAGATCTTACGAATAGTCATTCTTGCATATCAAAGAAAGTCGTAAATACGTTTTGGTATTTACATTAACTTGGTACCATTTGAAGCAAGACAATTATGACTAACGAATAAAGCAACATTTATTTGCCATTGTTCTAGCATTTGTCCTACAGTCATTCATGCTCATTTTATTGTACTCATTACAGTGGCATATTGGTTTGTAATCTAATATCGACTTCGTTAACGCGGTTGTCTTTTTATTCCTCTCGACATCTGATTTTCGAGATGTTGGCTAAAGATCAGTAGCCAGATGGAGGAAATTGTCAACACTCCCCATTGCACGCCATTGTATAGTATACATGCAAACATGTTTATTTTAGAAAAGATCTTTGTCATTTCTATGAAATTTGTAAAAGAATTGGAATACTATTAGCGTAAAATAGCGTGTATTGATTTGTTTTCACATGTTGACTTTTTCGCAAACATGCTTTTCCAGCTTCTTTATTTGTTAACATCTTCGTCATCCTCGCTTATGAAAGAAAGCATTTATTGGTTCCTCTCTGGTTAAAAAATCGTCGTTGTCGAATGAGCTGAAGTGCGGAGTATTTGATATATTCTTAAAATGTTTAATAAAATCATCAATATTGACATCGTGACTACTAGAAATAGGTTTAGCCTTATATTTGTTTATATATTTCCAGAACTTTCTTGGGCTAGACTTACTAAGAGTACATAATGTATTACGTTCCTTAGTATAAAAAACACGCTTTGCTTTGCGTTTGACATCACAAAAGCTAGCTCTAGCATTTAAAAAAGCTAAACGATTTCCATTCGTAGGTTAATCTTTAACAATTATTGGTAATTTCATCAAATAATCGTTTTTTACCATCTAACGCCTGTTGTAACACATTGGCATCGCATGTATCCCAAATAATCTTATCATAAGTAGAATTCAAGTTTGTATCATTATAAAGAGTATTACAATTCAAAGAAAAATCAATCGGGCAATGGTCGGAAAACTCTGTAGCGTCTAGAACTTTAAAACTATCTAAGCAAGTAAATAAATTGTAATTTACTATCACATAGTCAACAACACACAGAAGCGAATGTGGTTCTAATAAAGTTATGACATGTAAAATGACCTTGCTCCAATCTACCATTGACGATAAAGATACTATTTTCTTTACAAAGTGATAATAATTTGTTACCAAAAGGATTAGCCTGGTCATCGAAAGACGAGCGTGGCGGTAGTACGTCAAGCGGAACATCGTACTCCGGCATATCAACATATCGATTAAGATTAATATTCTCAATTATATCTGATCGTTGACCTACCCTTGAATTAAGATCACCTGTTAACATTATATCACCCAACTGACTGTAACATCTTATATCGACAGCAAGTTGTTCATAGAAATCAAATTCAAATAAAAGAGAGTTTTTGTTCGTATAAACATTTGAATCAGTTGGTTGTATATAGCATGCACAGACAAATATATCATTATCCGTCCCAAAAAAGTCTTTTTGAGTTTAAACCATATAACACCTTTGTTATTTAGTTTAACAAGTTTTATTCCCTTCGAATATGATTTCTTGTAATAAATAATAACCCCACCACTATTACGTTTAGCCTTTCGATTGCATTTTGGACGAGGACATGGAAAACTTTCAAAAATCTCTTAGTTGAGATTGGTAGTTTTAGAAGACCAAGTTTCTGAAAATATTAACACATCATAAGAGTATATAAAGTTTAGAAAATCTGCATCATTTAATTTTGAAATTAAACCCTGAACATTCCAAGATAAAAAGTGTAGCTGCTTCTGTTCATTTTCCTAGCTGGGGCGTGGCTGTCCTTGACCATCCTGGCTGCCGGTGTCTCCGCGGCGCTGGTTCCGGGGACCGCGAGGGGGGAGCGCCGGTGTAGGCCCTGGTGGTGGGTGGTCGTGGGTATACCGTACCCTGTCGATGTACAGGACGTCATTCGAAAGCGATGCCTGTTTACCTGCTTGGCGGGCCGGTACTAGATATGGCACAAGCTTTCTGCGGCGGTCCTGAATGACCTTGGGATATTGGTCACTGACACGGTACATACTGTCCCGAAGAAATTCCCGTGCCCTGTTTTTAATGACAATTTTATCGCCGTAAAAGTTAAACTTGACAACTATAGGTCTCTTTTTCCCATGTTCGAAAGGACCAATGCGATTTTTATTTTGCTTTTAGAATCCTCGATTTTTAGGTCATCTTCACAAAACTGGATAATTTTGTTCAAACAATTTTCAGATTTGCGATCCTCGAACGTTTTTTCTTCTTCAAAATTGAAGAAAAGCAAATTATCACGCATTGATCGTGACTGAAGATCTAATATATTCTCTGATAGGCTCGAGTTTGCATTATTCAGGGTTTTAATACTGTTTAATAGTTATGTGTGGTTACGTTTGATTTCATCGCATGTTTCACTATCAAACGCACGGCTCTGCTCAAGCTCGGCTAACTTTTTGTCAGCTTCAGAAATTTTGATTTCTAGCGAGGCAATCTTGACTTTTACTAAAGTAACTTTGCCTGAAACAGCCTTGACATCAGTTTCAATTTTGTTCAGTTTTGATTGAATGTTCTTCTGACAGTTTTCAATGGAGCATAGTTTTGACATTATTGCATTGTATTGCTCGTTGTCCTTCGCAGGCGTGGTTTGGGTAAGCTGCGTACCGACTGGGGAGTAGTTCACCATGTTATTTTGAGGAGTACCGGGCGGGGGGCTAAAGTACTGTTATCCATGGAGAGGCGTTTGCTGTTGTACAAGGAACTGTAGATGCGGGGGTATATACGCACCGCCATGGGCGATGTGGAACCCTGGGGGATGGAAGGGTCGGCGGTGTAGACGTCTTCGGGTCATTTTGCGTAGATGACCCGGGGGCCGTAGTAGCGTCCATTATGTGCAATTTGTCGGGCTGATCACTCGGGGATGCCTCTTCCTTTGTTCGCTTAACACCACTTTTCTTCTTAGTCATGGTCCGTAAATAATACCCATTTACAATTACTGAGCGTAACAGCCTAATTTAGTTCTGATATGGATATAATGATCAGCAATTAGATGGACCGATCGTATAGTGATTGTTGCACACCTGTATTGTACCGTAATCCAATCAAGCAAACAATGACACAAATAACATTTGACAAGTGTTCACGAAATAATGACGAAGCTTATATCGCGAAAACAGAAGAAATTCTTTCAAATTTAGGTGAAAAATCCAAAATTAAAATAAAAAATTTGAATTATAAGTCTTGAAAAAACTCAGTCCTTCAAGATAATCAACTATTGCATTCATAAGTCCAACTTAAGCGGGAAACAACACACGAAAACACTTGTAAATCCATCTTTTTTCAGGAGCATTAGATTATACGTCTTCTGTGTACTTGACCATTGACCAGGAGGTCTTCAGCAGTTAGCTTTATATAGGACTTGTAAATTTGGGTCATATCCATTTATTTCTATATTTAAAGGCATTCGACTATGACAGAACATCAAGGTGCTATGCTTGCTGGAACGGTATATTTATTGATTGTGTAATATATGAAAATTATCTATCTATCTTTGAATACTGCCGAACCCCTCTTTCGAGTATTACTGGCAGGTGCGCGTCGGACTGTTAGTAAAGTGAAAGAAAGAAATAAAAGATAACATTGTGAGACATGGAATAGAAAAACAAAATCCAGTCATGGTTAAAACATGTTAGTCGTGAGAACATTTTTAAAAAGTAAAATATGATAGTACGTAAAACTAATATTGTAAGCTTGACACTGCCTGTTTGAACCTATCAAGTTCTGTTGCTGGCAGAGTTGCTACATTGACGGGCAGGCTATTCCAAAGAACTATGCTATGGGGGTAAAAGGACCACTTGTGATAATCGGATTGGACTTGGATTTGCTGAAAGCTATGGGGATGAACGTGCCGGCTAAGTCTGACAGGCTTCTGGATATAGGGTGGAAGGTTAATGGCCACGATGTTGTGTAAGATTTTGAAGAACATGATGAGCCGCATGTCATTTCTACGATATTCGAGTGACCGCCAGCCAAGGCTGTTTTGCATCTCAGTAACACTTGCAAGAGGGGAATAGTTGTATTTAACCCAGCGGATGGCTCTTCGCTGGACATTTCGATTTTATTTTTATTTGACTGTGTGTAGGGGCTCCAGACTGTTGATGCATATTCAACTTGCGGGCGAACTAGGGTTTTGTAAGCCATAGCTTTCACAGATTCATTTCTTGTGGTAATGTTACGCTTAAGAAAGCCCAAGGTCTTATTGGCTGTTGCTGTTATTCTTGTAATGTGGGAATTGTATGAAATATCTGATGAAAGGTCTAAGCCGAGATATTTTGCACAGGGGACAGATTGGAGTGTTTGACCATGGAGTATGTAATTGTGCTTAATGACTTTTTTGTTTTTGGTGATGTGGAGTACTTGACATTTAGAGGGGTTGAACTCCATGTCCCAATCTCTCTCCCATTGTTCCATACATGCCAGATCTTCCTGAAGCATTTGAGAGTCAGACAGTGAATTTATTGTAAGATAAACTGCCGTATCATCGGCAAAAAGTCGTATTTGGGATTGTACTGTAAGGGGAAGTGTATTTATATAGATCAGAAAGCAGAGGGGCCCAAGGACAGAGCCTTGGGGCACACCTGAAGTGACTGGTACTGCTCTAGATTGATCGCCCTCTAGGACAACTGTTTGGTTTCTACCAATAAGAAAAGATCTAGTCCAATTAAGAATCTTGGATGAAACACCATGTTCCTGAAGTGTATATAGAAGTTTAAGATGGTTAACTTTATCGAAAGCTTTCGAAAAGTCTAGCAATATCAGATCTGTCTGTTTCCCTTTTGCCAGATTATTAACAAGAAAGTCTGTCAATTGAAGAAGCTGCGTTTCACAAGAACGCCGTTCTCGGAACCCATGCTGGAGGTCGTAAAGAATTTTGTTTTCTGTAAAGTGAGAAGATAGGGCAGACGCAACTATATGTTCGAGAGTTTTGCATAAGATACAGGTCAAAGAAATTGGGCGGTAATTTGCTGGGTCAGTGATGTCTCCTTTCTTAAAAAGAGGGCAAACAAATGCAGAAGTCCAATCAGATGGGATTTTTCCAGAAGACAAGGACTTTTGGAATAAGACTGACACAACATCAGCAATTTCATGGCTTAGTTCTTTTAAGACAACAGGTTTAAGGAGGTCAGGGCCAGAGGCCTTCCCAGTGTTAAGGTTTTTGAGAAGTTTTAGAACCCCATTTTTGTCAACAACTATGTCCTTCATGGGGGTGTACTTACAAAACTGCAGGGGGTTTAGGCGACGGAGGTTTTGAAGACATAACTGTTTTAGAGACAATGGGGAAGCTGGAGAGAAAACAGATTGGAACTGTTTGTTGAGGATGTTAGCCTTGTCAGTGTTGTCTGTTTTCAAAGTGCCAGTTGTACTATCCATAAGTGGGGAAGATACGTGTGAGTCTTGCTTGGAGTTCTTTATTAGATTGTACAACTTTTTAGTAGAGAATTTGCTCTGAACTCCAGGTTCCAATTTTTCACAGTTTGAGATATCCAATATATTTTCAAGGTATCGGTCATATGACTGCTTAATTTGAATCTTTATAGTACATTTTAATTTCTTAAACTGTTTCCATATTTGGTGGTTTGTTTTATTTTGTTTGACTTTTTGATATAGTTTGTCCCGTTTACGCAATAGCTTTCTAATGGATTTATTAATCCAGGGAAGTGATCTTTTAGGTCGTATATGCTTGATAGGGATATAGGTTGCTATCCCTGTAGATATTGCACTTTTGAACCTCTGCCAAAGCTCCTCAACAGATATTTGTTCATGATTATGAAGGATGTCAACTTTAACTGTAGAGAAATATTTCCTGAATTCAGGCCAGTTAGCTTTGCTGTAAACGCTACATACTCTAGGTTTTTGTTTAAGAGAAGTCGGACGTGCACTAATGCTAGCAGAAACAATATCATGATCTGAGATTCCAGATATAATGTTTACTGATTGTACTAAGGTCGGATTGGAGAGTAGTAAGAGATCTAGGATATTTCCTTCTCGTGTGTACTCATTAACCATTTGTGTTAGATTAAAGTCACTTAAAATGTCAAGGAACTTGTCATATACAGCATGGTTGTAACCTGCTTGTAAAATTGGGTTATTTTCTGTGTCCCAAGATAGTTTTGGCAAGTTGAAGTCTCCAAGTATGATCTTCTGACCTTTAAGTTTTTGAGCAAGCAATAAGGATTTTTCCAATTCATAAATACTATCAATATCAAGTTCATGTGGCTTGTAGAAGCTAGATATATAAATTGGTTTGCTACCTGTGATTTCAAGTTTGATCCAGAGGATTTCACAGTTTGTATTCAGATTTGGTTGAACTGATGGAATTAAGTTGTTTTTTACAAGGATAAAGACCCCACCTCCCTTGCCTGATTTTCTATCCCGTCTGAATACTGTATACCCAAGACTTTCAGGAAAAATTTCAGAGGAATAATGGTCAGCAGTAAGCCATGACTCAGTACCGGCCACAATATCTGGGTTTTGGTCTAAAAGAAGGTTATGGAATTCATGTTTCTTCTTAACAATTGACTGGCAATTTACCAATAGAAATTTTAGTTTAGAAGCAAATCTTTTGATGTGTGGTTTTTGAGTTTCTGATTTTTGATTTAGAGGCGTATTTTCATGAGACAGGGCTGAAAAGCTGTTTGTCGAAGAGATTGATAAGATACTGGATGTGATAGAGTGGTTTGAATTATCGCACACTGTGCATGTCCAAGCAAAAGAAGCATCAGTGTGGATTAAGTCCTGTTACCATGAGTGTTCTAGGTTTTGGCACTGGATGTGAAACCATAGTCCACACTTGTCACATTCTACAGCTGGGTCAGAGTCCAGAACCTCTGCACCACAGGTACCACAGGGGAAATCATTATGAATAGGAAGAAGATGTTTCGTAAATATGAAGAACATCAACAACAAGAAAGAAATGTTGATTGCAGGTTGCTTTGAAGACGATAGGAATAAAACTGTAAGTATATGTTTTAGACATAGCAAACTGACAAATTAATCATTTAGAAGAAACAAAAATGTTAATTTATAAAGTATTAACTAGTACAGACTTTGGAAATTCAAAACTATTATGAATGTCGTGCCAGCAAGACATCGGATATTGGACATTTTAAAACGAATGTCGTGTTGGCATGACAATTGATTTTTACCCAAGTTGTTTAAAACATATTGACCTTACAACCATTGTGAGACAAAATGTAACAGAAGAGAATAGAACGGAATATTTTTATTGTTGGATTATTGTTCGATACTTCTGTCCTGTCATTGGGCGCAATAATAATAATGAGCGGGCCATATTTACTACGGAACAATTTCTTTCAATGAAATCTTAGTTCAATTATTGGCAAACTGCAAACTAAAATCTGAAGTAAAGCAGTTAAAACAAAATAAGCAACGATAATTTGATTGATTTTAATGTACATGATTTGTTGATGGATGGAACAGTTGAAGAAATATAAAATGAAAATGATGACGACTAATTTCGGAATTTGGAATTGACATTTGGTAAAAATAAAGCATCTGACAAAACATGAAATAAAGTAAATGAAACAATAACATATTGTAGTACACCAAACAATCCAGAATAAAGAGCTCAGTTCAACACTTAGTCTTCTCGCGTCCTCTGGCTTTCCTTCCGCGAAAGTTCACGTTACCCCAACCACCTCCACTGTCGTTTCATCCAAATTGAATGTTAACTTCCAAAGAAATGACAATGCACTTGCTGATTTATCCGGCACCGTATTCCAACATGATTCATACACCGGCTGATTCTTCAAAATAACGCTCAACAAGTAAATTGACTTGAATTTCTCTCCAATTTGAAAACTCTTGACTAACAAACGCTCGTATCGTGTATTATCGCCAGATATAATGAGAACTTTGTAGGTGGCGATATTTGTGTTGTTTTCATGTTATTGTGAATTTTTCATAACTCAAGTTGTATTTTTTCTAGTTGTAATACAGTTATAATACGTATTTATAATATACTTGTACTTGAAAATATAGAAAATTAACATGTAAATACGGAAATATTTTATCTGCGCATTCATTGTTGTATTAAATTAGGTTACGGTAGCTGTTCTAATTTACCCACCGTTGAGAACAACGTGAGAAAGAAAACAGAGAAAATGCTCTTGAATAATCTATTTATTTTAGCAGAAATGTAGATTTAAATAAATGTAAATATAAGTATTAAAATTCGACATGTCGCAACATTTCGAATTTTAATCCTTAAATAAAAGTTAATAGAATACAGGTATAAACAATGATTATCAATAAATACTATACTGCACAAATAAGTTAGATATACTTTAATTTTAAATATACTAAGTTAGATATCGTTGTCATCGCATCAGTCGTATATAATAAGTCTTTTTCAACAAGTATTTGCCGATTAGGTTTACCCGTACTTTTTAGTTTTGTTAAACAACGCACTACCAGCCTCATTTACTAAGTTTGTAAATCCACTCAAACTCATGGAGTCATATTTATATATTAAAATTCGGCAGCATTGCAATTCTATGCCTTTTAAATTCCTCTCGCAAACTGTCTGACAGTTTAACCCGACTTTATCCCTTACAACATGGTATTGACCAATCTCATTAGTACGGTTTTACGAATGTGTGTGTGTGTGGGGGGGGGGGAGAACTCTGAGGAAGCCCACTTGCTTAACGGCAACAAACCACATGATTGATATACAGATATTCGTAATGAATTCATGTCGTGATGGCACTCCGTTTAAAATTGTACATTCTAAAACGAAACGGCATGCTGACACGATTTTGACCATTGTACATTCCGACTTAGATTTGAATTACAAACAAATGGCAATTATAAAACAGAAATATTTAATATTTAAGTAACGAATATATTAAAGGTTTTCGTTTCATGAAACAACGTACAATCCCGTTTGCAACTAACGCTAGCATTATATATTTAATAAAATAGGAAAGCTGGGAGAAAACAACGCCACAAAATTAAAAACAACAACGTCACGTTTTCATTTTCTTCAATAATATTTGCTTTGAATGAGAAGAAATTTAAGGCCCCATTTACAACTTCTTAACAGCTTTTATCTTACACGAAGACTTTTCTAGGAAAATTAAAATATTGGAAAAACATGTTTGCTAAGAAGCCAATATAAGATCAATTAACACTGTATTTTTATAGAACGATATGAACATGAACATAACATGAACATAATTTTATTCGACGTATACCAACAAGGTACATAGTCATACAATATAAATACATTTATATAACGTGAATTCAACATGTCACATAATACAGATTCGATACAGGCAATGTCTATACGTAGATATGAATAATTGTCCATAGGTAAAAAAAAATATATGCAAATGATAAAACATGAGGATGAGCTGATATAAACTAATCACTATATGTAATGGAAGTTCTATGTTTAAGAGCTTCTTTTATATATTTGGATAATTTAAATACAGTATTTTTGTTGTCTGACTTAAGCAGTTCTATAAACTTGTACATGCTTGGTCTGATATAAAAATATTTTTTAATGTATTTCCTTCTGATGTCATTATAACAAGGACATATTAATATGAAATGAAATTCATCTTCTAGATCATTTGAATTACAAAAAGTACAATAACGTTCATTTCTAGGAATGTTGTTATTAGTATATCTACCGGTGTACGATATAAGATACGTGTAAGATATGACGTATATTCTAAAGCAATATCGTGGGGTATGGGGCCAGGTGTAGGAACCATTCCCTCTGGCCTTATGAATATTTTGCCAACACCATTGTTAATCAGTGGGCGAGCGGGGAATGAGTAAAAACACGTATGTGAAGCAGTTGATGTTAGATAACAAATTAATTGACCTGTTGCTACTTGTGTAATATAACAATAACGTAAAATATTGCAAATATATGTTGGCATAAAACGAGTTTTTGATTTAATTTATCGACATTTTTAAATTGTAAGAAATTAAAGGCTACACCCGTAAATATTAACATCTTTCTTTCATAAGCAGGGATGATGACCATTTAAATAAAATAAGCAAGAGGAAAAAACATGTTTGAGAACAAATCAATATGAAAAAAGAAATAAATGTACGCCTGTATCATGTGTATAGTGGCTTGATGGAAAACATGTTTGTGAAGTAATTAATATAAGGAAATAAATCAATTTGTCTGATGAAACTTCATCATCATCATCATCATCATCATCATCATCATCATCATCATCATCATCATCATCATCATCATCATCATCATCATCATCAACAACATCAACATCAACAACATCAACAGCAGCAGCAGTGTTGCGGGGAGCTACAGCATTTTGAAGCAGACGAGACTTAAAATACTATTTCCATGACCTTCTCTGAAAAATATAAAGCATGCTTATGACATCATTTTAGTTAAGTGTAATTCAAATAGCTCAATTGATCAGCGAAGTCCAAATTGGCCGAGTTATCTGTCCTCCGTCTGCAGTACCGGCCTTCACCCTACAGACTCAGGCCAATATTGCTGTCGTCAGACATAACTCGACCAATTTGAAAACCAATTAATTAATCAGGGTATTATTTTTAATAAAATACAAGTCACTTAAACACGCACAGTTCAGAACACATGGATATCCTTCCGGAGATTGCCAAAATTGTTTTGATTACAATTAACAATACGAAATCCCATTTGCAACTAACGCTAGTATTATATATTTAATATTTAGGGAAGCTCGTTCATGGATGTCAAAAATTGACAACTGTCACCAATCCCAGTACTTTTTCATTGTCCGATTTAACAATGTACAAGCCCAATTTCAACTAGCGATATTATTGTGTTTTAAATATATAGAAAAGCTTGGAGTTAACACCGACACAAAATTTAAAACTGCATTGTTGCGTTCATAGTTTTCATTAAACTTTGACATAAATTTTAAGAAAATTAAAGGCAACACCCAAAATCTCGCAACGGATTTTTTTAATAGCGATGATGATTCTAAGAAAATAAAGAGACTAAAAAAACACGTTCGTAAAGGAAAAAATATAAGGTAACAAACCAATTTACACTATTTTTTCTCGGATAATATGACGAATAGTATAATAAAGTGGGGTGTTGGGCCAGGTATACAAACCATTCCCTACTGCCTAATAAATATTTTCCGACGGCGTTGGAGTTTTAGACTCCAATATTTGATTTTCATTAATAGTAAGAAATCAAAGATAACACCCAAACCGATTTAACGTCTTTCGTTCATAAGCGAGGAGGACGAGATTATAAATAAAAAAAGAAAATAGAAAAAAATCAGAAGATGTCAATATAAGTTAACAAGTCAATTTACACACGTATAATAGATGAGAGGAACTTAACTTTTCAATTTTCTTTGAATTGTATGAAGGCAACACCCTTAACATTTAAACGCTTTTCTTTGATAAGCGAGGATTACAAAGAATTTACTGAAATAAAGAATATGGGAAAACACGTTTGCGAAAGTAGTCTATACTAGATAATTAATCAATTTGTTGTAACTGTAACAATATAACAAACATTGAAAAATGCAAATAAAGTTCGCTTTTAGCGTTTAACATAGTTGGTTTTAACGGGTATCAGTCATAATTGAGAATAATAAAGACTTTAATATAATTGTATTTTAACGAAAATTACAGAACATTCGTAATAACTTCCTTTATATGGTACGAACTAAATTTCAATACCAACACGTAATAACGGATTTCTTTCCAAATAAGAAATACTTAAGTAATTAATTCGTTAATAATATTCCTGATCTTTAATACCAGATATTCAGACGGGAAGTTAATGATAAAGCACTGTTTTAAACTCATCTGTTATCCGGAACACAAATGCATTAATGTCGTGATAGATGTTATTAAAATTCATGAAAGTTTATTGGGAATCGGTCATGAATATTATAGTTTCCTCTAAGTGTTAGAGATTAACCGACAATATTGCCACTTTTCAAACAAAGACTAACATATAATTTTGTTCGAAATTTCCATGATAGTCTCAATGAGTTGTCTATTGCACAATGGTTTTGGACTAAACAAATTTGTTCGAGGTATTCGATTATATTTGAAGAAGAAGATATTCTGCTTGCTACGTGTTTATATTTATTAATTGAGATTGTGTAACTAATGAAAACCAAGACAACATACAGGAGGAAGATCAGTGATTCGTATGAACGAATTTTGAATCAGTCTTAAAGTTAAGACCAAACAGAACGAATAATATCACGTGGAGTGTAATTTGCTTTAAAAGTGAAAGGACAATAACTGTACGTATATTTTATTTAAACATAACAAACTTACAAATAAAAAAAACATAATAGATGTTAATTAGTAAAATATTAATGATTTAGCGATTTCGAAATTGGCTGAGTCATTTGTCCTCTGTCAGCAGTATAGGCATTTACCGTTCAGGCGTCAATTTTGCTGAGCACGTACAAATACCTCAATTGTTATGAAACTACCTACCGTTCAATTTTTATTAAAAAGTATTTTTATGTAAAATCCAGCATGTTTAAATTTACTCAACTTGTTGGTTGTAATAACAAAACAACTATTGTAAATTTTTGGTACAGACAAATAATAGAAGAAACCTATTAATCAATGATATTGTTTAAGTCGTAACAGTATAATCACTGTTGTGACCACTAACAATCTGCATTTCCATGATGTATCTAAATAACTAGATAAACAGCTTCTTATATCTATTATTATTCACAATATTGTTATACATGAACATTCTCCATATTTCTTGAGCTATTCTTGAATTGTTATTGATATTGGCTACATTGTAACGATGATTACACACATGAATATTTTGTATAATTGTATACATGTATATTTGTTTGACGAGATGCTTTGTTGCATAAGTCGAAATAAACTTCTGTTCTGTTCTGTTAATGGTTAATTGAAATGATTAATAGTTAGTAATCCCTTAATTGTTAAATAAATGTTAACACTCAAAATTGCAACATGCTTCAACATGTGCATAACAACTTAGATTAAAATTACAAAATAAATCGACACGCATTAATCAGAAGAAGTCATTATTAAAAAAGAAATTGGTTTAGAATGCATGGATGTTTTACTGGTCCAAGATTTTGACAAAATTAGTTCCTTTCACCAAGCCCAGTACAGTTGCATTCACAGATTACATCATTTGATGTGATATTAAAGGTTTTTTTTATTTCACCAAACATTGTTCATTATTCATATGAAAAACTACGTAAACAAGCTCAGTAGCCGAAAGTTAAACATAAACCCTGTAAATAGCACAGGGTAAATGCCTTAGGCATATAACACAAAAACATACACTCACAAACCAGAAACATGGAACAACAGCACAAAACTCAACAAACAACACAGTACATATTTACTTTATAAAAAACATGGTGTGTTAATCAAGGATTGTTAGGTACCGCCTTGGAACGGTCAGTAAAATGTAAATGCACAAGGGGTTTAAACCAGTTTGTGTGCACAATCTCACTCTTATATCAAAAATCCCGAATAAAGTAAAAACGTAAAGGATAAATCTGATCAAAGCATGGATTAACTTAAACTTAATAATAAAACAAATAATTATAAAGTAATAGGTAAACCCAAATAACTTCTATGATTAGGGATCCCAACTCTATCTGCAGTCAAAACCATTGGCAACCAGCTAATACGAATATAGGAAACCTAGGAGTAAACACCGCCACATAATCAAATTCTAAAGCGTTGCTTTCTTAGAGTTTATCATAGGTATTTGCTATAAAAAGTCAGAAATTTTGTCAACAACTACACTTTCTAACGGCTTTCTTTAATAAGCGAGGTAGCGAAGATGTAAACAAAATGAAATAGCTGGAAAAACATGTTTGCGGAGAAGACAATATGTGAAAACAAATCAATACACGCTAATTTCACGCTATTATTACTCGAATATTTTAACAGATATTATAGAGATGACGGAGATTTTACCAAAATAAAGTTAATGGAAAAACAAGTTTGCAATTATACTATACAATGGCGTGCAGTGGGGAGTGTAGACACCATTATCTCCATCTGGCGAGTAATATTTAGCCAACATCTCAAAATTCAGGGATTGTAGGGGATAAAAGGACAACCACGAAAACGAAGTCAATATTAGATAGCAAATAAATATGCCCACTGTGAGCTGTATAATAAAACGAACAGTGTACGACAAATGCTAGACAAATTGCAAATTAATGTTGCTTTATTCGTTAATTATAATTGTCTTGCTTCATATGGTACGAAGTTAATGTAATTACCCAAACGTATTTACGACTTTTTTTGATATGCAAGAATGACTATTAGTAAGGTCTTAATAACTTCAGGCAAAGTAGTTTCTAGTTATGTTAGACACAAACCCAATAGTTCTTTTCTAGCTTCTAATACACTTTAGCTCCTATAATTTATAAACGGATATTACAGAAACAGCCGCAAAATTGGTATTGATGCTGTAAGGCAGCACTGCTGCCCATTTTGTTAAAAAAGCATTATCGCCCTTGATTCGTAAACCGTCCTCCTGTTATAGTATTTTTCTGCACCAAACAGTCTCGTATTCGTCATTTTTTAAATCAACATTCATAAAATCATATATATTGATTTAAAAAATAGATGAATAATATTTTTAATCATGTTAGTAGTTTTATTCTTTTCAAAAACGTCACTGTTAACTGCCAAGCTAGCGTGGCTCAGGGTGAATTCGTTTAAAACATGCTTTCTTTTGGATAATTTTGCATGAACTTTGTAAATTATGTTAGAAATGTTAGAGATTTATATATTCCATTTACAGACGACTTGTATTATTTCCAATTTTTGAAAATCCAAGAAATTATATGATCAATACTTTTTTTATATTGTATCTAATACTTCAATGAATAGTAGTTAAACAAACATAGGAAATGGCTTACATCATAAAGTTTAAGATAAAATTAATATGTTATCAATATTTCCTGAACATATAAATTCACTTTACAGATTGACACAAGTTCAGAAAACCATCTGACTGTCCCTATGTCTGATCACTAATTTATAATTTTTTGAGATATTATTTCCTGAGACGGAAATATGTTAATTACAAACAGCTGTACATAATTTTAACGAAAAGCACTTGTCTGTCCTTAAAGAAACTTGCTTAAAGCGACAGTACTTTGGATGTTGACAAGTTGCGATGCTATTCCTGCAATGTGTGATCTGGGAGTGATCTGATAAAGAAACCGATTTTGAGATTCTTATCCAAAATTATAAAACATGGGGTGGATAGGTAAATTGAATCATGTTTCTTATTTTTTTTATTCAATTTGGATTCCTTTCGTCATATTCCACTGCTTTGCTGATATTTGTTGGGTCAAATTTAGAAAAAAATGAATGTCTTTCTTAATAAAAAAATATGTAACTTTGTTTTATATTACGTCTGATATGGAATCTTGAATACCAAGACTAGGCCTTTACTTAAATCTTCCTTATCATAATTTTGATCGGATGATAATATGTTTCATAGTAGTGCATATGTATTCTACAGGTATAGGTTAGAAAAAATTTCAGATGTTCATGAAATTTCTGAAAGTATACATAAACGAACTGGTAACATTTACGCATTCACCTTTAATAATAGTCACATTGAAATAAGTTTGTGAACCATTTAGTATTCCTTTCGGTGGAATAGTCTGATGCAGGCCTTCATTCTGCTATAATTTATCCCCATCAACTCTTTTGAATCGCCATTTTGGGTTATTGTGCCAAGAAGTTGGTTTTCTTTGTTTAAAATGAATTGACAAAAAGTGTTATATGTATTTGGCTTTTGACTTGTACCATTAAACGGGGTTTCTATTTTAAACTGGCTACTGAGCTGTAGTTTGTTCAAATAAATATTGTCCTAAACCTAAGTGTCGAAATATGTTGATTTAATTTTAAAAAAAACAATGTGGTAGGTTTTTCGAATTAAAAAAAAGTTGAAAACATTGCTATTTATTTGTTTGCTTTATTAATTCTTAGTCATGTTGCCTACAGATCGGCAAGATCTTAGTCATGTTGCATAGAGAGGCATATTGAAATATGTTCATGATACTCAGATTATTTGAAGTGTTCCATTATTTAAACTGATGTATAATGTGTGTCCAATGCTTCCGTAATAATAAAGAAATAATAGAATGATTGGTACGAATATAATATTGATAATGAGTTGATGGCTGTTATAAGGGCATACGTTTTCTTATTTGATATTCATCGTTAAAATTACCTCAAACAATACTCATCAGTGACGATAATTGAGCACTAGACAAGCTAAACAGTATTCTGTACCATACGGGTCCCGTCATTTTAATCCGTTTGAATCCCCACAAAAAGTTTAATAAGGTGAACAGTTAATGCTTTCATAAAAGGGAATACATGCCTCGAAGTGGTATTTTGAATTTGTCCAGTTGTGGATGATACCTGTCATTGCTGCCATATTTTAAAGCGGAGCTGGAACTTAATTTCCAGTTTGAAGACATCTCACAATACGAAAGCGGTAGGGATATCCAAACCTTAAACGTTTCAAACTTACATATCTTCATTCAGTTCAGTGAAATATCTTTTTTTCATGGATAATTCATATTCTATTACAAACATACTTGGTATGGTGTTGATGTTTTACCACCTGGTGGTGTGATAGCCCTTATGAAATGTTTGGTAACATATGAATATCATTTGTATCCTGTTTTTGTAGTTGAAAACAAAATAAGTACATACATTTGGTCGAAGATAAGTTGAAATTCCATTTGCATTTAACAGTGTCTCGCAGTTTCTTGGTTATGTATTTGCGAAGACAAATTAAAAAAAAAACAATTGTTACACATATGCAGATATCTTTTTCTTAGTCAAAAGATGTAGACTCAAGAATATGTCTGCTCTAAAATGTTGTTTGAAAGTCATTTTGGGACCAACTACTTTCAAAACCTGTAATCGGACAACAACAGCTCACCTATAGCTATTAATATAGCGAGAACAAGAGCATAGGACAAACTCCAAAAACAAGTCAGAATATATTCGTGGATATCTTTTTAGCATGTATATTATTAGATACATACCTGACCGATAATGCCGTAATGTAATAATCATATTAATTGGAGATGGATAGTTTTTAGGGAATTATTTTAAGCCCCATCATGATTAAGTGATGTAAACCTAGTTTTTGTATGGATATCAATTTGACATTTCCTAACTTTTTTATCGTTTAAACTCCAAGAATGATAGAAAATGTAATTATAAAATGTAACAAAGCCATTGGTTATAATCTAAGTGTAAATTCATTTTAGCGCGCACAACGTCATTACGAAATTTGCATACCACGTGATTCTCTGAATACCTAAAATCCTTTGTTGCTTTATATACTTATGATTTGCACCTCTTAACTGAGAAGTGTTTCGTTTGAAAAGAATTACCGATAATGCATCTAAAAACACTTATTTATCATTATTTTACTCTATGATATCGAAATTACAGAAAAATACAGTTATAGTTTAAGAAATATTTTGGTTTTCGTTGGGTGCCAACCCACGCAGGTAATTCCAAGAAAAAACTAGACTGTACGCCATGCGAACCACTAGAATACGAGGACTTCGATAAATCTTGTCGATATTTTGACATCTTGACTATTCATTAATAACATCACGTGATAATGTCAATCAACCAAGGACGCAATAACAACGCATGAAAATTGTGGTCAAGAAAGACGATATTTGAGAAAATATCAACATTCGCTCGAGGATTCCAACCTTTTATCTTAGTGCTTACACCAGTGATCTTATTTTCGCGAAAATAACCTTTCTTTCACCAACGCTATGAAACATGCGAACTTTATAAAAAAATATACTGTTTAAAAGAAAGTCGTTTTCACTCATTCCATTTTTTGTGATTTAGTTTTCATCCATCTTCAACAAAGTAATATTAAAAAATCTTGATAAATAGAATAACACTTTATAAAACTTCGCTAAGTAAAGTCTTATTTCAACCACAAACTTTAAGAAACCTTAATAACTATCATTTTGATATCACCTAAATTCAAAATTGGTATATTCATTTTAAGTTTCAAAGAAATCCATTGACTATAATTTTGCTCTCATGTGGTTTATAGAGATTTATCAGTGAAATAAAATTGATATTTTACTATTTCAAACAGTGAAAGATATATCAAATTGATAATTTTAATTTTTAACCCCTTCTCAGTTCCAAATAAATCGTCATCGCACACAGGGTGGCTGGGACACAACTTCAACGACGTCATTTCCGAAATGACGTTACGTGCGCATACGAATTGGCACGTTTATCTAGAAAGTGTAACTAAAAGATCATTTGAGACATGTACATAAAAAACTTGTTTGTTTCAGTTTAAGTTACCAATGTATCTCACCCCGTGAACATCAAAATTAAATACCTCACGCAACTTCGTGAAATATATCTTTTGGTGCTTACTTGGTGAAATTTATTACGATCTTGCACTAAAAACCAATTATCCTCTTTTTCATGACGACCTTTGCTTATCTTATTTCGCGAAAATTAACTTATATTTTTGTTTTTAGTAATAATTCAAATCGACAATTATCGACAATTTTATTTCAGTCTTTTGTTTGACACTGAAGGTTTGTGTCTAAAGATAAAGCAGGCGTTTAAGTAAGGGGAGCTCCTACAGTTCTAAAAGCTAATGCGCAGTCTCTTTTTAAGTGTTTGAAGTTTGTTAGTTTTTGTGATTACTTGAGAAATCAAAAAAAAGTTATTTTGATAATTAGAATGTTATTATTCATATTAAACAACTAATATATATCACTTTTCGAATCCTTGGTTTCTTATCAAAAAGGCAAGAAGCCAGACGAAAACTATATGTAGAAAGACAGCCCTGAAATATGTTAGACGATTAAAGGGTCTTTAAGTTGAATACATTTTATATGTGCTGGCAAAGGAAACATTAAATACTGTTCGAACTCATTTATAATTAAAAACAATATGGTTTATAATATAAGCCATGTCACAATAACATACGTAACTCATATTGAAACTACATATAGAGGGGTCAACAAGTTTATCCGACAGGCCTTTATTCGGTCACCAGAAGGGTCGATAGTCTGAAAACAATATAAACAATTGTCATATAAAGCCACCGAGGTAAATGCTGACGGAAATATGCTATCTTGGATATGTTTGTCAACATAAAACGCATAGTTACAGACATCGTTTCGCACCTTTCCTTGTTAATGGCTTTGTGTATATCTCGGATTTTCTCTTACCTGCTGAGTGCGAATATTTATACAATATTTGTTTAGCAGTGCAGAGGCGATATCGTACTGAGGAGTGTTTTTCAATAACAAAGTACTGTGCGGTCACAATATCTTTAAAAATCGAATGAGGGTAAGTCTGGAATATCCGGTTAATGGTTTATGGTGTAAGCCCTCCTATTGCAGACAATACAGAAACCAGCAGGTCAGTAGCGGCCCATCTAGAGTTGCGTCATAAATGTCCACCTTAACCCGGCAACGACAAATCCTGGAGCTTTACCTACACGATGTATGATTTTGATGTATGATTTTGATAAATTTGGTAGATGTCTTCTTGAAGATGACTACTACTTGGGCTTGCAGCTGTAGACAATATTAATTTGTATCTAACATATATGAAAGGATGTCTTTGAAGACTGTTTTAGCAAAGACATTAGTTAACATCTACAAGAACCCTTGAAGTGAGACATTTAGAAGCAATGCATAATAAGAAATCGACTTGAAAAATTATATATTTATCTATCATCAACCTTCACTTTGAAATCAGACACAATCAAAGTTCATTGGAGATACAGTCCGCCCAGATAGTTCAGCATTTCCATGATAACATTTGTATAAGTATTAGTCTAGAAAACACAGACTATAATACATAAAACAATAGAAGTATTACATGACCTATTTAAGAAATATTACACACCAATGAGTGTCATATGACATAACAAGGACGGCGAGCCAGCCCCCGAAGGCGTATATGGACCGAGGCGTTACCTCTTATCACGGTTCGCAGGACGCTAACCTGTTATCGCTAACCTGTTTGTCTCGTTTCGAAGGGATCTGATCTGATCTGTGTTTTATAGTTAATATAGTGGAATAGTATATAAGCATTAATATATCTTTGATAGTCACTCTTGATACCGCCATTAAACTAATTCTAATAACCTCACCATGCTATTCAAAGAAGGAGACAACCGTTTTGACCGATGCGCGGAAGAAAAAATAATAGGTTTTCGTATAGATTTTTTCGATTTTTCAAAATAATGTGTAGGCAAACCCGTTAATTAATTTTTCACATCTATAAAAGACAATAATATTATAAACTTTTAAACTTGTTTTATTTGCCTAAAATTTCATTAATTGCTCATTTATACATTAATTATAACATTATGCAAAACGTCTATATATGACACCTTTCGCAAGTACAAATACTCCAACAACATACGTTTTTTACGACGCACATGCATAATAGCCATGATGTTTATAAATCGTTATTTTTTAACATCTTTATAATTGTGTTATATCTAACCACTGTTAAAAAGCATGTATGTGTATTATCAACTAAGATAGGTTCAACAAATACTATTATATTCATACGTAGACTATACATTAAAATAGGCATTTAAACGTGCTCAGTTTCAGACCTTCGATATACACAGGTTATTGTACCTCGGAATAGTTATATTTCATGGAGTATGTTCGTAATGTATATATGGCAACTAATGTTTTAAATCACTTATGGTTAGACTTTCTGATACACAAAATCACATTTGCGACGAAAAACATCTCGTGTGTCTGCTGTCATTTTGGTCAAGGATTCCATAAGGATCTGTTGAGGACAAGCTTTTGGTAGCGACAGCGTTTAATAAGACGATAGAAAACAGAGTTAGATAATCAGACTCCGATGATGGCGCATTAAAATCTTGGCGACAGTGATGGCTCATCATATGTTTTGGGCATGTGGTGGCAACTGCATCCAAATCAATCGGCCATTAAGTGGTATTCAATTCCTTCAATACCGTATGATCCTTCATGCGGAAATAACGACATACCTTATTCCACTAGACAGCAACAAGCACAGCATGATAGGGGGCAATAAAATACTTTTAGTCTAATTAATAATATTAGATATTGGAATTTTGGAAAAACACTATCATTCTTTGGATACTAACATATTATCGCTTCTAATGATATTTACTAAAGTTTATTGTTTAATATACAATGCAATCCTATAAATCCTATAATTATTAATGGTAAAGTATTCAACAAATCCTTACCGCCCTAAATTTCATGTTCTCCGTTAGGTTTAGTAAACATTGAGTTCAAAGCAAAGTTACCAAATACAAACAAAATTCGCAAGTAGACAATCATATTTGTTTTTATTCAGTAGGAATAGATTGGAAAGGAAAAATGATTTTTAACAGCAAAACATGATAATCACTCAACGGTATTTGGTGGATGAAACCGCGAAGAACTCATTCCTATTCTTAGTTCTGAGATATTGCTACGAACAATGACTGACGGTAGTCAAGAGTATGAAATGGGCGTGAATTGCATATCAGACTCGCTTTGGTTAGTAGTTACGTCGTGATATGGTAATTAAGTATCGACCTTCTCCTATCGATATAGTAAGTAGGCATGTTCGAAATGTTATATAAGAGAGCTGAAACGATATGCCTGATCAGAACTTACTTCGAGCTTACAAGGGCTAATACGAAGTAACGCTAGCGAACTTTACAAGAAGAATCTAAATTGAGTTTCAAAAGAGCACTTTGCAACAGAGATACTTGAAGTTCATTGAAGCCTGATGAAATCATGTCGATTGTTCTGTCAAACGTGTGTGCTGCCTTGGATCTGTATGAGGAGAGCCTTGCCGGTTCAGAGTTCGTCTGGGATGCCAGCACACCCGCTGTGATGTCTTCATTAGGCCATGATTTCATCTCTAGTCGCCGTATTCAACTTTGGACTTCGCGCAGCTACTGGGGAAATCTATTGTATTCATTGACTCTTTAGTCAATCTTGCTAAACTCTTCAGAGTAAACCCGACCCGGGTGTTCATAAAGCCAGAGAGAGAAGAAATGAGTTGAGAAAACATCCATCCTACAACCCTGTTGCTTTTCTTGATTACGGTTAAAACGATAGCAGGGAACGTTTTAAGAAGTGTAAAGTGTTGGCATATATAAGACATACTTTGACAACGTTATGTAAAACACTGTGATCAAGTATTTTAAAGATCTCAATAGAAATCTAAGGGGAAAGTGATGTCCAAGGTGATATATATTGACTTTATTAAACGAAAGCATCCGAAAAACAACAGGTGGACATCACTCTGACTTGAGCGTTCATGGAGCTTAATCAGTATTATCACTAGACTGTATAACTAAAGCATTGTCTTTAAATATCTGTAAATAATACATTTTATTTATTTTACTTCAGCATATGCGATGTTTTCATTGCAGTACGCCTTATGTGTTCTTTCAACGATCAAATCTTTTTTGTTTCTCTTCGTTGAAATATTAAGTGTGTACACGTCCTGTGATACAGTATTTTTTGTTGTTTATCGTATGCCGTAACTTGTAAAAATACATAGTAAAAATATAATATTGCAACCAAATAAATTGTGTCTCCTATAAGAGTGTTGATACTGCAAAAACACATTCGCTATTGTCAATATACTGCATTTATGTTATTTATTAGCTTCAAGTGAGTTGTACAATTGAAAACAATAAAATGAAATAAAAAAATATATATTTGACTGTTTGTATTTCAATGAGAAATATTGTTGCCAAGAAAAAATATTGAGTTGACAAAAGAAAGTAATAATTAATCATCATACCTCCCACGAAAGATGCGCGGACAATGTGTCGTTGCTGAAAAAAATTAACAGTATGTTAAAAAGTATGTCTACAACGGTAGACATGTTTTAATACGATTTTTTTTATATCAAAGCTACTTGCATTCAATTGATTTGGTTACTGAACAAATTATATTATGCCCGAAAGTCTAATGAGATAGGTTAGGAGTAACTTATTCAGCCATTGATCTTTATCGCACTCAGTAAGACATTCGCGAAAGGGAAATGGCGATCAAAATGTCGACTTGTTCTCTATCAAAGACTCCTTATTGTACCGATGTGATTACCAAATTATCCAAAGAGGTTTCTATAAACCTTAAAAAATAAATGTAATTCTTATAATTGCACCCGTTTCACCATATTGACAAAGAGTTAATCAAATTTCAATGCACAATTACTGCTGCAGATTTCGAAAGACTAAACATGTGAACATCATGGACGGAGTTATCGTTGTTCTTCATCTGTAATTACATTACAAGAATAGTACCAAACTCATCTTCATCAAGTGTAGTAACACATTTGTAGAAAGTGTATGTTTTGGTAGCATCTTATTAACGTGCTTACAACGATGCCGTTCTTCTAGTCTCAAGATCGTGTAATCTGTGACAGACAAACCCCATAAGATATTTCAGCCCTACCAATCATTATAAACTACATACAAAGAAACCTATCCTGCCACAAAAAAAACTAGGTTAATATTCAAGATTTATAAGTGTTCTTTCAAGCTTCATGCTTGGTTGTTTTCCCTTATCGACGCAAACAGGTTCAGTTTAGTCAAATCAGCTTTATTTCTAGTCAGCTAAGCGCTGCAGTATTAGATATATAAAGTCTGCTTAGGCTAAGGAAGAAGTGCTGTGTTTATTGTATTCAACAGTGTGCCCACAATTGTTTTTATGTGAGTTTATTCAGAAATACATGTAGACATACTGTCCATGTGTATACATTTGAGAAAATAATACATATATACGTTGTCAAGTGATCAATGCAATATTTATAATATATAGAACATATATGAAATCGCATAGAATACAAAACGTATAACTATTGTATACATTTTTTTGACTTAATGACAGTAAGAGTACACACCACAAGCTAAAAGAAGGCTTTTTGTCACATATTGAAGGGTGATAAATAACCTGTTCTTGTCTTATTACTGTTACAGGGTAACCAGTATGTACGCATCAATGTTTAATCTTTAACTTAAAAGTTAATCTTTCTTAAACAATATATTTATTCGGTAATACTTGTTTCAAATTATTAAATATAGATATTATATAACTATGCGAGCTAATACATATTAATCATGCTTGTTTTCTTTATTCGTGGTCTGTCCTTGGTTTACGAAAGCAAAGACGAAGAAAATAGTGAATTCAAGACATTGATACGATCAAAACATATTCCAATCCATCCCGAAATAAATCCATGCATACATGCATAGCATCGTTATGTATGAGGTTAAGACAATTTACCTCCTACAATTATCAAAACGAATGATAATATTTGAGAACATCTCATTAATACTTCTCGAATACAACATTTCGATACTGTATGTACACGATACTTTAAATATTGTTGTGTAGTTTCTGTAGATATGAAACGTAATTCATACAAGAGGACTTTACTATCCCCCGCCGAACTGAAGGTTTCGGGAGGGGGATATTGTTTTGGCGTTGTCCGTCCGTCCGTCATTCTGTTCGTCCGGAGACATATCTTGGTAGGCATTGATCAGGAAATGTTCAAACTTGGTCAGAATGTTCCCATTGATCAAATCACGACCACTTGTAAAAGTGGGTCACATGGGGTCAAAATCTAGGTCACTAGGTCAAAGCATAGAAAAATATTTGGAACAAACTAGAGGCATTATACATGGCATATATTCATGAAACTTATTCAAAATGTTTTCCTTGATGAACTCTTGGACGTATATAAAACTGGGTCACATATGATTGAAAATTAGGTCACTAGGTCAAATCTTAGAAAAATCTTGTCAGGAACCTTATCATGGTAATGATAATTCAGACTTTGTTTAACCTTGGTCAGGATATACCCCTTTATTAAATATTGACCGATTGTAAAAGTGGGTCATATGGGGTCAAAAACTAGGTCACTAGATCAAATCTTACGTGATCAGAATGTTTTCCTTGATGAACTCTTGGACATGTTTAAAACTTTGTCACATGTGATAAAAAAATAGAAAACTGGGTCACATATGATAAAAAATAGGTCACTAGGTCAAATCTTACAAAAATCTTGTCCGAAGCCATTTCATTGTAGTGATTGGTCGGATTATGTTCATACATGTATGACTGAACACATGATATAATTATATGTATTTTATGATAATTTACTTCCATCAACTTCCATTATAATCGATTATGATAGGTTATAATCAATAATCACCAACATTAAGCTCCTATGAGCTTGAAAATAACACACAGTGAACATGATCAACAGGTACCTTAAAATGTCATTTTTCACTATTTACTGTTATCACTTCAGACATATCTGAACTTTCACTTTGAAATCCTTCAAATTCATAGAAACTATTACAAATGTTACTCTATATACAAAGGTCCATTTCTCTGCAGCCATATTACATGTTAATATAGGAATATTCCACCTTCTTTTCATTTCTAATCCATGAATTTTGCCTAATCAGGCGGAGGATATCAATTAAATGCATTTGCTTGTTTGAAACCTGATTTATATTACAACTATTATTAAGAAAGTCATATTAACTGACGATGGCACGATGTCTTTCTTTCGGAGTTAACCCGGAGAAAACCGACTTAGAAATTACAATTACAACTAAGTTTTAGTAATGCAGTCACAAAGTTGGTCGGAAGGGATTATTTCACTACTAAACAGAGTACCTTTCCTTCGTTATATATGATAGGTGAAAGTACATTGTTGACATTTTGTATGGAAAGTTCAAAGTTAAACCAGAAACTGTTATATTTTTATTTGGGTTAAAAGCCTAAGCACAGTATGTTTTTACGATACCAACTAAACAGTAAAGTCAAGCTGTGATTCCGTTTATTTTTATTAGCAAATGTATGTGTATGTGAACAAATACTTAACACGAATCGAAAAACGCGGCGATAGTTCGTAGATTTATACAAAGATTGAAAAGTACAATAACATTATGAGAAGTCTTCGTCTATTTGCTGAATTTAAATTCCTATTTTATATGTTTGCCTATGTTGGCATAAAATCCCAGAGAAAACAATTAAAAGAATGTGAACCAGAAAATAAACCTTATTAGACATTTCATAATTGTATGAAATTATACAAGGTTTATATCTAAATAGAAAAATGTTTATAAAGGAAACAGTTCAAAACGTACCAGGTTCTTTTTTATTTTTCAATATACTGTAAGAATTGAATTTCACACCAGAGCAACAATTCAGCAGGCAATGTAACATTACCGCTACGGATACAGAGGAATAATTCGGCTCGGTAAGGGAAATGACCGCAACGTCTATTTGAGCGATAGTTCAGCAGAAAAGGGAATTTGACAGCAGCGTTTACCAGAGCAATACTTTGCGGGTAAGTGAATATGACCACAGCGGCTACAAGAACAATAATTTAGCGGGTATTAATTAAGAAATATTACACACCACTGTGGGTCATATGACATTATAAGGACCGGCCAGTCAGCAACCAAAGGTGTATATGACGCCTCGGTCCATTCACCTTCGGGGGCTGACTGACCGGTCCTTATAATGTCATATGGCCCGAAGTGGTGTGTTATATTTCTTATATTATACAGAACACTTTTCGTTACAAGACAATATTTTTACAGCGATTTAAATGTGTTTTATTTAACAATGTGATAATGTTTACTTGCGATAAATTTTCACCGTTGTGAAAATAGCAAGCCGCACTCACCAATTGTATGACTTCAGCGGTCCATATTACATTTTTGGCGAGGTCCGTACCGGCCAAAAATATAATATGGACCACTGACGTCATAAAACTGGATTTTCATCAAAATACAGTGATATACGGAACGATCGAGATTATATATATAAAGAAGGGACAAAATTATGTGAGGTATAATATAAGTGAATATGACCGCAGGGGCTACAAGAACAATAATTTAACGGGTATAAAAAGTAAATATGACCACGGCGGCTACAAGAACAATCATTTAGCAGGTAATCGAATATAAGCACAGCGGCTAAAAGAATAATGATTTAGCGGGTAGGTGAAAGCGTCCAGAGCCCAAATTCAGTACGTAATAAGGAATATAACCTCGCCGTCTACCAGAGAAATATTTCAGAAGGTTCGTGAGTATGACACCAGCGTTTACCAGATCAATAAATCGAAGGTTCGTAAATGTAACCGCAGCGCAACAATTCAGAGATTGTTCGCAAATTAACGAACTATCTTATCAAACTTAACACCAAGAAGACAGCTACTGTCAACGGGAATGTTTTGAACATAATTCTTATTTTAACATAATCATATTTTCTTTGCTTGCTTGAGTTGCTCGTTTTACTTTGTTTATGGGATTTATCTTATTCATCGTTTGTATTCAAAAACAATAATTCAGTTTTATGTAACATTTTAAATGTTGTTCGTATATTGCGTAGTTGGCACAGTAATCACAATGCAAATATAAATAATCAGGGGATGAACAATTACTAGAATACGTTGAACATCATGGACGGAGTTATCGTTGTTCTTCATCTGTAATTACATTACAAGAATAGTACCAAACTCATCTTCATCAAGAGTAGTAACACATTTGTAGAAAGTGTATGTTTTGGTAGCATCTTATTTAGGTGCTTACAACGATGCCGTTCTTCTAGTCTCAAGATCGTGTAATCTGTGACAGACAAACCCCATAAGATATTTCACCCCTACCAATCATTATAAACTACATACAAAGAAACCTATCCTGCCACAAAAAAAACTAGGTTAATATTCAAGATTTATAAGTGTTCTTTCAAGCTTCATGCTTGGTTGTTTTCCCTTATCGACGCAAACAGGTTCAGTTTAGTCAAATCAGCTTTATTTCTAGTCAGCTAAGCGCTGCAGTATTAGATATATAAAGTCTGCTTAGGCTTAGGAAGAAGTGCTGTGTTTATTGTATTCAACAGTGTGCCCACAATTGTTTTTATGTGAGTTTATTCAGAAATACATGTAGACATACTGTCCATGTGTATACATTTGAGAAAATAATACATATATAAGTTGTCAAGTGATCAATGCAATATTTATAATATATAGAACATATATGAAATCGCATAGAATACAAAACGTATAACTATTGTATACATTTTTTGACTTAATGACATTAAGAGTACACACCACAAGCTAAAAGAAGGCTTTTTGTCACATATTGAAGGGTGATAAATAACCTGTTCTTGTCTTATTACTGTTACAGGGTAACCAGTATGTACGCATCAATGTTTAATCTTTAACTTAAAAGTTAATCTTTCTTAAACAATATATTTATTCGGTAATACTTGTTTCAAATTATTAAATATAGATATTATATAACTATGCGAGCTAATACATATTAATCATGCTTGTTTTCTTTATTCGTGGTCTGTCCTTGGTTTACGAAAGCAAAGACGAAGAAAATAGTGAATTCAAGACATTGATACGATCAATACATATTCCAATCTATCCCGAATAAAATCCATGCATACATGCATAGCATCGTTATGTATGAGGTTAAGACAATTTACCTCTTACAATTATCAAAACGAATGATTATAATTGAGAACATCTCATTAATACTTCTCGAATACAACATTTCGATACTGTATGTACACGATACTTTAAATATTGTTGTGTAGTTTCTGTAGATATGAAACGTAATTCATACAAGAGGACTTTACTATCCACCGCCGAACTGAAGGTTTCGGGAGGGGGATATTGTTTTGGCGTTGTCCGTCCGTCCGTCATTCCGTTCGTCCGGAGACATATCTTGGTAGGCATTGATCAGGAAATGTTCAAACTTGGTCAGAATGTTCCCATTGATCAAATCACGACCACTTGTAAAAGTGGGTCACATGGGGTCAAAATCTAGGTCACTAGGTCAAAGCATAGAAAAATATTTGGAACAAACTAGAGGCATTATACATGGCATATATTCATGAAACTTATTCAAAATGTTTTCCATGACGAACTCTTGGACGTATATAAAACTGGGTCACATATGATTGAAAATTAGGTCACTATGTCAAATCTTAGAAAAATCTTGTCAGGAACCTTATCATGGTAATGATAATTCAGACTTTGTTTAACCTTGGTCAGGATATACCCCTTTATTAAATATTGACCGATTGTAAAAGTGGGTCATATGGGGTCAAAAACTAGGTCACTAGATCAAATCTTACGTGATCAGAATGTTTTCCTTGATGAACTCTTTGACATGTTTAAAACTTTGTCACATGTGATAAAAAAATAGAAAACTGGGTCACATGTGATAAAAAATAGGTCACTAGGTCAAATCTTACAAAAATCTTGTCCGAAGCCATTTCATTGTAGTGATTGGTCGGATTATGTTCATACATGTATGACTGAACACATGATATAAATATATGTATTTTATGATAATTTACTTCCATCAACTTCCATTATAATCGATTATGATAGGTTATAATCAATAATCACCAACATTAAGCTCCTATGAGCTTGAAAATAACACACAGTGAACATGATCAACAGGTACCTTAAAATGTCATTTTTCACTATTTACTGTTATCACTTCAGACATATCTGAACTTTCACTTTGAAATCCTTCAAATTCATAGAAACTATTACAAGTGTTACTCTATATACAAAGGTCCATTTCTCTGCAGCCATATTACATGTTAATATAGGAATATTCCACCTTCTTTTCATTTCTAATCCATGAATTTTGCCTAATCAGGCGGAGGATATCAATTAAATGCATTTGTTTGTTTGAAACCTGATTTATATTACAACTATTATTAAGAAAGTCATATTAACTGACGATGGCACGATGTCTTTCTTTCGGAGTTAACCCGGAGAAAACCGACTTAGAAATTACAATTACAACTAAGTTTTAGTAATGCAGTCACAAAGTTGGTCGGAAGGGATTATTTCACTACTAAACAGAGTACCTTTCCTTCGTTATATATGATAGGTGAAAGTACATTGTTGACATTTTGTATGGAAAGTTCAAAGTTAAACCAGAAACTGTTATATTTTTATTTGGGTTAAAAGCCTAAGCACAGTATGTTTTTACGATACCAACTAAACAGTAAAGTCAAGCTGTGATTCCGTTTATTTTTATTAGCAAATGTATGTGTATGTGAACAAATACTTAACACGAATCGAAAAACGCGGCGATAGTTCGTAGAATTATACAAAGATTGAAAAGAACAATAACATTATAAGAAGTCTTCGTCTATTTGCTGAATTTAAATTCCTATTTTATATGTTTGCCTATGTTGGCATAAAATCCCAGAGAAAACAATTAAAAGAATGTGAACCAGAAAATAAACCTTATTAGACATTTCATAATTGTATGAAATTATACAAGGTTTATATCTAAATAGAAAAATGTTTATAAAGGAAACAGTTCAAAACGTACCAGGTTCTTTTTTATTTTTCAATATACTGTAAGAATTGAATTTCACACCAGAGCAACAATTCAGCAGGCAATGTAACATTACCGCTACGGATACAGAGGAATAATTCGGCTCGGTAAGGGAAATGACCGCAACGTCTATTTGAGCGATAGTTCAGCAGAAAAGGGAATTTGACAGCAGCGTTTACCAGAGCAATACTTTGCGGGTAAGTGAATATGACCACAGCGGCTACAAGAACAATAATTTAGCGGGTATTAATTAAGAAACAGTACACACCACTGTGGGTCATATGACATTATATGGACCGGCCAGTCAGCAACCAAAGGTGTATATGACGCCTCGGTCCATTCACCTTCGGGGGCTGACTGACCGGTCCTTATAATGTTATATGGCCCGAAGTGGTGTGTTATATTTCATATATTATACCGAACACTTTTCATTACAAGACAATATTTTTAAGGCGATTTAAATGTGTTTCATTTAACAATCTGATAATGTTTACTTGCGATAAATTTTCACCGTTGTGAAAATAGCAAGCCGCACTCACCAATTGTATGACTTCAGCGGTCCATATTACATTTTTGGCGAGGTCCGTACCGGCCAAAAATATAATATGGACCACTGACGTCATAAAACTGGATTTTCATCAAAATACAGTGATATACGGAACGATCGAGATTATATATATAAAGAATGGACAAAAATATGTGAGGTATAATATAAGTGATATATGCAGGGGCTACAAGAACAATAATTTAGCGGGTATAAAAAGTAAATATGACCACGGCGGCTACAAGAACAATCATTTAGCGGGTAATCGAATATGAGCACAGCGGCTAAAAGAATAATAATTTAGCGGGTAGGTGACAGCGTCCAGAGCCCAAATTCAGTACGTAATAAGGAATATAACCTCGCCGTCTACCAGTGCAATATTTCAGAAGGTTCGTGAGTATGACACCAGCGTTTACCAGATCAATAAATCGAAGGTTCGTAAATGTGACCGCAGCGCAACAATTCAGAGATTGTTAGCAAATTAACGAACTATCTTATCAAACTAAACACCAAGAAGACAGCTACTGTCAACGGGAATGTTTTGAACATAATTCTTATTTTAACATAATCATATTTTCTTTGCTTGCTTGAGTTGCTCGTTTTACTTTGTTTATGGGATTTATCTTATTCATCGTTTGTATTCAAAACCAATAATTCAGTTTTATGTAACATTTCAAATGTTGTTCGTATATTGCGTAGTTGGCACAGTAATCACAATGCAAATATAAATAATCAGGGGATGAACAATTACTAGAATACGTTGAGCATCATGGACGGAGTTATCGTTGTTCTTCATCTGTGATTATATTACAAGAATAGTACCAAACTCATCTTCATCAAGAGTAGTAACACATTTGTAGAAAGTGTATGTTTTGGTAGCATCTTATTAGGTGCTTACAACGATGCCGTTCTTCTACTCTCAAGATCGTGTAATCTGTGACAGACAAACCCCATAAGATATTTCAGCCCTACCAATCATTATAAACTACATACAGAGGTTAATATTCAAGATTTATAAATGTTCTTTCAAGCGTCATGCTGGGTTGTTTTCCATTATCGACGCAAACAGGTTCAATTCAGTCAAATCAGCTTTATTTCAAGTCAGCTAAGCGCTGCAGTATTAGATATACAAAGTCTGCTTAGGCTAAGGAAGAAGTGCTGTGTTTATTGTATTCAACAGTGTGCCCACAATTGTTTTTATGTGAGTTTATTCAGAAATAGATGTAGACATACTGTCCATGTGTATACATTTGAGAAAATAATACATATATAAGTTATCAAAGTAATTAATGCAATATTTATAATATATAGACATATATGAAATCGCATAGAATACAAAACGTATAACTATTGTATACATGAAGAGTAAAATCAATACATGACAATATATGACAGCGAGAGATCAGTGTGAAATAACGTTTATATAGGGTATCACTAGTCATAATAATAATGGTACTTGTTTTTTAAACTAAATGCATAATTAACATACATGGCTAAATTTCTATTTACTTTAACATTTTCGGATTGCATTAATTCAACAAATTTTGGCACGTTTGGTGTATTTCGATTATACTTAGTGATATATGACTTTCATAATTCGTTATACAGATGGCATTCAAGAATAAAATGAAATTCATCTTCCAATACATCACACAAAATTCATTTTCTATTTTCAAAAGATAGTGGTTCGGGTCTGTGCCATCTTCCTGCTTCTATTTCTAATCTATGAGATGATACTCTTAATTAACATAGATTTTTTCTAAATTTATATATATTAACATTCACAAAATAAGGTTGCAACATAAAATTACAAAACATTGTAAAAGTTCTTACATGTGACGAGATATTTAGTTCTGACCTCCAGTTTTGGATAAATGTATCATTAAGTCTAGACTTCAACAAAGACATAAATATATTTTCATCACCAACACCTTGATTCAACCAAGCATAATGGAATCCAAGGGATTTAAAAAAGTACATACAGATTTCGCCCAAGACTTATAATTTGGCTGTGTTTCTATGTAACTACACAATTGAGTGTAAACACCTTTAGTATATTTATGATCTTCTAGTTTAACAACTTTTAACCAATATCTTATCACATTAACAGCTCTTTTGCTTAACAATGAAGTTCTACCAAGCTCTCCTAGATGAAATTATTAAGAGTTTGAATTTTAACACCTATGTCTTTTTATAAAAATTTAAATGAACTCTTTCTAGAACAAGAGAATTATTTACACCCCAAATTTCTGATTCATAATTTAAAATTGAAAGAATGAATTTATCAAACAGATCTTATTTATTTGCATGGAAATTGAAGGATTTTTTTATTAAATATGAATTTAATTTAAAAATAGCCTTAGATGCTTGTCCTGCTAGTGTATCAAAAGTTGTTGTAAAAGAGCCTCTACTTGTAAAACAATACCCAAGTATGTAAAATGTCTGACTATCTCTAAATGATTACCCTTATATAAGAAACTAATATTATTCCTTAGCCTGGCACCTTTTTTAAAACTCATTACTTTAGTCTTGGTTGAATTTACACTTAGCTTCCATCTATCACAATACTCTTCTAATAATAATAAAACTCTTCTCATTCTCAGAATCAGCAATGATTACAATATCATCAGCATAAAACAACAGAAATAATTTTAACATACCCATATCAATACCATTGAACCCATTCAACATGTAATGTTCTTTTATGTCATTTAAATACATTGAGATTAAAAATGTAGATAAACTTTCTCCCTGCGTCACACCTTACACTTACTGTATTATTAAGTTTAATTCGTGATTAAACATTTAAATACATAGATTTTATAACATTAAACATATTTCCTCTTACTCCTAATTTTAAAAGCTGATACCATATGAAATCTCTCACCACAAAACTGCATACAATCTCTTTTTATTCTCTAACAAATAATTAATGATACCATGTAGAACAAAGATATTATCAACAGTACCTATATTATGTCTAAATCCTGCTTTGAGCCTCAATATACACATGCTATTTTCAGTCCAAAAAATCAACCTATTATTAATCACTTTAGTAAATAATTTACCAAAAGTACTTAATAATGTAATTCCCCTATAGTTATTAGCATTATCCTAATCACCTTTCTTGTGTAATGGAACTATAAAGCCTTCTGACCATGCCTCTGGAAAATATCCCCTATAAAACAACTTATTAATCAAAGTACAACTCGCTTTTTAAAAAACAGTCACTGTTTGGTAAACTATATGGTATATTGGGCACTATTAATACCATATTTAAAAAACTCATTTAACAAATAATCATGCTTGCATGCCTTAACAATTTCAGCATGAGTACATATATATCATTGAAATGTATAATTTCATCATAAGGTTGATAAAAATTTGAGTCTGGGCCATTCATAGCTTTAAAATACTCCAGGAAATCTTCATTTGACAAATTCAATTTGTCTGTTTTTACAAAAGACCCTTTTAACAATATCCAATAAAGTTTAGCATTTGATAGTCTAGCATTTTCTAGCCTTTGTGTTTGTTGTCTATCATAAATATATTTCTTTTTTCTAACAGTATTTTTATACATACTTTTAGCTTTTACCATATTTTTTCTATTTATGTCACATGGGTAATTCCTGTATACATTCAAATTCTTGTAATAACAATGTTTTAAGTATCTACACGCATCCTCAAAATATATAGCATCATCAGTTTTATTATTACTCGAGCTATTATTAGAAGTACAACTTTTTTTAAACAATAGTGAAGACATATCTTCTATGATATTGCAAAAAAGAATTCAATTCATCATCTATATCAGAATTATTCTGTGAATTTTCAATATTTCCACAAAGTGTTTCCAGCTTATTAGTAACATAATCATCATTTAATGCATTAACATAATCATTTTTCTCTATATGGTAAGCCACTAACATTGTGCTCAATATTCACAGTCTCATTACAAGGTACCTCAATTTCACTCATAACAAATCTTGTTGAACAACTTAAAGGGACTGTACTTCAGATTGGCACCAAAAAGGTTTTTTCTATAACGAATCCCAAGACAATTATGTAAAAATGTAAAAAAAAAATGAGTCGGAGACCGGGTTCGAACCGATGTCGCCAAAATTGCAGTCCAGTGTCGTATCCACTGCGCTACGAAGGCTTACCCTAATATGGGAATATTTAAGCTATATACCTAACTTGGTAATATCACGCGATAACATCGACTAGCCAATCACGCATTAGGAATGAATTCTACTAGGTATTCATACCTAGTAATCTTTTTTAATGGAAAAATACGAAAAAACTGCGAAAATAAATTAATTGTAAAGTTTGTGGAACTTCAGTTGGTAAGCTTCAATGCATTGTACACATCGGTACCAAGTTTATGTCAGTTTTCGACAGTTTCTTCTTTTTTTCGCCATTTCATCATACGGAGTACAGCCCCTTTAAGCTTAAACTCCAATGCAATGATCAGATGGTATATTGGGATCTAATACCTCAAAGCTATTCACATATGACAACATATTATTTTGACATAAAACTAGATCAATGGTACAAATGTATGTTTGCCTATACCCCCATCTAACCCTACCCTGCCATTCAAAATTCTCAATCCAGACGTTTTACAAAAATCTAATAACAGATTTCCATTTTCATTTACAGTCTTATCCAAGTTGCTTCTTGGTAAAAAATCGTCCTTGATATAATCATCTGGTAAAATATCTTCTAGACAAGAGTGAGTATTGTCATTTAACACAAAATCAGGCCTTTCACCAACTCTGGCATTAAAATCCCCTTACATGACAAATTTACATGCATTGTCAAACATAGTATTCACATTTAAAATATCATCTAATATCAATTCAAACACATTGTTATCAATCAAATATTCCCTACAACTACCTTGTGGAACATTATAAGTAAGACACAACAGAATATCAAGATTAATATTAAATCATTTCCCATCTAGTAATGGTTTTCTCGTGAATTCATTCTTCGTCGTCGTCAAGAGGGGCAGAAGGCAGCAAATGAGGGCGTACGTGTTTTAAGTATGTTTCTGACGTGTGTGTTAAGGTTTAATTCATTGATTTAATTTTTATTGGCTCTTGTTGTATTTGCCAGTTAAAAATCTTGTCTTTATATAATTCTGTGCTTATTTTTCATTTTTTGATGTTGTACATTAAACATAAACTATATATCTAACAAATGTTGTTAAATAGCGTGCCTCCTCTTTTCGAATAATCACAATCATGAAAAACGCCTCTAATTGTAAAAACTAGATAAATCTTTTGTTCGGGTAAATTTAATCGAAGTATTTATTTGTTGGTCATTTTTTATTATTGTATCCAATTTTAACAAAAAAGGCAGTTTCAATTTGCAAACTAGACAAGGGAACGAATGTAGATGTTATCAATGTTTAATTAATCTGCTTGTTGAACTCCAGCTATACACAAAACATTTTTCAGTAGAAGCATAGCTAAAAAAAAGGAAATCAATGCAGTAAATCATATGCACGTACATGTTTTCAGATCTAATTTAGTATACGAACTTAATCCATTGTTCTGTATCGTTGCTATGGTAATTAGGTTTTATGATTAACTTGAACTTGATGGCTCGATGACAAATTAAAGGAAGAATAAGGTTGCATTCTAAAGGTTATGAACTTAAACAGAGTTACTCTTATCTGCACTTAACTTAAGGTATTCAACACTCCGCGTCCGAAGAATGACGAAGCTCATTTTTCTCCAGGGCCCGTTTTCACTAATATATTTAGTGTTGGTGGCTGAAATATACTATGTACCAAAATGTACTAAGAGGGATGTGTAGCGAAAACCTCTACTTGTAAATAATTGCTAAAGAACACCTGACATTAGTTTGGCACTGACAAAACGACATAGACCAGAACAGATCAGAATGTTATTTCAACTTATGCATATATAGCTCATCGTTATAAACACAAAAATTAATACACATATTAAATATTGCATGCATGAAAGAATAGAATGAGTAATTTTGCATTCTACTAAATACAATCAGGTTATACAATACCGCGAGAGAAATAAGCAAACTTTAAAATGATAATTTAGCAGTAGTGTGTGAAGAGGTTTTATGGGGTTATTTAAACATTCAAGTCTCTTATTTTAATGCTTTGGTACAAAACATGGCTAATGTTACTAACAGAGATTTATTGTCAGAATTGAGTAATTATATAAATTTTACCATACTAGGATTTCTGATCTAGGAATATAATTCTACATTATATCATTATACATTGGACAAACTAATACAAAATGAAATCTTCAATATCGTTTAAAATACACAGTGTACATTTCTTATCTTGTCTATTGATAGTGTTATGTCCCACAAGCTCAACGTTTAGATTATGGGAGGTCAATCGAAGCTTATTTAAAATAGTTCTATATTTGAACTTTTCCAATAAAACAATGTAAGTTGACATTTTAAACGTTTCCTTGATTTCCTTAAACAAATGCAAGGATGCATGTGTTTCCAAAGGTGTCACGCCAACCGGTTATATACATGTCTCGTAATCTGTCCCTGAATGTTGGGACAAATGCACAAACATTTACAGACTCTAGAAATTGCCATACGTCCGCAAACCCAGATGTCTGAAGGATAGTCGGCCCAGTTTAGACTTTTTCAATTAACATTATTTCATGGTATTGCTCTGTTATAATTGCCCTGAGAATAAATTTATCTTGTTTCTCATTGTATATATTGAGAAAATACTTAACAATACGCATATGTCGCTCAATATATAATGGAAAGATGCCTAGCACTTCTTAAAGTGACAAGGTATTTGTAGTGTGTTTGACGTTTAGAACACTCTTGCAAAATTGTCTATGTACCCTTTCAATCATCTCCGACTGGATATAGCCCTATACTTCGCAATTATAGTTCAAAATAGACAAAACAAATGCATCAATGGAGTAAACGTAATACCAATAGGGACCGGGTTATGCATGCGAATTGCCTTAAGTGCATTCATAGAGAGCAATGCCTTGCCCGCCAGTGTGCTAGCTGCCAGCATAAAAGATCCACCACTGGTAAATACAGTACCAAGGTAGTTAAATGAATTACACACACACGTACATAAACATTCATTGCTTTTGTTTGTCACAACTCAATGGTGACGTCAAGCGCAAAATAACTTGTCGCGAAGTATTGAAATTTAATTCAATAATTAAAAGCAACTCGTGTTGAAATTTAAATGAATAACAGATGTTAAAAATGTTCGGGCTATAATAAGTAGCCAAAGCTTACACAATCCTTAATTGAAAAATAAAGCAAATTGAAATACTCCAGCAATATTGACGAAGATCAAAACTTGAAAATTAGCACATAATGCTATAAAGACAAGGTTCTTAACTGGCAAATAAAACATCAAGAAATCCAATATAAAATTATATAATCGTTTAATTAAACCCAAACACACCTGTAGGAACACACTTAAGCGCATGCGTACTCAGTTAACCCTCTTGACGACGACAAAGAATGGATTCAAGAAAAAACCAGTATTTAATACAAACAGGTGTGTGCACATACAGTTTAATACAATAAACAGAACAATTCTGCCTTAACCAAACCCAAAGACACTCTTTAGAAAACACCCTAAAACGCATGCGCACTCAGTTACTGCCTGATAACCCTCTTGACGACGACGAAGAATGAATTCATGAGAAAACCATTATTTAATAAATTAGTTGTGTGCACACACTGTTAAATACAATAAACCGAACCATTCTGCACATACCTATACTTTGAAATTAAACTGTTCGCATCGAAAAGGAGAAAAAAGCGAACGCTTGAAAGAACGCTTGTAGAACTTTAATATCAATCCAATTGAGGGTTTTTATGCCAGGGTAGGCTTCTGTGTATGTTCATTATAATGTTTGGTAGAGCTGAGATAACTTACGTGGTTCGTCTCTCACAAATAACACAATCTTAAGGCATCGCTGTAAGCACCTAAATTCGATTCTACCATAACATTCATTTCATACAAATGTGTCTATTTATGATGAAGATTAGTTTGATACTTTGCTTGTTATGTATAACAAGGACAACTCCTTCCATTATGCTGATAATGTTATTTTTCATCCCCATATTATTTTTTGCATTGTGTATTCTGTAAAAACTGCTCGAAATGCGGACATTTTATATATGTAGTATTGCTTCTGAACAAAACGTTGACTTAGATAACGACCATGACATAAGTATAAATTGCAAGGTTCATAAAAACGCCCTTCGATAATGTTTCTAAAGTTCCGAGTGATTTCGGTATAATAAGAAGGCTTTGATGGAGCACAGATTTTCATTTGCCTTTCTCGTATATCATACTTAGTGAGAACAGTGCCGCTTGGAATCTTTGCATTTGCATTTGTATGTCAAACTTTTTATTTTGTTGGAGCAACACGGATTAAATGCAAGTAGCCATCTATACAAGTTCTCAGGACAATAAGATATTAGATTGTGTCTACCGTTTTAGACATATTCCTTTTACGTACCAAACCGTTACATATGCACTTTATTATGTGTCTCACATTTTGTCAGTAGGTGATCATTTTCATTGTTATGGGAGGATACATGGTTCTGTTTTTCGTCTATTGTCAACTAAAAGTAATCTTGTTTTGGTAACAACATTTTCTCATAAAACTAAAAAGGGAAAGAGATTGGTGTTTTCCTTTATTTTATTGTTTTCCATTTCACAACTAACCTCATAAATTTTATTCATTGACAATTGCGAATTACTTTAAGCGATATTAATACATATATTGGTGAAACATTTTTTGACAACTATACTATATCCAGCTGCAATATATTTTATTCATTGTTATGCTTTATTCAATATTTAATTTCAATTTCAAATATCAGTGTAAAATCAAACAAGGCTGTCGTAGAGATACGATATTTTAATGCATAACTGGTATACATCTATATATCTTCCTATCTCTCCTTTTATACGCTTTTACATCTTTTCATATGGCTACATGCATACTTTACATTGAAGCTCCCATCGTTTCTGCTTCATACATCACTTAAAGCTACAATCTCGCAGATTAAGGTTTTTGACAACTTTTTTATTTTTTTCTCTTGGAACGAGCAAATATCTGCGAAAATCCATTGAAACTAGTCAAATAAGACTGCTGACAAAAATTGGATCGCAGATTTTTATATTTAAGTCCAAAAGTTGATATGAAAATCTTCGATCTGATTTTTTGTCAGCAATTTTATATCATTGGTTTGCAGATATTTATGCGAAAATTCGATCTTTCCTAGACAAAAATGATATAAAATAAAGTTTGGTGAGGATTGGACAAACGGTTTTCAAGAATTAGATCGGAAACAATCTTCGGGACGTACGTACGTACGTACGTACGTACGTACGTATGTACGTACGTACGTACGTACGTACGGACAAGGGCAACCCTATATGCCGCCACTTTGTGGGGGCATAAAAATGTAAAAATGGTATATCTGTGAGAGTGCAGCTTTAACCTGTTAATGAATTTTACAACCTTAGTATAAGAGATGTATTTGGAAGCTTGTAAATAGTTACCGTGAATAATACTTAACGCCAATACTGTAAACGTTAAACAAAACGAGTACTGGACCACCGGACGTGTAAATATTCAGATTTTATTATTCAAAAACACATATTTATACCTCAACTTCCATTCCTTAAATGAACTGCCTTTCGGCAATTGCGTTCATCAATCGATGAACGCAACATCTTCGGATATATTTGGATCGCAATTCATCGCATACCAATATACATGAAAACTATTGATCTTGTTATTTTTTGTATTGTGTCAGCAGGTCCCATAAAATATAAAGCAACATTTAAGAAAGTGTTAATTTATTATATTTTAAATGTATTGTTGCCATAAGTGTTTAAATTTTACGTTTAAAAGTGATTAAAAGTGGTTGATTTTTCCCCGCGTTATTATGACGTCATTTTGAAAAAAATGTTTCCGTTTAAAGTCGGGTCGTTCTATTCACAGAATGGGTAAGAAAGGATTGATGAAAAGTTTCTTAAATGAAATGAAGTACTTTTTAACAATTCTTGAATGAAATAAGGAACTGTTGCTGTAAATATAAGTAATGAATTGCGGGATTGATGTCATTATCGGGGATATGAACGCAACATGCGTCCTTCGGACGCATCCCACTTTGACTAACCCAATTGCGTTCATACCCCGATAATGACATCAATCACGCAATTCATTTCTTAAAAATTGAGTCAACTTTAATTATGAGCTATTTTTAAATATAATAGATAATGTATTGTTTACAACAATATGCAGACAAAGCCTTAACTATACAATAATGACAATACACTATCAACGATAAAGTCAGAGTGATATTCAGATATTGCGTTTAAGTTGTTTTTTCGTAATAGGGTCAACAGTCATCGAAGGATTGTGCATTCCATATGAGTTAAGAGCTTACATCACTTTTTCAGCCATATTACTATTGTAAATTCCGGAAGGTGTTCTTCTTTTTAGAATGATCATTATAGCACATGGTGTTAACAAACGTTCCTCCGGCTGTTTTCGATTTGGCAATCTTATATCAACGACGGTAAACTATCGATGTATTTAATATCTCGTAGATAGTGTGACATCCTTTTTACCCTCATTTCCCCATGTAAAAAAATTCAGTTTAACATTTTGGATCGGATACTCATTGAGTTTCTATATTATTCGTGTTAATATTCACACACATATGTACGAGTTGAGCAATCAATTTCTTGAAACCTTTTTTCTTTCTTGAATAATTTACTCCGTAACTAGAAACGGCAGCTAGGACATAACTTGTATGAAGTATTAACTGGTTGCGCTTTGTTATCACCCGATGTTGGTTAAATTCTCTCACAAAGTCTGGAAGAGTTTAGCCAGATTAGTTAGAAAGTCGATAAATACAACACTTTTCCACCACTTGCGTAAAGTCCAAAGTTGAAAACGGCATCACGACGCCTATGGATGAAATCCTTGACTAACGAGCATATCACTGCGGATATTTTAGCATCCCGGACGAACTATGAAGCACTTAGGCTCTGCTCAGACACATACACGGCAGCACACACGTTAGGCAGAACGATCGACATGACTTCGTGAAGTTTATTAGCTTTGTTGCAAAGTGCTCTTTCAAAGGTTACTCTCGTTATCTTTAGCTTTTTAAATATCTTCTTGTGCGGTTCGCTAGCGTTACTTAGTAGATGCTAGTTGTACACACAATGCTGGGTTTGATCCAAAACATCGTTTTAGCTCCCTTATATAGTATTTCGCTCAACCTTGCGTGTTCAAAAAATCATAATCCTGCCATGCACATTGTTTCGTAATCTTCCGTACACATCTCCTTCATCTCGAATGTTTTTGATAACTAGATGTTTGTCCGGATCAATGCTTGAAAAGTACTAAAAGGATTCAAATAAAACTTAGAAGAATCATAATCGTTCCGTGCAAACAAATTTCCACCGTACAAACCTCCCCTTCACCTGATATTTTACCTGTTTTTTCACCTGTCATATAACTTTTCAAATGAGTCGGATTTGGCTCTCATAATTGTAAGGGTAGCAGCAAGGTATTAGCGCGAAACAATTCAGTCTCACTATTTGGTTTGCCAGTTACATATTACGCCAAACATGCCACAACAATCAACTCAAAGCTTTCCATTGACCTCAAATTACTTGACATATCAGAAGCTGACTGACAAAATGTTTCGTCAACAATTTTGCTAAGTGTATCGTTTAAATGTGTTCATGGTGAATTATGATAATGGTATCTATTCTTGATAACCTTTCGTAGTCGAGAAAATATATGGAGATTCTGTCCTTTTAAGCAAACTGACATATAACAGATACCTGCTTCTTCATCACACTCAAGTGCATCGGCTTAAAGATCGAATACTGCGCTTTTTATCTGGCATTTGTCTATTTAGAGATTGCATTTGCTTTTTGCTGATTTGTAAAAAAGAAGTAAGTTGTTGACATGTGCTAACTTCTCAATGTGTGTTCAGGTCAACCGCACACTCGATCGAAAAACAACTGATTCTACCCTGTATGTCAACCATTATTCACAGTACAGTAAAATTCATGCGAAGTGTACTATTCGGAGTCCCATTCTATACATTAAGCGTTTTATGTCGAACATTGTAGAGAGAGGATGGTGCGTCGACTTGCCTCAGTGTCTGTTTCTACGGCATTTTGCATAACTAGATATTAATGTAACTTTAGTCATTTTTCGAATTTAGAAGTAGAATTTATAACTTCTCATTGCTTTTTATTCTGCTTATTTATTTAATCGATTTGCTCTGCAAATTTTAATGAATCTCAATGTGGCGTCGGCTCTGTGTTAGTATGAAAACATGTCTACCGGTTTAGACATATTTCTTCTCCATTTCTGTGTATTTCTTAACTATGACACACTGTCAGTGCATCTTTCGTGAGAGGTGTCACTTTTTCTATTTTTGTCAGCCAACTATTGTTGGCAACAGTATCGTCTCATTGAAATAAAAACAAGAGAATTTATTTATTTTTATATCATTTTATTGTTTTTCATTTTGCAACTAACTTTTATCTCACAAATAACATGAATGCAGTTTATTGACAAAATGAAAGTATCTAGGCGATATTAACAATCTTATAGGAGAAACAATCTGCAATAATATATTTTTTCACAAGTTACGACATACGATAAACAAGACGAATACTGTATCACAACACGTGTACACATTAAAGCGTACTGCCTGAGTTTCAAAATGTACAACATCAATATTTCAACGACCAGAAACAAATTCAGTATTGATCTTTGAAATAACAAATCATGAGTACAATGGAAATATATATGTTGAAATGAAATAAATAAAATAAATAATTTACAGGAATATATTGGCAATGCTTTAGTTATACATCAAGTGATAATAATGGTTAAGCACCTTGAACAAATTATGTTTAGCTGTTGTATTTCGGCTGCTGTCGACACCCCGAACATAACTTTCCCGCTAGATAACTATTAAAATCTCTAATTTACTTGATCTCAGTGTTTTACATAGTGTTTACAATTTATTGTATATATAAGTCAACAAGTGACATTTCTTGAAACGTTCTTCTCCCTTGTATCGATTTCTCCGTAAACAAGAAGAATAGCTGGGTTGTAAGGTATATGATTTCTCAACTCATTTCCTCTTTCTGGCTTCGTAGACAACCGGTATGATCCTCTCTCAAGCTAAGCCAGATTGACTAAATAGTCGATGAATACAACACATTTCCCCCGTAGCTGCACAAAGTCACAAGTTGTGTATTGCGCGTAGAGATGAAATCATGGCCTGACGAACACATCACTGCGGTTGAGATAGCGTCCCGGACGAACTCCGTAACGATCAGGTTCTCCTCAGACAGATCCACGGCAGCACATACGTTAGGCAGAACGATCGACATGATTTCGTCTGGCTTCAAGTAACTTCAAGTAACTCTGTTGCAAAGAGTTCTTTTGAAAATCAATTCAGTTATCTTCTGGTGAATTTCGCTAGCGTTACTAAGTAGTAGCTCGTGTTAGCTCGTAGTAAGTTTTGATCAGGCACATCTTTTCAGCTCTCTTTTATAGTATGTCGCACATGCCATCTTACTTTATCGATAGGAGAAGGCCGATACCTCATTACCATATCACGACGAAACTACAAACCAAAGCGCGTCTGATATGTGTTGTTCACGCCCATTCCATACGCTTGACTACATCCAGTCCATGTTCGTAGCAACATCTCAAAACTAAGGAGTTCCAAGGGTTAGCTCTCTCAGCTTTGCGAGTTCATTCACGAAATGTCGTCGAGTGATTATCTTAATTTCTGTAAGAAAGTAATGTACCGTTTATAATATTCCATTACAACTCAATAAACGACTGGTTTTTTGTTTGTTTGTATTTGGTTATTTTTGCCATGAACAGAAACCTACCAGAGGACATGAAATTAAGCGCGGTAAGGGTATGTTGAATAATTTTACGATAAACTAATTTATATAAGTGCATTGTATATTAAACAATTTCTTGAATCAAAGTCATAAGAAGCGATAATCTGTTAGTATTCAAAGAATGACATGGATTTTCCTCCGTGGAAAATTCTAATATCGAATATGATTATTAGACTAGAAGTAGTGAATTGCTCCGGGTGATGTTGTGCTCGTTGTTGCCTGGTGGAAAAGGTTAAGTCGTCATTAAGGCATGAAGGATCATACGGTGTTGAAGGATCTGGATTATCACTGAACGGATGATTTGTATCCATTTGCCACCATATGCCTAAAACATTGATGATGTGCCATGACAACCACCAATATTCCAATGGGTCTTTATCGGAGTCAGATAGTCTATGCTAAATAACATCTATGTAATCTAACTTCGCATTAAACGTTGTCGCTACGAAAAGTATTATCAAAAAGTCCTTATAGAAACCATCACCAATATGACGGCAGACACGCGGGATGTTTTTCGACGGAAATATGTGTATTTGTTTATATATATATTCAGTTGGATTTCTTATCATGCATTGCTTCCAAATGTCAAACTTCTTGGGTTCTTGTAGATGGAAATTAATGTCTTTGCTATAACAATTTTATGAAAGTTCTTTTTATGTAACAAACTTTCGCCTACAGCTCTTAGCTCGAGTATTTTTCATCTTCTAGAGATCATCTACCAAATTTATTTAAATCATGCAACATGCAGAAAAAGCTCCAGCGATTTGGGGATGTACTTTAGGGGCCAAACTCATTTTCATTTCCGCTGACCTACCGGTTCTGTATTGTCTCAAATAAGAGGGCGCATATCATAAAGGTTGATATAAAAAGGATACACCGGAAATTCAAGACTAAAGTTCATTCAAATTTAGATATATAATGACCGAAGTTTACCTTACCGTAGAGAATCTCTCGTCGGTACGAAATCTCCTCTGCAATGCTGCACAAATATTGTACATGTATTCACACTCAGCTAGCAAGAGAAACTCTTAGATATATCCAAGGCTATTTACTAAAAAGGTGCGAAACAATGTCTTTAACTATACGTGTTATGTTTACAAACATATCCAAGGTAGCATATTTCCGTCATCATTTACCTTGGGGGCTTTATATGACAAACTCATATATATTTTTCAGACTATCGACACTTCTGGTGACCGATCAAAGGCATGCCGGATAAACTTGTTGACCCCTCTTACTGTAGTTCTGATATGAGTGAAGTATGATAGTGTGACGTGGCTATTAAGCTTATATAATAAACCAATTTCTTTTCAATTATAAATGAGTTTCCACATTAATAAATGTTTCCTTTACCAGCTCGCATAACTATTGTGTCAGTCAAAACTCCAAAGGCATTTCACCAACAGACAAGAAACCTTACTGGAATTTTTTTTCGGTGATGAATATCTATATGAAAAACTACAAAAACAAGCACAATAGTCAAAAGTTAAACAAAAACCCCGTTTAATAGCATATGGTCAACGCCAAAGACATAGAACACACAAACAAACAATCACCAACCAGAACATGGAACAACAGAACAATACTCAACAAACAACACACTACATAATATAATACTGTTAACAAGTCCAAAAATGCCAATCTTTGCTTATTCAAGAGTCATGGCTTTGGATATAACACAAGGGTGAGTCGGAATTATGAGTTTATGTTTTTGGTGTTGACCATGTGCCATTTAACGGGTTTATGTTTAAAATCTTGACAACTGTATTTGTTTCTGTCGTTTTTCATATATCTAATATGTATATCAAAACTACTAAGTAAACACCAGTTCCAAACATATATTGCCTTAGGGGCTCAGGCGGTAAGGCTGTGCACCTAGGGTTTCTTTTGTCGCTGCACATAGTGCAACCAGAGTTTTGGCCCTTGAATCAGCAAAAAGTAGCATATTTGAACTTGCTGACTTTGTGTCGCTCATAACTTTAAACGTTTTAGTCGTACACGTAGGATATTTTTCAGAGAGTTTTTTGATATTATACAGTTGTTGAACTCATAATTCCGATGAACGTTTAAAAAGAAGGCACAAAATAGAGTCCCTAGCGTTGGTGACAAAAAGGTCATTTGGAGACATCAATGTCCAATGGAAAAAATTAATCAAGTCAGTCAGGTAACCAGAAACAAACCTATTTTTAAAAGGCCTAATTGAACTCCGTTCGTTCTCTTTAATTTCAGCCAAACAAATTGATTTATGCTGAAAACACCCAGTTTAGTTCGTTTAATTCATTTCAATTTTGACAACTATATATTACACTGTTTGTAATCGGAATACCTACTTACTCATTGGTTCTTTTTTTAATCGAATTAAAATCTATGTTTAAAAAATGCAGGAATGGACAATGTTTTATATACTCACTCTTTATATAAATGTATGTAAAAGTTGGTATCAAAATCCAACTGTTGTCTTTTCAGTTGAAAGAAAATAATTTTGGTTCATGAAAAAGTAATATGTTTGGGATTAAAATGATTGACTGCTTCTGGTTTGCGCTTTATGGAAATATAAATTCTAAAATAAAACTGACTTACCTTGTTTTTCATTGTATCTTTTAATCTGAAGCTAACACTCATACAGTTTTTTAAAATTAACTAACAACACAAGTCATTAATTTAATATTAGGATATCAGAGGAACCATAACTGGAACAATGTGTGAGAAATTTAGGGAGTAACAAATATTTATTCACAGATGAGGTACAAACACAGGTGACTGTTAATATATACTAAGTGATGCTATAAGCATTGAGACAATGATCTGTGTTTTATCTAAAACACTGAGGAGTTACTTGCAGCCAGATCTTGACTGGACTGGTATGAGAATAAACATTATGTACACATATATTCAGGGATGATAATATTTAGGATTAATCCTGGAATCATAATTGAAAGCTTTTTTTCAAGTATCGTACATTTGTTTTGTGTGCTCTTTTGCAGTACATTAAATTCATTAACAATAGTAAGAAGTACTGGATGGATATATACGGGGTTTCAATCTTCTGTCCTACCTGATACGCTGTGTCAATGCGTGACCATTCCTATCCATGAACATGTTGTACAATTATGAAATAGCAAATTCAGTTAAAATGCAACAATCATTTTCAATCCTCTACGCTTACAATATCAGACCTTGATCAAAGACATTGTTTATAGAATAATACATGGTTGACCATGGCTTTTGATTGATAATTGCCCCATTGGAAGGAATAATTGCCCCGAGGGCTTTAGCTGGGGCAATTATCAACCAAAACCCATGGTCAACCATGTATTATCCTGTATAATACATATGTTTTGTCATTTGTTAATATTTCAAATGGATTTAAAAACATGATTTTGTGTAATAATGAAGGCTATGTTATATTTAGAATGTAGTCTGAAAGTCTTAAAAATTAGATATAACAGAATGGTTTTGACTGGCATTAGCTGCGAAAAATAAGGTTGATCAAGCCTAGAAACAGATTCATACGAATTTCGGCTTGAATGACCCTAGCCATTTCGCTGGAATAATTAACATTTCTCAGCGAATAAAGTAAAACAAAACGTTTCAACAAAGCATTTCCCTGTCTCAATGCTGTATGACCTTTACCGAAGGGTTCGGGTAGTACTCGTTACTGAAACACGAAAGGTGTAATTATTGGTAAAACAAATTTTACTATTATTGCACCGACAGTTCCAATTTAATCCCTTTAAAGCTTTTAACAATGTTTACATGTTTGTCTACCAAGGATACGGCGGCCATTTTTATTTTCGTGAAAATGACGTGAGTGTGCACGTTATCGTCTTCGTCAGGCAATTATGCAATTATCGCACTGACGTGCCATGATAATCTCACGGGCGGGGACGATATTCATTATTGCGGGAACGATAATCATTATTGCGGAAACGAATTTCTATAGTTATATGTTACTATTTATAGTAACATGTGTATTATAAGTGCGTTAAAAATGTTGGCTATACATAAAATTGTGTATGTTAAGAAAACTCATAGTTTTGAAATTATAGCATGTACCTAAATCTTTATTGGTCAGCTCTTAATATTGCAATCAACCTTGGTATAAGTGTTAATAAAGACCTTTTATAGGAATGAGGATTGCGTTTGGGGCCCAAGGTTCAAAGTCAAAGTCACTTTGACTAAATATAGATAACCGTTTGGTACCGAATAAATTTTGTTAGGGTTAACGTATTGTGACCAAACCTGGTATGTAGGAAGAGTTTATTGTGAGATTTTGTTTCCGGTCTATGTCCAGCGTCAACAATTTCTTATAAACATCATCACCTCTTAAACTGCATTGACAATTTGGATAAAACTTCACAGAGATGTTACTTGATTGGTGCCCTTTTAAAAGTGTTCAAAGAAACAATTGCTGCATAACTGTTGTGCCAAACGAAAAACTTTAATAAATCATTCTCGACAAATACCATGAGGCATAGAGCTTAGATAGTTGGTATGTGACATTGTCTAGTGGTTGTCTACCAAGTTTGATCAAGTAATGAGTGTGGGGTCAAAACTACATGCATCGGGGATCACAATTTTCTGTTTTATATCGTGTATGTTGTAGGTAGAGTATATTTGATAGATTTTGGAAAGCTGAAGTGTTTTGGTCTTATTTATTTTGAACAGCTGGAAGGCCTTTTAATTATTTAAAGATGATGATTCATAATAATTAGACTTACCTGTATGCTATACAATTACAGACAATGAATTTATAAACTTTATTCAATGTATAAAATTAACCTTTAGATAGGATGACTTCAAAATATGTTGTTATCTCATCGTGGGAGTCCATGAGCTAAGATATTATTACTTTTTTGACCATTTGTACAATTTGTCCAATATTGTTGGTAGTACATTGTTGATTGTTGGTGGTATCTTGTGAAATAAAGCTTGCCTTATAATTTAATAAGTTGTGAATCTTAATTTAATTTAATGAAAATTGATCTCTTAAATAAATCTGCTAAGGGCTCGACGTAAACATATTTTAAACCTGGACAAGTCGTCCAGTAACTTTGAAAACCTTCTAAACCTACATTAACTGACATAAAAATTCATCCTTACACTAACTATACCATTTAATCTAAATCTCAAATTTCAGTCAACATATTTTTAACATTAATTCAAAAACAAATACAAACATTTTGCAAAAACGTAGCAATAAAGTTTGATTCCTATTAAGGTCTAGATATTAGATTTCAACATTTTCCTGAAGTACAGTAAATAATAATAATATTAAAACAAGCAATCTAAACAAATTTCTAATTAAGAGATTGTTCCACAAACCAAAAAATAGTCTGTTGTTGTAATGCTCTGTGTATTCTATGTAATGTTAGCTTTCGTTTTCAAAATTGCATTTCTTGCGTTGTTTTATAACATTACACAATAACTTCGTAGATATTTACAAAAGGATAGTTGTAATGAAGTAATTAACATGCTCCTCATGCCTACCATCAATATAACTACATCTGCAATTGATATGACAATGCCTGCAAGTCAAACTAAATTATAGATACCCGACTGACCAATCAGTGTCCAGATTGGGCGTTGCTTATCAGTTTTCCGTTACTATCTGCCATGACCTCCGATAATCAGAACTTATCAACATACGTGTAATATTTTGCTTTCGAAGTACCTATTTTTTCAAACTAAGAAAACAACGGCATAGATTTAAAAGTATTCATCCATACAAAGAGAAAGTTTAGACAACAAGAAAAGCCGAAATACTGACGCTTTTCCTTCATGTTGCTTGATTTATGCATTTGTTTGTATTTTTTAAATACAAAAGTTACCTTTAATAGTAGAATAATTTACCCCTTTTACCGCATTTATCGTTTTAATGTTACCGAACGTAGTATATGTATATTGCCATTGTTTGAAACCTTGATTGGCCGTTCTTATATCATTTATTCGATTACTTTCATTTTTATAGATATTACTTAAATAGTACCCCTTTTACCGCATTGATCGTTTTAATGTTACCGAACAAAGTATATGTATATTGTCATTGTTTGAAGACTTGATTGACCGTTCTTATTTCATTTATTCGATTACTTTCATATTTATAGATATTACTTGAATAGTTCATGCATTCTGCTGGGCTTTTTCTCATTGTTATATTGGTATTTCGTATAATCAAACAACAACATGCTATCAGTTTCAGTTTCAAAATGCTTGACTATAAGAACTATTTTCATTTCATGTTTAACATTGTTATCAGTCCTGGTAATACTTTTTATTAGTAATGGTGTTTAGCATTGGCCAGAAATGTACATTTATACAGGTGATTTAATACTTACATGTCAGTGAAAGTTAAATCGGTAAACTACTGTATAATACTTCAGTATAATACTTAATTAGTTTTGCAAAACAGCAATGTATTTATTGGATATCCTTTGCTAAGAATACTTGATCCAGTTGAATTGGAAATGTCTGAATAATGTTTGGATCAGAGTTGATAACATTGTACATTTTCAGAAAAAATAGCAAACAGAATTTAAAGTTAATATTTACAACAATGAGATATATCTCACTCTTGAACAAACCCATCGTAGTGTTTTTTATTGTTCTTTTTTAAATATATAATCCCGTATATCCTATGTTCGTTAATACATGTATGTACGTTAATAACTACATATCATCTTTTATCCATAGGAATATAAATTGTTAAAAACCTCTCTGTAACGAGATAAATAGCATTACATGTTAGAATGTGACTAAATTCGTGATCAAACTGTGTACCTCAGTACAAACAATTCCAACAAAATTTGTTAGAACTAGATTCCTCTATGAACTGTTAAGATAAGAATCAAGCATCAATATTGTTTTCGAAGCCATAATGCCATAATGCAAACACATCCACACAGGGGCGAGCGTTTATCCCGTAGATTGAAAGTTGGTGATCATACTCATATAGACTAACCCGATTGTTCAATGGTAGGGAGTCATCTTCTGTCGCCGAGGGTCCCTGGTTCAGCCCTGGACGCAGTCAAACCGACAGCTAATATCAGTAGCTCACTTGCCTGCCTTATGTGGAATAATAAGTACTAGTTAAACCTAGGAAAGTTGTAAACTAGGTCGCTTTTTCAAATCCTTATTTACTTTTACAAAAAGCTATTATTTTTATATTCCAATAAAACATCAAGCTGAAATCCTTAAGCGTTTCTTCATTCGTTATGTAGATAGTACAATTTTGAGAATAAGCCAGGAATTGGTTGTGGCAATAATACTTAGAAAGTACACAATTTTTAAATGCACATAACAAAGTAATCTTGACAAAATTGAAATGGACGCTTTAAAGCTGATAATACTTCTCGCTTCTGTGAAAGGCTTATCGTATAAAAGAAAAATATAAACATAAAATACCGATACAAATATTGCAAATGCGCTGTTTTAAAATTGGAAGATAGAAAAATCGGTCGGAATTAAAACTTATGCTGGCTAATTTATATCTGTGTGTGTGTTTGTTCGATCCTTCCTTGGGATTTTCGTAATGAACACGAAATAACTTTTGATAACAAAACAAAGCATCAACATTTTAATAACATCATTTCATTCCATGAAAGTTAATGACCCGAACAATTATGCAGTATGGTGGATTAAGTCTACATAATAAATTATGTCTGAATATGTGCATGTGAATAACTGCATATTGATTTTTCTTTTTTATAGCAATGACTATACTGACAAAATGCTTGGGTAAAGCTGGAGCTCAACACGCAGATTATTTAAACATTAATAAGTTGTCCACAGTCGTTCCTTTATATGGTTTGCAAATAAAATTCTTTGATGGGTTTATTGTTATTATTGGATGAATATTGGCCAATTAATAAATGATTCGGTTAACATGACCCAAACAAAAGACATATATAGTTTTATGCAATATGCTGCTGTTGTTGATTTCAAAAAGCAACGAAATGTAACAATTAGCCCCGTTTTTCTTGACTGTGACTTTTCTAAACGAAAACGCCTGCTATTTTGCATATTTGTTAGACATATAGTTTATGTTTTATTTACAACATTACATTTATAACATTTGTCCACAGATGTGTTTGCTAACTTTATTTGTTTTCTTTATTTTCACCTTGACTCCAAACTATTCCTAATCTGTTTTCCAAACCTTATCTTGATAAATATGTCTGGTCCACTGATCAAAAAGTAAAATTAACGCGAGTAATGCAGATCCACAATCCCTTTTCTAATTCCTTATTTGAAGCAGAAAGTGCATCATCATTGCCAGTAAACAAACACAAATGTTATTTGGCGATATATCTAGCCAAATCACCTTGATATGGGGATACCTATCTATGAGTTTATAAACTTTATATCTAGCACACCGCGTTAGAATGACGAAGCGCAAAACATCCAGGGCCTGTATTAACTATCATCACTAGTCTGATTTTGAGACGCAGACTCAGAAATGCCATTACATAACAAAATACGGTTCGACGTATTGTATATGTTACAAATAGAAAGCTCTACATCGAGGCACATATCTTTTGTCGAAATAAATTAAATTACATATATTTTTATTTGTTTAAGAATTTGGTTTCTGAGCCTGAGTCACTATCTCAGACTCAAGATGTAAGTGAATACAGACCCAGAATGTGAAAGGTCCAAGAACCTTACATTTTTTTTAGTTAAATGACCACGCGAAACAAAATGTTTGAATGATGTTTGACTGAGTATAATTGTTCTCCATATGTTGTTCTCCCCATACGATGAATGCATTTAAACAAAAATGCAATTTGATTGAATGTAAGTGCCCTTATTGTCCCAAATGGAAAGCGTATAATTTGTGGCTGTAATAAACTGTGTTCTAGTATGTACTAAGACGGTAGTGTAGCGAAAATATTACGGCTAGAGAGCACCTGTCATTTGATTATGGCACTGAAGAACATAAACGCCTACTCTCCGCACAGACGCACACAATAAAATATTATGTTTTTTCTCAACCCAATCATGACGGCGAACTCAACATGTCGCGAAGTCTCGAAATTAAATAGATAACGTCACTCGAAATCGCGATGGAATTTAACAAGTTTACTGAGGATGGGAATAATTGGGCAAAATGTTGAAAGGTTAAACATTCCTAAATTTAAAAGCAAAGTTAATCGAAACTAACACTCTAACAATATTGACGAAGATCACAAAATGAAAATAAGTGAAGAATAAAATCTCGACAAGGTTCTTAAGTGGCAAATAAACCAAGAGCTCATAAAAAAATGAACCTTAACACACGTACACACTTAAAACACAAGCGTCCTACTGCCTGCTGCCTCTCTTGACGACGACAAAATCATTCATGAGAAAATCTTTACTTTATAAATACTATTGTGTGCACACACTGTTGGATACACTAAACACAACAATTCTGCCTCAGCCTAAGCAAGATGTGTATATATAGGATCTGACACGAGTTGTCATTTAATACAAGATTTTATTAAACGAGTTCATGAAATTTGTTAGTAAGCGAGCCTCTGGCGAGCTTACTAACAACTTTCATGGACGAGTTTAATAAAATTCTTGAATTAAATGACAACGAGTGTCAGATTTGTTTTATCACATGCTTAAAACGGTGTTTTTATTACCAATTAAGTTCCAAATTCTGAACCGATTGTTTGACAGCCAAAGTACTCAGAGTAGAATGTCAACGATGCGCCATATAAATAGTTCCAAATTAAAATGACAAAAGTAACTAGCAGTTATCAAGTTTTAAAATCTGATAAAGCGCTTAACAAGTCACAAATATAAAAAAATGTGTAGTAAAATATCCAAGAACATGAATAACGAACGATTTTAACCAAAAAACCCCAATAAGTACACAATTTGGTGGCGTCACACTCAGAGTACATGCATTTACGCGGTTTATGTGACCTACATCGGTCTGTCAAGTTTTACTGTGTGCACGGATTTAAACGTTATTCGCTGTCGCTTTCTACGATGATTTTGCAGCGTTTTCTTGGTGTACATGGTGTTTCACAACATGCAGATGATAACGGCGAAGCCTTACTCTGTACTGCATGGATGTTGATGTTGAAAAAGTTAATTTCCACCAGGAATGTTTCCAGAGAACATGATGTTCTAGCCGCCATGGGATGTGTCATGAGATTTCTGTGCAGCGGAATTCGTATTTGTGTTTTCGGAAACCGACAGCTAATTAAATCGGCAAGCAAATGGCATTGATTGCATATTGCTTGTGTTGGTCAAGATGGAGATGTTTGAAATGTTCTTGTGGTGTTTGTCACTATTGTGGCTGTATTTGTTGACTGACTGGATATTTCTGTGACTAGTAATCTGCATTATCTGGATGGCGGAACATTGTTATCAGAAAGTTTTTGTACAAGATGCTTTCTGGCACAATGATTCGTTAGCCATTTCTCTCCCGGAAGTCTTACAGCTTCATTATTACGGTAAGTATTTGTTGGCATTTAAACCATTTTGTTTACAAACAATGCGGATGGATATCTAGGTTGCGTGTGATTAGTCTGACCAATAGAAATGTCTGATAGGTTATCTTACACATGTGTAAGATAAGAATATTCGTAATGGGTATATTACACGGAAAACAAAGGTAAGCATGTGATAAATATATATTAGTGCAGAGCTTAGCTGACTGAAATGAAACTGTCAGCACCGAAAAGGAAAAACAAGCAGGACGATAAAAAGAACACTTGTACATCTTGGATTTCTTCCCTGCTGAGTTTTCTTGTGACAGGGTTTCTATGTATGTAATTAAAAATCTTCGGGAAAGCTGATATGATTAAGGCGTTCGTATGTTTCGTATTCAATTGCGGAGAGATATATCGGGGTCTAGCAGTTAATGTTTTACTTGTGGTATCGTAATATAGAAAGACGAATTGGTGAACAGCGTATTTTTTTAATTATTGAAAACTATGGAAGTTAACAACTCATCACAAGTTGATCTTTTGAAATATGCTTTCTCTATAAAGACAAATGGAATAGTAATAATGACACATGCAAACCATAAACGTTTTTGACTAATCAAGCATATTCTCTCATAAAACACGCAATTTGATTGGACGATACATCACTTATATATATTTGTTTATTTTCACACAGGGTTTAGAAAAGAAGACCGACATCGTCGTAAGCACATAAATAAAGTGCCACCGAAACAAACATTTTGTACAAATGTGCTACCACAATTGTTGTTGAAGATGAGTTTGGCACAGAAAAAGTACAGGGATAACTCCATCAATACTATTCAACGTACTCTTGTTATTTTTCATTCCCTTAGTATTTATATTTTTGCATTTTGTAAACTGTTCAAACTACGCGATATGCGAACAACATTTTAAATATACATTAATTTATGCTTTTGCTTCTGAATGCAAACAAATTAGATAACTATCATGACTGCAGTATATGGAGCAATTAAAGCAAACCTTGAACATGGTGATTGAGTTAAATTTAGTATGTCCAAAACATTCCATTTGACGGTCCGTGTTGTCTTTGCATTTCGTTAGTAAAGATAATACGTTATTTGCAGAAATCATCGAGGTCTTGTCTAGTTGTTCAAGATATATAGATTTAAATGTGCTTTGAATTTCGATTAACCATTTTGAATTGGTAGACGTTTCGGTGATATTCCATTTCAGGCTGAATTGTTACTCTGGTTATCGTAGCGACCATGTTCTATTACTTGCTGAATTGTTGTTATAGCGCGAATTGTCATTCTGTACAGTTAGTTGGTTGAGAAATTAAATATGATCCTTCTTCGTTTTGGGGGGTTTGTTTTAAGTTTTGCCATGCAAAACCATCCTTGTAAACCCTTATTAAATTATGAAATGTCTAATCAGGTATAGATTTTCTTGTTCATATTTTTTAACTGTTTTTATTGTAGTAGTTTTTTTATCTTTTTTTATTAAACGTAAAAATGTAAAAGCTGTGATTTTAATTTAGCACATATACTATCACTACTCATAATTACATTGTAAGTTTCAATTTTTGAATAGCTCCACAAACTATTGCCTCTTTCAATGCGTGATAAGCTTTTGTTCACACATACATGCATTTGCTTAGAGAAACAATCAAAAGGAATCGCATCTTCCCGGTCACTGTTTTTATTGTTATCCTGAACACATGAAGTGTGCAAATGTTTTTAAGACAAATAAAATATGTAACAGTTTTGTTTGATCTTTCCAAACATTCATTTTGTCTACTATCGTACTTGCACCCATTGTGTTTAACGGAGAAAAAGTTCTCAGTTAACTAGTAAACTGCTTCTACCAACTTTGTGCTTGCGTTACAAACACTTAATTGTGATTTTTAGGTAGTTTGCTCGGGTCACTCTGGTGTTCTCTTCGAGAATAGACCACACTCTCGCACAACATTATGCCAAGGTCAGTTTATAAAAGTTCATAATCCGTGTAACATAAATCAAGTCTATAAACGGTGTTCAACTGTATATCTTCAAAAACGATACACAAGTATTTAAAGTATCGTGCATATTTATACCGTGTACACACAGTATAGAGATGTTTGGTTCGAGAATATTTATGAGATGTTCTCAAAAATAATCATTTTTTAATAATGTATAAGAGAATTTGTCTAAACTTGTTAATATTCTGTTGTGATATACTTGTTTTATAAGTTTTTTGTTTACCAAAGATACTTTCGTATGTACATTTTATTTCATGTATATATTTGATCACTGGTCTGATAGGAATATGTATTTATCGTTCAATTTCATGAATTAACTATTTTATCGTCTTTGAAAATCAAGGACAGACCAAGAACTAACGGGAACAGTCATGATGAATATGTATACACTCGCATATATTATATCTATATTAATCACTTGCTCACACTGATCTCCATGTCTGGCTCCATCAATGTGTATGTATTTAAAACTAGAGTGCAGTAGATAAAATACGTGCTTGACCTTCCATTGCTGTCTGATTACGAACTAATATGCGTCAAATATATTGATGACATAACCTATGACTTTTCACTTTAAGGGTGTATTGCAGCAAATAAAATATGTTTGGTCGTTCGAAATCTGCAGCATTAATTATTCTTTGAGGTTTGATAAACCCTTTGTCAAGATGGGGAAACGGTTGAAATTCCAATCTAATTTATTTGCTAAGGCTTATAAAAAAAACTATTTGGATAATTTGGCAATCACATCGGTACAATAAGGAGTCTTTGAAGGAGAACATATCGACATTTTGATCGTCATTTGCCTTTCATGTATATCTTAATGAGTGCAAAAAGTACTGCCTCTGAGTAAGTTACTACCGCATTCGCCTTTCGGGCATAATTCCATTTGTGTAGTAACCAAATCAATACCATTAAAGTAGATTTGATATAGAGGTTGACCGTTTGTTTCAAAAAATGTCTACCGTTTTAGGTATATATTTTTTTCGAAACCTTTTGATCATTTCTTAATGATAACACTTTGTTAGTGCATCTTTCGTTGGAGGTATCGCTATTATGTTCTGTCTTTTGTCAACTCAAAAATGATAGCAACTGTTGCATGCAAAAACATTATCTCATTGAAATAAAAACAAGAAATATATTTGTTTCATATCATTTTATTGTTTTCCGTTTCAATATTCAATTTCATCTCATTAACAACATGAATGCAATTTATTGACAATAGAGAATGTCTTTATGACATGTACACAATGGGGCGCACTGCCTGAGTTTCAATATGTACAACATCAATATTTTAACGAACAGAAACAAATATAGTTTCGATCTTCGACCTAACACATAATGAGTACAATGAAAACATGAGATATGTTGAAATGTAACAAATAAAAGATTTTTTACAGAAATATACAGACAATACTTAAGTCAGACAGTCTATTGATACTACTGATTCAGCAACATGAACGATAAAGTCAGAATGGTGTTCAGCTGTTGTATGTCGGCTGCTTTCGTTTAATCAAGGCAATATCCATCGTTCGATCATGTGATATGTTCGACACCACAAACATCACTTTCCCGCTAGATTACCATTGAGATCTCTGAGGTAGTTGACCGCAGTGTATTTACATATCACTGTCAAGTTATTGTTTATATAAGCCAACACTTGACATTTCTTGAAAGTTTGTTCTCCCTGCTATCGTTTTCCCCATAAACTTGAAGAGCAACTTGGTTGAACGCTGGAGTTTAGCCAGGTTTAAGAAGTTAAGGAATACAACACGTCTCCACCGTGGCTGCGCACAGTCCAGAGTTGGGTAGGGCGCCTGGAGATGAAACCATGACCTGACGAAGACATCACTGCGGATATGATAGCTTCCCGAGCGAACTCCGAACCGATCAGGCTCTCCTCACACAGATCCACGCTAGCACATACGTTAGGCAGAACGATCGACATGACTTCGACTGGCTTCAAGTAACTCAAATAACTCTGTTGCAGTGTTCTTTTGAAAACCAATTTAGTTATATTCTGTGTACGTTAGTGTTCTTTTGTAGTAGCTTGTGTAAGCTCAGAAAGTTTTGATCAGGTATATCGTTTCATATCTCTTATATAGTACTTCAAGCATGCATTCTTACTTTATCGATAGAAGAAAGCCGATACCTCGTTACCATATCACGACGAACTACCAACCAATGCGCTACAGATATGCTGTTCACGCCCATTTCATACGCTTGACTACTGTCAGTCATTATTCGTAGAAAAAAAATATAAGGAGTTGTAAGGCTAAGCTTCCACATATTCGCTGTTTCATTCACTAATTGTTAGTTTTCATCATTTTTCCTAAAAAGGTCATGTTTCTTTTACAATATTTTATACTCAATTTTACGGCTGTCTATTTGCCATTCTTGTTTGTATTTGGGTTTTTTCTTTGAATAGAATGTTCTCATAACCTAACAGAGAGCCTGAACTTTAGCACGGTAAGAGTATGTTGAATACTTTAACCATAATAATTTATATGATTGCATTTTATATTAAACAGTACCTTTAGTGTAATTTAGAGTAATAATTTGTTTGTATTTAAAGAATGAAAGGGATTTTCCTCCGTGGAAATTTTTAATATCGAATATGACTTATTGATCTAAAACAAGTGAATTGCCCCCATCATGTGGTGCTTGTTGCTGTTTAGTGAAATTGGCCCAACATAAAATGTGTTTAAACATGAACAAATCGGCCGTATAATACCTTTGTAAGTGCAGTAGCGGTCGAAAAGATAAATAATGCAAATATTCAATAACATATAGCTAAAACAGGTACAACAATGGTAAACTAGAGCCGAAAACACAGTTTCAAGTCACGCAATTTTCTATTTTCACTTTTTAAACAATCAATCGTTCAGCTTATACATTCAATAACTTTTTTGTAAAGGCCTCTAGAAACATAGGTTAAAAAAACGAGAGAAGCTTACACGTGTGGTCTCCGGGTAGGCGTATTAATATTGCGAGAAAGGTGATATAACTTACTTACCAGGTGAAAATACATCCTTGAAACACCGAAATTCCTTTCAACGCCGCCATTTTATTCGGCTTCACACAATTTCCTTCACTTAAAATTCGGCGAACACATTTCAAGTTTCAAGTTTTGGCCCTTGGATCAGCAAAAATAGCATATTTGGACTTGCATACACTCAGGTGATTTTTAAGAGAGATACTTGATAATATAAGTTCCGGAACTCATTATTCCGTTGCACATTTTCTCGTATGGAGAAAGCTTAAAATAATGTATTTTGTGACAAACAAGTCATATGGGGCATCAGTGTCCTTAGGAAATTATAAATCCAACACAGTCAGTAACCTGCAGCAAACCAATTTCTTAAAGGCCTAATGGAACTAGTTTTGTTCTTTTTAATTACAGTCAAGCAAATTGATTTATGCTGAAAACGCCAAATTAACGTCATTGTTTTTCAGTAATGGGAATGTTTATACTAAATAACTTTCAATCTTTTACAATTCTATACAGTGAGATAAAACCTGTTTGGCTTAAACTGTTGGAAGTGTGTTTAATTCGTTTCTGGATATATATAACAATGATATAATTATTTCAATCAATAATTCAATACTATGATATATAAGATCCATGTTGATTAGTACCATTATTACTGCCTTTCGTAATTAGAATCCTATCCAATCAGTTATTCTTAATTAATGAAACTAAAATCTATGTTTAAGAAATGCAGGAATGCAACAATGTTTTATATACTCACTCATTATAAATGTTCAAGTTGGTATTAAAGTCCAACAAGGAAATAAATTTTGGGTCATGGAAAACTGGTAATTTGTTTGGGATTGTAGTATGTATTATGGGGGATAGGTTGTGCCTTACGGAAATATAAATGCTGAAATTGAACTGCCTTACCTTGTTTTCCATTGTATCTTTTAAGCTAATGGTAAAACCCCTACAGTTTCTCATGATTAATTGACAACATAAGTCATTGATTTAATATTATGATATCAGACGAACCATAAATGGAACAATGTGTGAGAAATTGAGGGAGTAACAAAAGTTTGTTCTCAAATAAGGTGCAGACACAGGTGACTGTTAATATATACTAAGTGATGTTATCAGTATTGCGATTTTGATATGTTGTTCTCATTTAAACCACTAGGGAGTTACTTGCAGCCAGATCTGGGCTGGACTAGTATAAGGATAAACATTATGTACGTATATAATTATGGATGGTAGCATTTAGGATATATCCTGGAATCATGATTGAAAGCTTATTTTCAATAATCGTATATCTGCTGTGTTTTTTTGCAGAATATTGAATGCATTATGAATAGTCAGAAGTATTCTGAAACATATGGCTTTGGAAACTGGAATCTTAGCCCCTGATATATTGAGTCAATAAGTGACTATTCTTATCCATGAACATGTTGAACAATTATGAAATAGCGAAATATTTAGTAAAACTGCAACAATCATTTTCAATCCTCATGCTGATTATGGTTTAAAACTCATAGTTTTGAAATCATAGCACGCACCTGAATCAGCCGTTATTTTTGCAACCAATTTTGGTACATGTATATAGAAAAAGTTTATAAAGGCCTTTTATGGGATTGCTGGTGTGGCATCAAGCGTCAAAGTCACTTTCACAAAATAATGTCTAGAGCTTAGATATTTGGTGGGTGACATGCGTCTAGTGGTTGTCTACAAAATTGTATGTGTATATTGGAAGTTGAGAATATTTATAGATTTTGGAAATCTGATGAATTTTGGTTCTTATTTATTTTGAATAGCTAAACGCTTTCAAATTCCCTAAAGATGATGATTCATAAGAATCTAACTACATTGCCATCCTCACATATGAAAGAAAACCTTATAAAACTCTTTGGTATTGACATTAAGGTCGTACAATTTAAAGCAAATAATTAGACAATTTCTGTGTTTTTCGTTCATAAGAAAATAGAAAATATATTTATAGACAGTTAAAAACTACTGTTTTTGTCTTTACCATGAACAACTATGTTTCATAACTTACTTGAAGCTATTTACATCTTACAAATAGTCATTCTAACATATGAAAGAATGTCGTTAAGACGTTTGGGTGTTGACGTTAATTTCGTTTAATTCTAAGAAAAACAAATATGTTAAACGATGAAAGCAATATTGCTTTGCATTTTTCAAAGTATTTGTCCAACAACATTTGTTATATTGTAAAAGTTACAACAGGCAAATTGATTTATTATCTAATATAGACATCGTTGCAAACGTGCTTTCCTATTTTCTTTATTTTAGTAAAATCGTCGTCAGGCTCGCTTATGAAAGAAAGCCTTTTAATCATTATAGGTGTTGCCTTTAATGTCTAACATATCCTGGAAAATATATTAATTTAGTCAAAACTCATTTCACGTTTCTCTCTTGCCGCTATCTATTATACGAATGATAATAGCGTAAATTTATTTGTTATCTTATATTGACTTATGGTCAAACATGTTTTTCAATTTATTTATTTTATTAAATCTTCGCCATCCTCGCTTATGAAAGAACACCGCTAAGACGTTATGGGTGTTGCCTTTAATTTCTTACCATTCGAAGAAAATCTAAGTAAAATTAGTAGATTAATTAAGCCAAAATGTAAAGGTGTTGGTAAATATTCTACACCTGACAACGCACACCACGTTATTGTTTTATAATATACGTCATAGTATTCGTGTTAATTTTTGTTTCTTCTTATATTAAAAACGTGTTTTGTTTCCCGTATCCTTAACTTTTCAAAATCATCACCTCTTAAGAAAGAAAGCCGTTAAGAAGTTGTGGGTGTTGCCTTTAATTTCCCATCGTTCAAAGCAAGTATCAACGAAGAACTGAGAACGTAGCGTTGTAGTTTTTAATTTTGTGACGGTGATTACTCTCAGCTTTCCTATATTCTTAAATATATAATACTATATACTATATAGTTTGTTACAAACAGGCATGTATGTTGTTTCATGTAATAAAAACCTTTAATTTCGCAGCAAATGATTACGAAATGTGAAAATGTAACAGTCCTGGGCTTGGTGACAGATATCAATTTTGTCAATCTCCGGTAAGACATCTATGTAATCTAAACTAAATATTTTAAGCTTACTTTACTATTGACCTTTTCGGTTTTATAAATGCCAATTGTTTTTCTTTTGTAAATCAAAATTGTGTTTTCGTTATGTACAATGTCAAATGTCGTTCCAAAATGACATTCATTTTTCATGTCAAATGTCTTATGTCATGCAAGCGCTAGATTCAAATTTTGAATGTGCAATTTAATACATAAATCATTATGAATGTCTGTACATCCATCACATGGATTGTGGTCAACTAGCCATATACGTAGGTTTCCTCCGGGTATTGCAGTTTCTCCCACTACTCGAAACCACACATGCGCATCAAGTCTTGTCAATGAAGATAAAAAAATATTGCAAGGGATTAATTCGGATTAAATGATCAGATAGCTTAAAGGAGGAATTTTAAAGAAATATATTTTGCAATGCTGCCAAATAGATTGTATGACTCTGTGATTTCGAATGATTAGAACTCGATTGATGTGACTGTTCGGGGTTTAAAACTTAGTAAATGAAGCTTCTTTTAGTGGTGTAGAGGGTAATATAAATCGGCAAATACTCGTTGAAAAAGGTTTATTATAAACGCTGATACGAGGTTTAAAGAGAGCGCTTAAATTAATGAAAACGAAAAAAAATCCAAGCGATTTTTGGAAGTATTGGAAAACATAAATGTATTTCTTTTAAAATTGCTAAGTCTATATACGGTAGTGCGTTTGTTTTTGATATGGTACTATTGTTTACATAAAATTTACGTTTTGTGTGAAAGTCATAACATCTCAAACAAATTTGATAACAAGCCATATTGCTTGCGCCACTCCAGAGTTATCGCCCTGATATTATAGAGATTGCCTACAATAGCTCTTGTCCAATCATTTTTAGAATACTGTGTCACCGTATTGTTTATTGAAATACTATCTTAGAGAAGTCATAACTAGTCATATCGATTGAGTCATTCAAGAGTTACCGCTCTTTAATTATATAAATATCTTATATCATAATTGCCGATCAAAAACTTAGGAATACTTTGTCCACTATTCGCAAAATTTGGTCAGAATGTGTATGGTCATTATATCCGAACAACTGATAAATCCCCATATCGCTTGAGTCTCTCGTGATTTACTGCCCTTTAATTATAGAAATTACCTAATATCGGTATTTGTCTGATTGTTAACTTTAGAAGCCCTTGTCCAATCATAACACAATTCATTCAACAAATGTATGTGCATAATATCTCAATAACAAGTCATGTCGCCTCTGGCAGTCCAGAATTATGACTTTTGAATCTGTTAAAACCTGTATTAACAGTGTCCGCTCTTTTTTTTTTTTGCTTTACGAACAACCACTTCACACCAAACTTGGAAGCTCTTGTCTAATACTAGTAACCATGAACTTGACCTTGACCCAATAAACCTCAGAAGGTATTCCCTGCTAAGATGTATTAAAAACAAAATATGATAAAACAAAATAAGCAGATACATGTATACGCATTATAGTATTTCATGTGCTGGGTAATATCTATTACAATATTAATACGTACATACTTTTATATAAAACAAAATGTGAAAAAAACACTCTGACTTTTGGAGATTTTGTGCAGCGCAGAAAGAGTTCCCGTTTATTTATAGGTTTAATCAAAGAATAAACAAAGGTCATTTTATCTATCCTAAGGAGTTCCAAAATGTTCAAGTCCTGAACACCGCTTTAATCTTAAATCGATTCCTGATATAAATAAAACACTGCCTTCAATGGACTCTCAGTTGGCAATAGTTTACTCTTTTTGCATTTATTTTTACCCATTGTATCCATTGTAATATGCTATAAAATGAATATACATAAAGGCCATGGTAAATTTAGCACAGTACTGTGTGGTTCTTGCTGAATCATTGAATGGTGTTATTATTTGATGTTTAAAGGGAGACACCTGTTGACTTTACATTCTTGTTTTTCATATCTTTATTGCGTCCCTTTAGGATATTTGGGTAGTTTATAAATGTATTCGTCAACATGATAGTCAATATGAATTGCCTAAAGGAAAGCTTTTTTATGTTTTATTTTTTTTAATTCTAGTAATACGTTAATTATGAAAATATTATTTAACAAAAGCATGAAAGAGTGTCATAAGCAAAATTTCACCTTATAAATGTTATCTCATCATAATCAAGAAATTCTCACGGGCGTTAGTGGAAATCATTAGCAAATTGGCTCATAAATCAATGTGATTTTTTTATTTATTTTACGAGATTCTCCAGAGGACAGATATACTTCTGAGACTCAAATACAAGTGACATTCAGCAATAAAGTATTATTTGTACAAGCAATATACTATAAATATTATATATGTATATGTAATCAAATGTATGTTTATCCCATAAAACGTCCAAATCACTCTCCATTGTCTGCAAGATTTCAATTGGTACATTTTTTTATCTGATTTAATATATTTGAAATAAGTGAAGTAGAGACAGTCGAAGCAACCTCCAAGTAGGTATGTCAAATGACGTTGTTTTCATCGTTGCAAAAGATATTAAGGCAGCACTAAATTCCAAAAGAGAAGAACATGGTATCTCTAATGAAATATCTTTGAGATAAATAAGGCAGGTGCTTGAAAAGCTATCCACAATAGCACAATAGTAGGTTCATTAATCACTAATGCTGCACATGGTTTTCGTTAAATTTGACTTCCTATATTAGCTTCACAAATTCAGTTTCTTTTGCCTGATTTCGATTGTTTTAAACTGGTCTTTTATTCGGTTTCGAAAGTTCAAATCTCCCATCCATATGACGTGAAACACACAGAAATAAATCGGCCTAAATGAAGTATAGAGCCTTTTTTCTTTGAATACAATGGTATATTGTTTCAACATAAGAATCTTTGGAATTTATACACATCATAAAATTCAATACTATAAACAAATAGTTGGTGTCCGAATAACGCATAACGCTCTGAGATAAAATTTGTTATATTTGTTTGTTCGAAAGTAAGTCAGGGTTCTATAGAATAATATGAATATGAAACAAATTTACAAGTCTTATATAAAGCTAACGACTGATGCACTTCTTGTAAACAAGACCACGACCAGGAGTGAACTGTGAGTGCACTACGTAGTGAACTGTCTAACCTGTCTTTATATATATTAGCACAACTTTAACAAGTATATATATATATATATATATATATATATATATATATATATACGCAAATATGTCTACACATGTGACGTTGCGTAGCAATAACTCATTTATTATAAGCCTTGATAATTACAAACAAAATCGGTCGGCTTATTAAATAAAAGAATGCCCATATGATGTTGCTATTTTATTTGGTTATATTTATTGATTACTGTTATTGAATATGTATTGTTATCAGAATACGAGTATAGTATGTTATGTGATCGTGTTATATTGTGTTGAAACAAAAAGTTCATTGATTAATTTTAAGCATAATGTATTAATTGAACGTACTTATCTTTTAAATTGTGTAAGGATAAAGGAGACATTGAACATCGGTCGGAATTACAATATATGCTGCCAAGGTTATATCTTAAAATGGTCGATCTTTCCTTTAAATTATTAGTAATGAATAAGTGATAACCTTTAAAATAATACCAATACAAATCATCAACATTTAACATTTTTGTGAATGGCTTAATGAAATAAAAAAAAAACTTATATGGATATCAGAAACCTAAAGTTATGTGAAGAGTAAATTTGTATTATTTCATAAGCTTCAGGATGAATATTAATGTGAAAAGAAAATTTATTCATCCTGTATTTGGCCATCGAGCCAAAAATATCCCTAAAATAATGAATCTTTACCCGAACAATTATACAGAATGGTGGATAAAGTCTACATTATAAATTATGTCGAAAAATGTGTGCATGTGAATACCTGCATATTGATATCCTTTTTATAGAAATGAGTATACTGTCAAAATGTTTTAGGTAAAGCTGGAGCTCAACAAGCAGATTGATAAAACATTGAGTAGTTTTCCACGGTCGTTACTTTGTTTAGGTTCTTTTCACCCAATGAATAAATACTTCGGTAATTTTGACCAAACGAAAGACTTGATGATAGAGTTCATGATTTATATACAACATGACAATTATTACATTTGTCCACATACGTGTTTGCTAAATTGCTTGGTTTTCTTTATTTTCACCGTGACTCCAAACTATTCCAAATCTGTTTTCCAAACCTTCGCATGGTTAGTATGTCTGGTTCAATGATCTAATAATAGTATTAATGAGAGTAATGTATATCCACAATTCCTTTTCTAGCACATCGGATAGGTATTTCCGGTAAATTCAGCCGTGCTGGAAAAGTTCATCTGGCATCCCCCCTTGCCAGATGAGTCACGCTCTCTGACGTAATACTTTTCATTTCTTTTATTTTACTCTTTATGTAACCATAATTATGAGATTTCAATAGATGAGTTCCATAAACATTAACTTTACAAAAACACACCTTCAAAACAAAACAAAATAACCCTTTAATGACGTGAAACTGGAGGAACTTCTTGACGTATGCAGTGAATAAAAATTACTGCGCGCCATGACGTCAGTTAACATCATCGCACGTGCTTTTTGGTGAAATTTACAAAACTGCGCTTTTCTATGCATTTTTCACCAAAAAATGTAATTTAAGGTATGCTAGAAAAAAATATCTATCATATGTGTCCGTTCCGGATCGAAAAAGCCTCGTTACCTGGCAACGCAGGTGCCCTCGGGTCGGATTTTTCGATCCGGAACGAAAACACATGACAGATATTATTAGTCTAATTCCTTATTTGAAGCAGAAGGTGTACCATCATTGCCAGTAAACAAACAAAAATAGAATTTGGCGGTATATCTAGCCAAACCACCTTTACATGGGGATATCTATCTAATTAGCTATGAGTTTATAAACTTTATATCTGGCACTCCGCGTTAGAATGACAAAGCGCAATACACCCAAGGCCTGTATTAACTATCATCTTTATTCTGATTTTGAGACGCAGACTCAGGAATGCCATTACATTACCAAATACGGTTCAACGTATTGTATATGTTACAAATAGCAAGCTCTACATCAAGGCACATATCTTTTGTCGAAATAAATTATATAACAAATCTTTTGAATAGTTTAAGAATTCGGTTTCTGAGCCTCATTCACAAGCTCAGACTCAAGATGTTAGTGAATACAGACCCAGAATGTGAAAGGTCCAAGAACCTCACCATTTTTTAGTTAAATGACCACGCGAAACAAAATGTTTGAATGATGTTTGACTGAGTATAATAGTTCTCCATATGCTGTTCTCCCCATACGATGAATGCATTCAAACAAAAGTGCAATTTGATTGAATGTTAGTGCCCTTATTGTCCCAAATGGAAAGCGTATAATTTGTGGCTGTAATAAACTGTATTCTAGAATGTACTAAGAATGTAGTGTAGCGAAAATATTACGGCTAGAGAACACCTGTCACTTCATTATGGCACTGAAGAACATAAATACCTACTCTCCGCACAGACGCACACAATAAAATATTTTGGTTTTTCTCAACCCAATTATGACGGCGAGCTCAACATAACATGTCGAGGAGTCTCGAAATTTAATAGATAACGTCACTCGATGGAATTTAACAAGTTTACTGAGGATGGGAATAATTGGGCAAAATGTTGAAAGGTTACACATTCCTAAATTTAAAAAAAAAAAGTAAATCGAAACTAACACTCTAACAATATTGACGAAGATCACAAAAATGAAAATAAGTGAAGAATACAATCTAGACAATGTTCTTAAGTGGCAAATAAACCAAGAGCTCATAGAAAAATAAATAAATTGAACCTTAACACACGTACACACTGAAAACACAAGCGTCCTGCTGACTGCTGCCTCTCTTGACGAAATCATTCATGAGAAAATCTTTACTTTATAAATACTATTGTGTGCACACACTGTTGAATACACTAAACACAACAATTCTGCTTCAGCCTAAGCTAGATGTGTATATTTATATTTGTGCAGAGCTTAGCTGACTGAAATGAAGCTGTCAGCACCGAAAAGGAAAAACAAGCAGGACGATAAAAAGAACACTTGTACATCTTGAATTTCTTCCCTGCTGAGTTTTCTTGTGACAGGGTTTCTATGTATGTAATTAAAAATCTTCGGGAGAGCTGATATGATTAAGGTGTTCGTATGTTTCGTATTCAATTGCGGAGAGATATATTGGGGTCGTGTAGTTTATTTTTTAGTTGTAGTATCGTAATATCGAAAGACGAATTGGTGAACAGCGTATTTTTTAATTATTGAAAACTATGGAAGTTAACAACTCATCACAAGTTGATCTTTTGAAATATGCTTTCTCTATAAAGACAAATGGAATAGATATAATGACACATGTAAACCATAAACGTTTTTGACTAATCAAGCATATTCTCTCATATAACACGCCATTTGATAGGACGATACATCATTACATATATTTTTAATTATTACACAGGGTTTAGAAAAGAAGACCGACATCGTCGTAAGCACATAAATAAAGTGCCACCGAAACAAACATTTTGTACAAATGTGCTACCACAATTGTTGTTGAAGATGAGTTTGGCACTTTGCTTGTAATGCAATCACAGAAAAAGTACAGGGATAACTCCATCAATACTATTCAACATACTCTTGTAATTCTTCATTCCCTTAGTATTTATATTTTTGCATTTTGTATACTGTTCAAACTACGCGATATGCGAACAACATTTTAAATAATTTATACTTTCGCTTCTGAATGCAAACAAATTAGATAACTATCATGACTGCAGTATATGGAGCAATTAAAGCAAACCTTGAACATGGGGATTGAGTTAAATTTAGTATGTCCAAAACATTCCATTTGACGGTCCGTGTTGTCTTTGCATTTCGTTAGTAAAGATAATACGTTATTTGCAGAAATCATCGAGGTCTTGTCTGGTTGTTCAAGATATATAGATTTAAATGTGCCTTGAATTTCGATTAACCATTTTGAATTGGTAGACGTTTCGGTGATATTCCATTTCAGACTGAATTGATACTCTGATTATCGTTGCGACCATGCTCTATTACTTGCTGAATTGTTGTTTTAGCGCGAATTGTCATTCTGTACAGTTAGTTCCATTGGTTGAGAAATTAAATATGATCCTTCTACGTTTTTGGGGGTTTTTTTTGCCATGCAAAACCATCCTTGTAAACCCTTATTAAATTATGAAATGTCTAATTAGATATAGATTTTCTTGTTAATATTTTTAACTGTTTTCATTGTAGTAGTTTTTTATCTTTTTTTATTAAACGTAAAAATGTAAAAGCTGTGATTTTAATTTAGCACATATACTATAACTACTCATAATTACATTGTAAGTTTCAATTTTTGAACAGCTCCACAAACTATTGCCTCTTTCAATGCGTGATAAGCTTTTGTTCACACATACATGCATTTGCTTAGAGAAACAATCAAAAGGAATCGCACCTTCCCGGTCACTGTTTTTATTGTTATCCTGAGCACATGTAGTGTGCAAATGTTTTTAAGACAAATAAAATATGTAACAGTTTTGCCTAATGTTTGATCATTCCAAACAGTCATGTTGTCTACTATCGTACTTGCACCCATTGTGTTTAACGGAAAAAAAGTTCTCAGTTAATTAGTAAACTGTTTCTACCAACTTTGTGCTCAACGATGTTGAACTGTACATCTTCAAAAACGATACACAAGTATTTAAAGTATCGTGCATATTTATACCGTGTACACACAGTATAGAGATGTTTGGTTCGAGAATATTTATGAGATGTTCTCAAAAATAATCATTTTTTAATAATGTATAAGATAATTTGTCTAAACTTGTTAATTTTCTGTTGTGATATACTTGTTTTATAAGTTTTTTGTTTACCAAAGATACTTTCGTATGTACATTTTATTTCATGTATATATTTGATCACTGGTCTGATAGGAATATGTATTTTTCGTTCAATTTCATGAATTAACTATTTTATTCGTCTTTGAAAATCAAGGACAGACCAAGAACTAACGGGAACAGTCATGATGAATATGTATACACTCGCATATATTATATCTATATTAATCACTTGCTCACACTGATCTCCATGTCTGGCTCCATCAATGTGTATGTATTTAAAACTAGGGTGCAGTAGATAAAATACGTGCTTGACCTTCCATTGCTGTCTGATTACGAACTAATATGCGTCAAATATATTGATGACATAATCTATGACTTTTCACATTAAGGGTGTATTGCAGCAAATAAAATATGTTTGGTCGTTCGAAATCTGCAGCATTAATTATTCTTTGAGGTTTGATAAACCCTTTGTCAAGATGGGGAAACGGTTGAAATTCCAATCTAATTTATTTGCTAAGGCTTATAAAGAAAACTATTTGGATAATTTGGCAATCACATCGGTACAATAAGGAGTCTTTGAAGGAGAACATATCGACATTTTGATCGTCATTTGCCTTTCATGTATATCTTAATGAGTGCGAAAAGTACTGCCTCTGAGTAAGTTACTACCGCATTCGCATTTCGGGCATAATTCTATTTGTGTAGTAACCAAATCAATACCATTAAAGTAGCTTTGATATAGAGGTTGACGTTTGTTTCAAAAAATGTCTACCGTTTTAGATATATATATTTTTTCGAAACCTTTTGATCATTTCTTAATGATAACACTTTGTTAGTGCATCTTTCGTTGGAGGTATCGCTATTATGTTCTGTCTTTTGTCAACTCAAAAATGATAGCAACTATTGCAGGCAAAAACATTATCTCCTTGAAATAAAAACAAGAAATATATTTGTTTCATATGATTTTATTGTTTTCCGTTTCAATATTCAATTTCATCTCATTAACAACATAAATGCAATTTATTGACAATAGAGAATGTCTTTATGACATGTACACAATGGGGCGCACTGCCTGAGTTTCAATATGTACAACATCAATATTTTAACGAACAGAAACAAATATAGTTTCGATCTTCGACCTAACACATAATGAGTACAATGAAAACATGAGATATGTTGAAATGTTACAAATAAAAGATTTTTTACAGAAATATACAGACAATACTTAAGTCAGACAGTCTAGTGATACTACTGATTAAGCAACATGAACGATAAAGTCAGAATGGTGTTCAGCTGTTGTATGTCGACTGCTTTCCTTTAATCAAGGCAATATCCATCGTTCGATCATGTGATATGTTCGACCCACAAACATCACTTTCCCGCTAGATTACCATTGAGATCTCTGAGGTAGTTGACCGCAGTGTATTTACATATCACTGTCAAGTTATTGTTTATATAAGCCAACACTTGACATTTCTTGAAACGTTGTTCTCCCTGCTATCGTTTTCCCCATGAACTTGAAGAGCAACTTCAAGTTGGTTGAACGCTGGAGTTTAGCCAGGTTTAAGAATTTAAGGAATACAACACGTCTCCACCGTGGCTGCGCACAGTCCAGAGTTGGGTAGGGCGCCTGGAGATGAAACCATGACCTGACGAACACATCACTGCGGATATGATAGCTTCCCGAGCGAACTCCGAACCGATCAGGCTCTCCTCACACAGATCCACGCTAGCACATACGTTAGGCAGAACGATCGACATGACTTCTACTGGCGTCAAGTAACTCAAATAACTCTGTTGCAGTGTTCTTTTGAAAACCAATTTAGTTATATTCTGTGTACGTTAGTGTTCTTTTGTAGTAGCTTGTGTAAGCTCAGAAAGTTTTGATCAGGTATATCGTTTCAGATCTCTTATATAGTACTTCAAGCATGCATTCTTACTTTATCGATAGAAGAAAGCCGGTACCTCGTTACCATATCACGACGAACTACCAACCAAAGCTCTTCAGATATGCTGTTCACGCCCATTTCATACTCTTGACTACTGTCAGTCATTGTTCGTAGAAAAAAAATATAAGGAGTTGTAAGGCTAAGCTTCCACGTATTCGCTGTTTCATTCACTAATTGTTAGTTTTCATCATTTTTCCTAAAACAGAGAGCCTGAACTTTAGCACGGTAAGAGTATGTTGAATACTTTAACCATAATAATTTATATGATTGCATTTTATATTAAACAGTACCTTTAGTGTAATTTAGAGTAATAATTTGTTTGTATTTAAAGAATGAAAGGGATTTTCCTCCGTGGAAATTTTTAATATCGAATATGACTTATTGATCTAAAACAAGTGAATTGTGGTGCTTGTTGCTGTTTAGTGGAATTGGCCCAACATAAAAGGTGTTTAAACATGAACAAATCGGCCGTATAATACCCATGTAAGTGCAGTAGCGGTCGAAAAGATAAATAATGCAAATATTCAATAACAAATAGCTAAAACAGGTACAACAATGGTAAACGGGGGCCGAAAACACAGTTTCAAGTCACGCAATTTTCTATTTTCACTTTGTAAACAATCAATCGTTCAGCTTATACATTCAATAACGTTTTTGTAAAGGCCTCTAGAAACATAGGTTAAAAAACCGAGAGACGCTTACACGTGTGGTCTCCGGGTAGGCGTATTTATATTGCGAGAAAGGTGATATAATTTACTTACCAGGTGAAAATACATCCTTGAAACACCGAAATTCCTTTCAACGCCGCCATTTTATTCGGCTTCACACAATTTTCCTCACTTAAAATTCGGCGAACACATTTCACGTTGGAACCCCTGCATATTACCTTCGGAGCTCAGGACGTGAAGTCGGGGATTTATTTCTTTCTACACATAGCACAACCAGAGTTTTGGCCCTAGGATCAGCAAAAATAGCATATTTGGACTTGTTGACTTGTGTCGCTCAAAACTGTTTTGCATACACTCAGGTGATTTTTAAGAGAGATACTTGATAATATAAGTTCCGGAACTCATTATTCCGTTGCACATTTTCTCGTATGGAGAAAGCTTAAAATAATGTATTTTGTGACAAACAAGTCATATGGGGCATCAGTGTCCTTAGGAAATTATAAATCCAACACAGTCAGTAACCTGCAGCAAACCAATTTCTTAAAGGCCTAATGGAACTAGTTTTGTTCTTTTTAATTACAGTCAAGCAAATTGATTTATGCTGAAAACGCCAAATTAACGTCATTGTTTTTCAGTAATGGGAATGTTTATACTAAATAACTTTTAATCTTTTACAATTCTATACAGTGAGATAAAACCTGTTTGGCTTAAACTGTTGGAAGTGTGTTTATTTTGTTTCTGGATATATATAACAATGATATAATTATTTCAATCAATAATTCAAAACTATGATATATATGATCCATGTTGATTAGTACCATTATTACTGCCTTTCGTAATTAGAATCCTATCCAATCAGTTATTCTTAATTAATGAAACTAAAATCTATGTTTAAGAAATGCAGGAATGCAACAATGTTTTATATACTCACTCATTATAAATGTTCAAGTTGGTATTAAAGTCCAACAAGGAAATAAATTTTGGGTCATGGAAAACTGGCAATTTGTTTGGGATTGTAGTATGTATGATGGGGGATAGGTTGTGCCTTACGGAAATATAAATGCTGAAATTGAACTGCCTTACCTTGTTTTCCATTGTATCTTTTAAGCTAGAGGTAAAACCCCTACAGTTTCTCATGATTAATTAACAACATACGTCATTGATTTAATATTATTATATCAGACGAACCATAAATGGAACAATGTGTGAGAAATTGAGGGAGTAACAAAAGTTTGTTCTCAAATAAGGTGCAGACACAGGTGACTGTTAATATATACTAAGTGATGTTATCAGTATTGCGATTTTGATATGTTGTTCTCATTTAAACCACTAGGGAGTTACATGCAGCCAGATCTGGGCTGGACTGGTATAAGGATAAACATTATGTACGTATATAATTATGGATGGTAACATTTAGGATATATCCTGGAATCATGATTGAAAGCTTATTTTCAATAATCGTATATCTGCTGTGTTTATTTGCAGAATATTGAATGCATTAAGAATAGTCAGAAGTATTCTGAAACATATGGCTTTGGAAACTGGAATCTTAGCCCCTGATATATTGAGCCAATAAGTGACTATTCTTATCCATGAACATATTGTACAATTATGAAATAGCGAAATATTTAGCAAAACTGCAACATTTTCAATCCTCATGCTGTTTATGGTTTAAAACTCATAGTTTTGAAATCATAGCACGCACCTGAATCAGCCGTTATTTTTGCAACCAATTTTGGTACATGTATATAGAAAAAGTTTACAAAGACCTTTTATGGGATTGCTGGTGTGGCATCAAGCGTCAAAGTCACTTTCACAAAATAATGTCTAGAGCTTAGATATTTGGTGGGTGACATGCGTCTAGTGGTTGTCTACAAAATTGTATGTGTATATTGGAAGTTGAGAATATTTATAGATTTTGGAAATCTGATGAATTTTGGTTCTTATTTATTTTGAATAGCTAAACGCTTTCAAATTCCCTAAAGATGATGATTCATAAGAATTTAACTACATTGCCATTCTCACATATGAAAGAAAACCTTCTAAAACGCTTTGGTATTGACATTAAGGTCGTACAATTTAAAGCAAATAATTAGACAATTTCTGTGTTTTTCGTTCATAAGAAAATAGAAAATATATATTTATAGACAGTTAAAAACTACTGTTTTTGTCTTTACCATGAACAACAATGTTTCATAACTTACTTGAAGCTATTTACATCTTACAAATAGTCATTCTAACATATGAAAGAATGTCGTTAAGACCTATGGGTGTTGACGTTAAGTTCGTTTAATTCTAAGAAAAACAAATATGTTAAACGATGAAAGCAATATTGCTTTGCATTTTTCAAAGTATTTGTCCAACAACATTTGTTATATTTTAAAAGTTACAACAGGCAAATTGATTTATTATCTTATATAGACTTCTTTGCAAACGTGCTTTCCTATTTTCTTTATTTTAGTAAAATCGTCGTCAGCCTTGCTTATGAAAGAAAGCCGTTTAATCATTATAGGTGTTGCCTTTAATGTCTAACATATTCTGGAAAATTTATTAATTTAGGCAAAACTCATTTTACGTTTCTCTCTTGCCGCTATCTATTGTACGAATGATAATAGCGTAAATTTATTCGTTATCTTATATTGACTTATGGTCAAACATGTTTTTCAATTTATTTATTTTATTAAATCTTCGCCATCCTCGCTTATGAAAGAACACCGCTAAGACGTTATGGGTGTTGCCTTTAATTTCTTACCATTCGAAGAAAATCTAAGTAAAATTAGTAGATTAATTAAGCCAAAATGTAAAGGTGTTGGTAAATATTCTACACCTGACAACGCACACCACGTTATTGTTTTATAATATACGTCATAGTATTCGTGTTAATTTTTGTTTCTTCTTATATTAAAAACGTGTTTTGTTTCCCGTATCCTTAACTTTTTAAAATCATCATCACTTAAGAAAGAAAGCCGTTAAGAAGTTGTGGGTGTTGCCTTTAATTTCCTATCGTTCAAAGCAAGTATCAACGAATAACTGAGAACTTAGCGTTGTAGTTTTTAATTTTGTGACGGTGATTACTCTCAGCTTTCCTATATTCTTAAATATATAATACTATATCGATACAGTTTGTTACAAACAGGCATGTATGTTGTTTCATGTAATAAAAAGCTTTAATTTCGCATCAAATGATTACGAAATGTGAAAATGTAACAGTCCTGGGCTTGGTGACAGATATCAATTTTGTCAATCTCCGGTAAGACATCTATGTAATCTAAACTAAATATTTTTAGCTTACTTTACTATTGACCTTTTCGGTTTTATAAATGCCAATTGTTTTTCTTTTGTAAATCAAAATTGTGTTTTCGTTATGTACAATGTCAAATGTCGTTCCAAAATGACATTCATTTTTCATGTCAAATGTCTTATGTCATGCAAGCGCTAGATTCAAATTTTGAATGTGCAATTTAATACATAAATCATTATGAATGTCTGCACATCCATCACATGGATTGTGGTCAACTAGCCATATACGTAGGTTTCATCCGGGTATTGCAGTTTCTCCCACTACTCGAAACCACACATGCGCATCAAGTCTTGTCAATGAAGATAAAAAAAATATTGCAAGGGATTAATTCGGATTAAATGATCAGATAGCTTAAAGGAGGAATTTTAAAGAAATATATTTTGCAATGCTGCCAAATAGATTGTATGACTCTGTGATTTCGAATGATTAGAACTCGATTGATGTGACTGTTCGGGGTTTAAAACTTAGTAAATGAAGCTTCTTTTAGTGGTGTAGAGGGTAATATAAATCGGCAAATACTCGTTGAAAAGGGTTTATTATAAACGCTGATACGAGGCATAAAGAGAGCGCTTAAACTAATAAAAACGAAAGAAATCCAAGCGATTTGTGGAAGTATTGGAAAACATAAATGTGGATGGGAACGCGATTTTGATCATTGTGGCGCTAACGTGAATAACGAGAAAAAGCGAGAATCAAATCGCGCACTCTTTTCCCCTTGATTTTTCATGGTATTTTCGAGCTTAAAACTTAGTTATTTGTTGTCAACATAAAAAAACACACGTCAATTTCAGCAATAAACCCTCTGCAACACTATTTATTGACGTTTAGTTGATCATAACCTTTGAACGTGTGTTTAATTTACCGAAAGAGTTGGTCAGCTGTTCGGCTTTTGGACTTTGGTAACTACGTTTGTATGACGGTAAGGTGCAAACATTTCTGGTCGATGATGTGAGGCGTTTTTGAAATAAAAACAGTATTATTTTATTTTTTTGAAACGAAAGAACATTGATCAGAATATGCTTGATCATGAAATGGTTGTTTATAACCGATATTTGTTAACATTCTGACAAACAACGTAGTAACCGAGACACCGTTTCCCAGTTTATCACGAGGAACATCCGGCGTTAAACTTCAACGTTTCTTGGTTTAAATTGTGGAAATTCAAGTGGTAAGTACAAATAAAATGTTATTTAATCATTAATGATTATTTTTAATCAGTATAACACAACCTACAAGCTTGATAAGTAATTTGACAGTACTTTCACATGGCAATCAAAGTAATTGTCAAAACCCGGAAGTGAATTCTGCGAATTGTTTTGTTGTTAGCAACCGATAATGACCGCCAAGGTTAAATGTTAAACGTTGTCACAGGCCTCGACGGAACCTTATGAAAAAGAATATATTCAAAATGATGATCCAGATTTTGCAAATGAACAACTTTAACTTGACAATCTTTATTATAAATGAATTTGTGCAGTCTTCTCAAAGTCAAAATATAAAAGATTCAGATGAAAGGTCAATTTTATGTTTGATAAATAATGATGATTTTGATTGTGAAGTGAACAAGAGTCTGATAGTGGACATGATGTTATGAGACTAATTTCAACGGCATAAAAAAATGTAAAATAATTATGATGGTACTCTGAGAACTGAAGATGTCAAGGAGATTCAAAATGTAAACAAACTGCAGTGTGCATACTACTATCATTTGAATGTTACTGAATAACGGTTCGGATCACCTGTTTTCATAAAGTAAAATACTATTTGATTTTTATTTGCTATCATTATTGTCTTTGAAGGTGCTGAACCATGTAGCCAAGATGTGCACTACCACTACTCATGGGATTTTGCCCAGCAAGCCCACTATCCACATCATGCCAACAAGTTGGGCCGATATATTTCGCCACCCCACAGAAGTGTCATGTGTTTCGGATGTGTGCCTTAGGTTCAGCTATGTTTTTATGGTAAGATGTCACTCTGAATTAAACATGGAGTAACAGAATAAGACAGATCTTATACAATAATGATGTACCTGTAAAAATTGTCTTTCCAAGTCAGAATTAATTTTTTAGGTTAGATTTTTTATGTTGTCAGCTTTGTATTCCTGTTCAAAAACTTTTACCTTGGCCATACTTAGAAATCCTTTTAAAAGATTCAACGTAAACAAGTTAAACACTCTTGATCTTAGCTTGGATTTTAAAAATGAATTTTAATTAGAAATAAAGATCTGTAAAAGTAATACAGCTATCTGTTAGTGTCATTTTGGGTTGTCTACATTATCTTCTTGCTGACTATTTCAGTACAATTTTATTATTATTTGTGAAATCAATTAAAGGGGCTATACACCATATGATGAAATAGCGGGAAAAAAAGAAGAAAATTGTCGAAAACTGACATAAACTTGGTATCAATGAGTACAATGCATTGAAACTAACTACATGTTACTGAAGTACCACATAGTTTACAATTATATATTTGCAGTTTTTTCGTATTGTACCATTAAAAAAGATTACTAGGTATGTATACCTAGTAGAATTCATTTGTATGCGTGATTGGCTTGTCGATGTTATCACCTGATATTACCAAGTTAGGTATAAAGCTTAGATATTCCAAAGGTTTAGAGTAAGCCTTCGTAGCACAGTAGATACAACATTGGACTGCAATTTTGGTGAATCCGGATCGAACATTTACATTTTGGTATTTTTTTTACAATTATGATATCAAAGAGTAAAACATTTTATTAAATAATTGTCCTGAGATTTGTTACAGAAAAAAACTGTTTTTGGTGCCAATCTGGTGTATAGTCCCTTTAACAATAGTTAACATTTATTTGTACAGGAAAGTAGACATTTTATCTGGTGGACGAGGCCGAATTGCCGGGGAAAGGAAGTGACAGTGTCGTGAGCCTGGCCCACCACTACTTTCAGCACTATGGTGTCGGTGAAAAACATGCTGAGGTATTTAGTGCTTCACCCATTTAAATTATCTATAGAATTTTAATGGATTAAAGGTTCAAACAGCTTATGCAAACTTTATCCTTATTGCTGAGAAGAGATTATGAGAATCAATAGTGAATATAAAAGATGATGAAACTTAACATATTTTACACCATGAAACACATTCTTACTCAGATTTTTTTTTCCATTTCACATTCGATGATTGATAACGATTGGATATTTGGATTCAACCATGGCTTATGAAATGTGTCCATCAATATAACATTGCTTTCTTCATGTACTGCATATAGCTTAAAAAAGAAAAAAAATGTATTAAATTTTCCAGGTTTATTTCGATAATGCTGTCGGCCAAAACAAGAACAATGCTGTGCTTTGGTATGCCATGTGACCTGTAATGACAGGTAAGTTTTCTTATCGTTAATAATTGTTTGTCTGATTTTTTAGGACAAATGCACTGTCTTTTGAAATCAATCACATCATTGATATCTGCGATTGGTGCTTTAATTTTAAAGGATGCAGAACTGGATGAAGTTAAAGTGTAGTTGGCAGTAATTTGATATGAGGAATATGTTAACTAAATAAACATATGTTAACACTCCATTATTGTAAGATTTATATGTCTTGAAAACTTTATTATACCCTAGTTAAAATCATTTGCTTAGTTATATTTTTTGTGAATATAGATAAGTTTTATTTACACTAAACAGATCTTCCAACAATTTTCAGGATTGCATGAGAGTGTAACACTAAACACTATGTTGGCTGGGCACACCAAATTTGCTCCTGACTGTCACTTCGGCAACTGGAAGGTCCAGTGGCGATGTTGTAATGCCGAGAATCTTCAAGAAATTGCCCACACTGTTTTCACCCCTTCAAAGTCCGGCCACAACATCCCACACTTGGTTTATGACCCTCAACAGCCAATCACAGTTCACAGTTGGAAATCATTCCTAGATACATATTTCAAAACTCTAAAGAATATTACCAAATACCACCATTTCTATGTATCAAAACATAAACCAGGAGTTTAGTATGCAAAGAGTTTGTAGATTCCTCAGAAATTGAAGTTATTCTTTTGAGGATGAGTCCAGAATGTGGTGTTTTGCCTGAAATAAAGCACGCAACGTGCCTAGATGCTGAACGTCAATCGTACCTTCAATATTCTTTTGGTCCATTCTTTAGATCTGAGTCATCAAGATCTGCAGTATGCCCTAAACCAACTCTGTGTAAAGTCGAAGTTTACTCATTTGTTGGTGAAATGTCGATTGTAGATCAAATGTTTGTTGCAAATATGAAAGAAATGAGTAAAAAATGGCTTATCACATGTAACCATAGCAACAGGCTGTTGTTTTATGTAGTTCTTTTATGTCATTTTGTACATATAATGAGCAATGTGTACTCTTTGTGTCTATGAATTAGTTTATGTGTTAGCTATAACAGACAGTTAAGTTAGTATTTCGGCATGGACACTGCATTTAAAATAAGAACATTTTTAGTGGACATTGTTTTCAAACTGGCTTACCAATGTGTAACAGAATGATCCATATCTTTTGATTTCTTTGTACAAAAATGACTAGAAACTTTAGTTTTTATACCTAAGATACTTGGTATCATTTACATGCCAATAACTTAAAACGCATTGTATATTGAGAACACATTATTTGTGGCAGACTTTGAAAATGATTGGAAATAGCATTTTCATTAGTAACCATAGCAACCGATTTTTGCTTTGACCTTTGTGGCCAATTTCTATGTCATTATAGACATTAGCAATGTGTACTTGCTATTTTAATGTTGAAGTTTATGTAACACTAGTAAAGATAAGTGATATATTTAAACAGGTATCTTGACATATATATAATATTTAAAATAAGAACAGTTTTGTTCACATTGTTTTTTATCCCTGTGTTTCATAATGTTTCATATGTTTTATAACTTTTGTGAAATTTAACGTGAAACTTTAGAGTTAATTTCTGTAAATACTTAGTATCATAAAGATGTCAATAACTTATAAATAAAAAAAAATTATGCGGACTTTCAAAAATGATTGGTAATAGCATTTTCATAAGTAACCATAGCAACTGAATTTTGCTTTGACCTTTGTTGTAAGTTTCTTTATCATTATGGACATTAGCAATGTATACTTGTTATTTTCCTTTTGTAGTGAATGTGATACTAGTAAAGATAGTTTTATATATTAATATTTTGACTTGTGTACTTCATTCAAAATAAGAACAGATTTAGCGAACATTTCGTTCAAATTGTGTTAAAGCTCTCTGTTACGAAATGTTCCATATCCATTGTTGTTTTTTTAATATTTGACTGACTAGTTCAGATTTTATTTCTGCAATTGCTTGGTATCATAAAAATGTCAATAACTTAAAACACAACTTTATGAAAAACATTATTTTTTGAGAAACATTTAGAAAATGAGGGAAAATGGCATTATCAATAGTTACCATAGCAACCAAATGCACTTATGAACTTTTCGTTAACTTTTGTAATCAAACTATGAGTGCTTATTGTTTCTATGCTAAAACTTATATGTTACATGTAAATAGTCCTTGACATGATACTTATCTGACATGGATATTTCATTCTAAATAAACACATTAGACCATACATTTTGTTCATTTCGATTTCTACACCCGTGTTACGAAAAGTACTATATTTTTTTAGTTTTTGTGAATTTTGACTTGAAACTTTGGATTTTTGTTCTAGAAATACTTGGCATCATAAAGGTTAAAATCTCTCAAAATGTCATTTTTGGGCCAGAATGATCATATTCCCATTCCCATCATTTAATGTATTTCTTTTAAAATTGCTAAGTCTATATACGGTAGTGCGTTTGTATTTGATATGGTACTACTGTTTACATAAAATTTACGTTTTGTGTGAAAGTCATAACATCTCAAACAAATTTGATAACAAGCCATATTGCTTGCGCCACTCCAGAGTTATCGCCCTGATATTATAGAGATTGCCTACTATAGCTCTTGTCCAATCATTTTTAGAATACTGTGTCACCGTATTGTTTATTGAAATAATATCTTAGAGAAGTTTGATAACTAGCCATATCGATTGAGTAATTCAAGAGTTATCGCTCTTTAATTATATAAATATCTTATATCATAATTGCCGATCAAAAACTTAGGAATACTTTGTCCACTATTCGCAAAATTTGGTCAGAATGTGTATGGTCATTATATCCGAACAACTGATAAATCCCCATATCGCTTGAGTCTCTCGTGATTTACTGCCCTTTAATTATAGAAATTACCTAATATCGGTATTTGTCTGATTGTTAACTTTAGAAGCCCTTGTCCAATCATAACACAATTCATTCAACATATGTATGTGCCTAATATCTCAATAACAAGTCATGTCACCTCTGGCAGTCCAGAATTATGACTTTTGAATCTGTTAAAACCTGTATTAACAGGGTCCGCTCTTTTAGTTTTGCTTTACGAACAACCACTTCACACCAAACTTGGAAGCTCTTGTTTAATACTAGTAACCATGAACTTGACCTTGACCCAATAAACCTCAGAAGGTATTCCCTGCTAAGATGTATTAAAAACAAAATATGATAAAACAAAATAAGCAGATACATGTATACGCATTATAGTATTTTCATGTGCTAGGTAATATCTATTACAATATTAATACGTACATACTTTTATATAAAACAAAATGTGAAAAAAACACTCTGACTTTTGGAGATTTTGTGCAGCGCAGAAAGAGTTCCCGTTTATTTATAGGTTTAATCAAAGAATAAACAAAGGTCATTTTATCTATCCTAAGGAGTTCCAAAATGTTCAAGTCCTGAACACCGCTTTAATCTTAAATCGATTCCTGATATAAATAAAACACTGCCTTCAATGGACTCTCAGTTGGCAATAGTTTACTCTTTTTGCATTTATTTTTACCCATTGTATCCATTGTAATATGCTAAAAAATGAATATACATAAAGGCCATGGTAATTTTAGCACAGTACTGTGTGGTTCTTGCTGAATCATTGAATGGTGTTATTATTTGATGTTTAAAGGGAGACACCTGTTGACTTTACATTCTTGTTTTTCATATCTTTATTGCGTCCCTTTAGGATATTTGGGTAGTTTATAAATGTATTCGTCAACATGATAGTCAATATGAATTGCCTAAAGGAAAGCTTTTTTATGTTTTATTTTTTTTACTTCTAGTAATACGTTAATTATGAAATATTATTTAACAAAAGCATGAAAGAGTGTCATAAGCAAAATTTTACCTTATGAATGTTATCTCATCATAATCAAGAAATTCTCACGGGCGTTAGTGGAAATCATTAGCAAATTGGCTCATAAATCAATGTGATTTTTTTATTTATTTTACGAGATTCTCCAGAGGACAGATATACTTCTGAGACTCAAATACAAGTGACATTCAGCAATAAAGTTTTATTTGTACAAGCAATATACTATAACTATTATATATATATATATGTAATCAAATGTATGTTTATCCCATAAAACGTCCAAATCACTCTCCATTGTCTGCAAGATTTCAATTGGTACATTTTTTATCTGATTTAATATATATGAAAACAAGTGAAGTAGAGACAGTCGAAGCAACCTCCAAGTAGGTATGTCAAATGACGTTGTTTTCATCGTTGCAAAAGATATTAAGGCAGCACTAAATTCCAAAAGAGAAGAACATGGTATCTCTAATGAAATATCTTTGAGATAAATAAGGCAGGTACTTGAAAAGCTATCCACAATAGCACAATAGTAGGTTCATTAATCACTAATGCTGCACATGGTTTTCGTTAAATTTGACTTCCTATATTAGCTTCACAAATTCAGTTTCTTTTGCCTGATTTCGATTGTTTTAAACTGGTCTTTTATTCGGTTTCGAAAGTTCAAATCTCCCATCCATTTGACGTGAAACACACAGAAATAAATCGGCCTAAATGAAGTATAGAGCCTTTTTCCTTTGAATACAATGGTATATTGTTTCAACATAAGAATCTTTGGAATTTATACACATCATAAAATTCAATACTATAAACAAATAGTTGGTGTCCGAATAACGCATAACGCTCTGAGATAAAATTTGTTATATTTGTTTGTTCGAAAGTAAGTCAGGGTTCTATAGAATAATATGAATATGAAACAAATTTACAAGTCTTATATAAAGCTAACGACTGATGCACTTCTTGTTAACAAGACGACGACCAGGAGTGAACTGTGAGTGCACTACGTAGTGAACTGTCTAACCTGTCTTTATATATATACGCAAATATGTTTACACATGTGACTCATTTATTATAAGCCTTGATAATTACAAACAAAATCGGTCGGCTTATTAAATAAAAGAATGCCCATATGGTGTTGCTATTTTATTTGGTTATATTTATTGATTACTGTTATTGAATATGTATTGTTATCAGAATACGAGTATAGTATGTTATGTGATCGTGTTATATTGTGTTGAAACAAAAAGTTCATTGATTAATTTTAAGCATTATGTATTAATTGAATGTACATATCTTTTAAATTGTGTAAGGATAAAGGAGACATTGAACATCGGTCGGAATTAAAATATATGCTGCCAAGGTTATATCTTAAAATGTTCGATCTTTCCTTTAAATTATTAGTAATGAATAAGTGATAACCTTTATAATAATACCAATACAAATAATCAACATTTAACATTTTTGTGAATGGCTTAATGAAATAAAAAAAAAACTTATATGGATATCAGAAACCTAAAGTTAGGTTATGTGAAGAGTAAATTTGTATTATTTCATAAGCTTCAGGATGAATATTAATGTGAAAAGAAAATTTATTCATCCTGTATTTGGCCATCGAGCCAAAAATATCCCTAAAATAATGAATCTTTACCCGAACAATTATACAGAATGGTGGATAAAGTCTACATTATAAATTATGTCGAAATATGTGTGCATGTGAATACCTGCATATTGATATCCTTTTTATAGAAATGAGTATACTGTCAAAATGTTTTAGGTAAAGCAGGAGTTGAACAAGCAGATTGATAAAACATTGAGTAGTTTTCCACGGTCGTTACTTTGTTTAGGTTCTTTTCACCCAATGAATAAATACTTCGGTAATTTTGACCAAACGAAAGACTTGATGATAGAGTTCATGATTTATATACAACATGACAATTATTACATTTGTCCACAGACGTGTTTGCTAAATTGCTTGGTTTTCTTTATTTTCACCGTGACTCCAAACTATTCCAAATCTGTTTTCCAAACCTTCGCATGGTTGGTATGTCTGGTTCAATGATCTAAAAATAGTATTAATGAGAGTAATGTATATCCACAATTCCTTTTCTAGCACACCGGATAGGTATTTCCGGTAAATTCAGCCGTGCTGGAAAAGTCCATCCGGCATCCCCCCATGCCAGATGAGTCACGCTCTGTGACGTAATACTTTTCATTTCTTTTATTTTACTCTTTATGTAACCATAATTATGAGATTTCAATAGATGAGTTCCATAAACATTAACTTTACAAAAACACACCTTCAAAACAAAACAATATAACCCTTTAATGACGTGATACTGGAGGAACTTCTTGACGTATGCAGTGAATAAAAATTACTGCGCGTCATGACGTCAGTTAACATCATCGCACGTGCTTTTTGGTGAAATTTACAAAACTGCGCTTTTCTATGCAAAAAAATATAATTTAAGGTATGCTAGAAAAAATATCTATCATATGTGTCCGTTCCGGATCGAAAAAGCCTCGTTACCTGGCAACGCAGGTGCCCTCGGGTCGGATTTTTCGATCCGGAACGAAAACACATGACATATATTATTAGTCTAATTCCTTATTTGAAGCAGAAGGTGTACCATCATTGCCAGTAAACAAACAAAAATAGAATTTGGCGGTATATCTAGCCAAACCACCTTTACATGGGGATATCTATCTAATTAGCTATGAGTTTATCAACTTTATATCTGGCACTCCGCGTTAGAATGACAAAGCGCAATACACCCAAGGCCTGTATTAACTATCATATTTAGTCTGATTTTGAGACGCAGACTCAGGAATGCCATTACATGACCAAATACGGTTCAACGTATTGTATATGTTACAAATAGTAAGCTCTACATCAAGGCACATATCTTTTGTCGAAATAAATTATATTACAAATCTTTTGAATAGTTTAAGAATTCGGTTTCTGAGCTCATTCACAAGCTCAGACTCAAGATGTAAGTGAATACAGACCCAGAATGTGAAAGGTCCAAGAACCTCACCAATTTTTAGTTAAATGACCACGCGAAACAAAATGTTTGAATGATGTTTGACTGAGTATAATAGTTCTCCATATGTTGTTCTCCCCATACGATGAATGCATTCAAACAAAAGTGCAATTTGATTGAATGTTAGTGCCCTTATTGTCCCAAATGGAAAGCGTATAATTTGTGGCTGTAATAAACTGTATTCTAGAATGTACTAAGAATGTAGTGAAGCGAAAATATTACGGCTAGAGAACACCTGTCACTTCATTATGGCACTGAAGAACATAAATACCTACTCTCCGCACAGACGCACACAATAAAATATTTTGTTTTTTCTCAACCCAATTATGACGGCGAGCTCAACATAACATGTCGAGGAGTCTCGAAATTTAATAGATAACGTCACTCGATGGAATTTAACAAGTTTACTGAGGATGTGAATGTTTGGGCAAAATGTTGAAAGGTTAAACTTTCAAAATTTAAAAAAAAGTAAATCGAAACTAACACTCTAACAATATTGACGAAGATCACAAAATGAAAATAAGTGAAGAATACAATCTAGACAATGTTCTTAAGTGGCAAATAAACCAAGAGCGCATAGAAAAATAAATTAATTGAACCTTAACACACGTACACACTGAAAACACAAGCGTCCTGCTGACTGCTGCCTCTCTTGACAAAATCATTCATGAGAAAATCTTTACTTTATAAATACTATTGTGTGCACCCACTGTTGAATACACTAAACACAACAATTCTGCTTCAGCCTAAGCTAGATGTGTATATATATATTTGTGCAGAGCTTAGCTGACTTAAATGAAGCTGTCAGCACCGAAAAGGAAAAACAAGCAGGACGATAAAAAGAACACTTGTACATCTTGGATTTCTTCCCTGCTGAGTTTTCTTGTGACAGGGTTTCTATGTATGTAATTAAAAATCTTCGGGAGAGCTGATATGATTAAGGGGTTCGTATGTTTCGTATTCAATTGCGGAGAGATATATTGGGGTCTTGTAGTTTATTTTTTAGTTGTAGTATCGTAATATCGAAAGACGAATTGGTGAACAGCGTATTTTTTAATTATTGAAAACTATGGAAGTTAACAACTCATCACAAGTTGATCTTTTGAAATATGCTTTCTCTATAAAGACACATGGAATAGATATAATGACACATGTAAACCATAAACGTTTTTGACTAATCAAGCATATTCTCTCATATAACACGCAATTTGATAGGACGATACATCACTTACATATATTTTTAATTATTACACAGGGTTTAGAAAAGAAGACCGACATCGTCGTAAGCACATAAATAAAGTGCCACCGAAACAAACATTTTGTACAAATGTGCTACCACAATTGTTGTTGAAGATGAGTTTGGCACTTAGCTTGTAATGCAATCACAGAAAAAGTACAGGGATAACTCCTTCAATACTATTCAACGTACTCTTGTTATTTTTCATTCCCTTAGTATTTATATTTTTGCATTTTGTAAACTGTTCAAACTACGCGATATGCGAACAACATTTTAAATATACATTAATTTATGCTTTTGCTTCTGAATGCAAACAAATTAAATAACTACCATGACTGCAGTATATGGAGCAATTAAGGCAAACCTTGAACATGTGATTGAGTTATTTTTAGTATGTCCAAAACATTCCATTTATACTATATGGAATGTATACACTATATACTATATAGTTTGTTGCAAACAGGCATGTACGTTGTTTCATGTAATAAAATCCTTTAATTTCGCATCAAATGATTACGAAATGTGAAAATGCAACAGTCCTGGGCTTGGTGACAGATATCAATTTTGTCAATCTCCGGTAAGACATCTATGTTATCTAAACTAAATGTTTTTAGCTTACTAAACTATTTACCTTTTCGGTTTTATAAATGCCAATTGTTTTTCTTTTGTAAATCAAAATTGTGTTTTTGTTATGTACAATGTCAAATGTCGTTCCAAAATGACATTCATTTTTCATGTCAAATATCTTATGCCATGCAAGCGTTTCAAATTTTAAATGTGCAATTTAAAACGTCGTTCCCGGCATAAATTATTATGAATGTCTGTACATCCATCACATGGATTGTGGTTAACTAGCCATATACGTAGGTTTCCTCCGGGTATTGCAGTTTCTCCCACTACTCGAAACCACACACCCGCATTAAGTCTTGTCAATGAAGATAAAAAAAATATTGCAAGGGATTAAGTCGGATTAAATTATCAGATAGCTTAAAGGAGGAATTTTAAAGAAAAATATTTTGCAATGCTGCCATATTTTAATAGATTATATGACTCTGTGATTTCGAGTGATTAGAATTCGATTGATGTGACTGTTCGGGGTTTAAAACTTAGTAAATGAAGCTTCTTTTAATTGTGTGGAGGGTGATATAAATCGGCAAATACTCAAAAGGTTTATTATAAACGCTGATACGAGGTATAAAGAGAGCGCTTAAACTAATGAAAACGAAAGAAATCCAAGCGATTTGTGGAAGTATTTTAGTAAAATAAGAAAACGTAAATGTATTTCTTATAAAATTGCTAAGTCTAGATACGGTAGTGCGTTTGTATTTGATATTGTTCTATCGGTTACATAAATTTTACGTTTTCAACTTTCGCGAGCGTTAAAAGGTCCGCCTATTGCAACCCAATGAGGTTGAGGTTGTTTCCTGACGCAGGCAGATGATCTGTAAGTATGATCTTGCAATATTTTGACCATCAGAAACTCAGGTATAAAATGGCGGCAATCTTGTATTCATAACCATGATATGGCATTCTTGTGGATATATTTTGACCATGGTCAATTTAAATCAATATCATTATGATGTTTACGGCCATAAAATGGCTTTGTCATTGATATACATAAAAAATAATATTCCAATCATAGCATAACTATCGTCTTATAATAACGACACATGATTGCAACGATCCATGATGACATCGACCTAGATACTGACACCGACGTACATGATGACAACGACCACTGAGTAACAACGACACAAAATGACAACGGTATATGATGACAACGACACATGATGACAACGACTTACATGATGACAATAGCTCATGATGAAGACGACGTGCATGATGACAACGACACATGAGGACAACGACACATATGAAAACGACATATAAGAACAAAGGCGTCAATGTAGACAACGAATTATATGAAGACAGCGACGTAATTGTAGACAACGACGTGCATGTTGACTGATCAAAATATTCTCCCTAAATCACTATGTGAATATTTCTGCTATCGGTCTTAAAGTTCAGCCATTGATGGCTGTCTGAATATTTGGAATATAGAAAATAAATAACTTTTAAAACTATAGCAAATATCGTTACCCGTTCGTTATGCCGATATGCATGCCAAATGCATATTTACAAGTTCTATGCGCAGTATTCCAATTATCATGAAACTAGAGATATGTTAAGATTATACATTTTAAAGCATGTAGCTGACTGATATATGTAAATCCGTTTGTTTGGAACATGATACCTGTTACACATATTTCAGATTTCAAAAATGTCTACTGTATAAATTCAATGGCCGGTACATGGCGCTGCTGAATTCGAAACACTGCTAAAACTTTGCCAGTTTGGATAAACATGTAATGTCCTTGAGTTTGCCCAGTGACCTTCATACGGTATGCTTTTATTCCCACCACAGTCAAACTACCTCAAACAATTTGTCTATGATATGGATACCAATAACATACTTACTGCAAAACAATTCATTTCCATCATTTCCATCCTCATCTTTGATGGTAAATTATGGTCACATCATTGCTGGTCATAGTTAAACCATAGTCGACAGTGTTACGACTATGACATTTTCGAAGGGTTTTCATCGCTTTAGGGAATCCAAAGCTATCTTTCACCTTAGCTACCTACACACACACCTAGGTCTATCACTATCCATCAATGCTCACTATCATTAATAATCAAAATCCGCTTTTCTGTTCTAGAAGCAACATAAATATGTAACCAGGTCTAAGTTGAGATCATATTGTGGTTATCTCCCTTTGAACAGTCATGATTATTGAAGCTAAATTGACCTATGTGACCTTTTGTGGTCATCAGATGTGACCAGTTCTTTGCTCAGTTTTGGAGGGAGTTTTGGAAGTTATTGTTCACCTGACTTCTGTGGTCACAGCTGATTTATTTTATATGTTGATGTAATACTTTAAAGATCATTCAAGAGGTATTATTTCTAGGTTCTTATGATTGCAGTTGAATTGTTGTTTGTATTTAAATTGTAGTAATTGCATTATTTTACAATTGAACATGGCGGCATATAAATGTATATTGTGTATTCTTGGCATGAAGATACCACATTCTTCTGTGCACTTATCACTTTCTTACTTTTACAACCAGACAGACTAACACGGGTCAGTGTGGGTGATGCAGAGAGCAGAGTTATAGTAATAGACTACTTGATCCACAATCGGTATGTAAAATGTTTTGTTGCAGTGTTAGTCTTGTGCTTTATGTGTTTTTAAGTTTTCTATGTATCTTAGCAATGGTCACGGCCACTAGATTGTCTCAGCTAACCTATTCAATTGAGTTGAATAGTTGTTAGGACACTTATATTTGATTTAGAAGTCATTAACTTATCTCTATGGATAATATATGTGATTTATTATGTATTAATTCTTTATATTATGCATATGATTGTTATATCTGCATTTTCAGAGTATTATTATTATTATTTCGTATTATTCTACTCTTGATATAGATATCTTATATATTAAATAGTACAAGTGTGATCGGCTTTAATATACTTTGAACACCACTTTAGAATATATAATGAACCTTGAACCGACAAGTTAGTCCGTAAATGGTACAATCATCGCCTAATTTAGTCGGAATGGTGAAAGTCTGAGTCACTTCAGAGTTATTGCCCTTATAGTATAGAGATTGCCTAAATAAGCTCTTGTCCGAACATTTTTTAGAATACTTTGTCACCAAATTGTGTATTGAAATAATTTCTTAAAGAAGTTTGATAACTAGCCATATTGCTTAAGTCATTCAAAGATATTGCTCTTTAATTATAGAAATTTTCTTATACCATAATTGCCCGATCAAAAACTTAATCCTTTGTCCACTCGTCACAAAATTGGGTCAGATGGTGTATGGTTATTATATCTCGAACAATTTTCATAACTCGCCATACCACTTGAGTCGTTCGTGATATACTGTCTTTTTTATTATAATATTACCAGAAATCGGTATTTGTCTGATTCTTAACTTTAGACCTTGTCCAATCATAACAAAATTCATTTCAAATGTGTATGTGCATAATATCTCAATAACAAGCCATTTCGTCCATGCAGTCCAGAATAATGACCCTTGAATCTGTAAAAAAAAACCCTGTATTAACAGTGTCCGCTCTTTTATTTTTGCCTTACGAACAACCACTTCGCACCAAATTTGGAATTCGAACAGTTGTCGGGCGTATTTTTCAATATTTGTGATTCTTGTTGTTTAATATAAGCAATTGTGACCATGACCTTGACCCAATAAACCTGAGAAGGTATTCCCTGCAATGATGTATTCATTAACAAAATAGGATAAAGCAAAATAGGCAGACACATGTATACACGTTCTAGTATTGCATGTGTTAGGTAAAATCTAAAACAATATTAATACTTACATACTTTTATATAGCACAAAATAAAATTTCAAAACCAATTTGATTTTTGGAGATTAAGTGCAGCGCATAAAGTGCTCCCATTTATAGGTCTAATCAAAGGATAAACAAAGGTTATTTTATCTATCCTAATGAGGTGCAGAATATTCTAACTCATTAGATGTTGAGCAAGTCTATAAACACCGCTATAATCTTATATCGAGTCATGATATGAAATAAGATTCCGCCTTCAATGGACTCTATGTTGGCAATATTATACTCTTATTTTGTACATATATGTACCCATTGTATCCATTGTTATATGCTAAAAAGTGAATACACATCGGTAATTTAAGTGGTTCTTGCAGCATCATTGAACGATGATATTATTTGATGTTTAAAGGGAGAGACCTGTTGACTTTACATTTTTGTTTTTCATTTCTTTATTGCGTCCCTTTAGGTTATTTGGGTAGTTTATAAATGTATTCGTCAACATGATAATCAATATGAATTGTCCTAAAGGAAAACTTTTGTTATGTATTAAATTTTTATTGCCTTCTTTTAATACGTAAATTATGAAAAGTGGAATTATTTTAACAAAAACATGAAAAGGTGTCATAAGCAAAATTGTACCTTTTTAATGTTATCTTATCAAATTCAAGCCATTCTCACGGGCGTTAGTGAAAATCATTAGCAAATTGGCATGATAAATCATTGTGATTGTTTTTATTTATTTGACGAGATTCTACATAGGACAGATATACTTCCGAGACTCAATTACGAGGGACATTCAGCAATAAAGTTTTATTTGTACAAGCAATATACTATTAATATTATATATGTTTATGTAATCAAATGTATGTTTATCCCATAAAGCGTCCAAATCACTCTCCATTGTCTGCAAGATTTCAATTGGTACATTTTTTATCTGATTTAATATATTTGAAAACAAGTGAAGTAGAGACAGTCGAAGCTACCTCCAAGTAGGTATGTCAAATGACGTTGTTTTCATTGTTGCAAAAACATATTAAGGCAGCACTAAATTGCAAAAGAGAAGAACATAGTTTATCTAATGAAATCTCTTTGAGATAAATACAGCAGGCGCTTTGAAAATCTATCCACAATAACACAATAGTAGGTTCATTAATGCTGCACATGGTTTTCGTTAAAATTGACTTCCTTTATTAGCTTTGCAAATTCAGTTTCTTTTGCCTGATTTCGAGTGTTTTAAACTGGTGTTTTATTCGGTTTCGAAAGTTAAATCCTACCATCCCTTTGACGTGAAACACACAGAATTAAATCGGCCTATATAAAGTAAAGAGCCTTTTTCCTTTGAATACAAATGTATATTGTTTCAACATAAGAATTTTTGGAAATAATTCACATCATACAGTTCAATACTATAAACAAATAGTTGGTGTCTGAATAACGCATTACGCTCTATGGGTTCTATACAATAATATGAATATGAAACAAATTTACAAGTCTTATATAAAGCTAACGACAGATGCACTTCTTGTTAACAAGACTTCTATCAGGAGTGAACTGTGAGTGCACTACGTAGTGAACTTTTTAACCTGCCTTTATATTTATTAGCATAACTTTAACAAGTATATATATATATATATACATATATATATATATCGTACGCAAATATGTGTACACATGTGACGTTGCGTAGCTATTACTCATTTATTATAAGCCCTGATATGCTATAAGCAAAACCGGTCGGCTTATAAAATAAAAGAATACCCATATGATGTTTCTTTTTTATTTGGCTATATTTATCGTTATTGAGTATTTATTATTATCAGAATATAGCATTTTATGGTATCGCGTTATATTGTGTTAAAACAAAAAGTTCATTGGTTATTAACTTTAAGCATTATGTATTAATTGTATAACGTACATATCATATAAATTGTGTAAGGATGCAGGAGACATTGGAAATCGGTCGGAATTAAAACCTAAGCTGCCAAGGCCATATCTTAAAATGTATGTTCAATCTTCCCTTTAAGATACAAGTAATGATAAAGAAATAACCTTTAAAAATACCAATACAAAGCATCAATATTTAACATTTTTGTAAATGGCTAAGTGAAGTTAGGTAGTGATTTTGTACTATTTCATAAGCTTTAGGATGAATATTTATGTGAAAAGAAAATTTATTCGTCCTGTATTTGGCCTTCGAGCCAAATAATGTCCCTATAATAATGAAATTTTACCAGAACAATTATACAGTATGGTGGATACAGTCTACATAATATATAAAGTCGAAATATGTGTGCATGTGAATACCTGCATATTGATTTCCTTTTTATAGTAATGAGTATACTGTCAAAAGTGTAAAACTGGAGCTCAGCACGCAGATTAATAAAACAATGATTAGTTTTCCACGGTAGTTACTTTGTTTAGGTTGCAAATTAAAATCAATTCTTTTGTTTATTGTTATTATTGGAGACATATTGACCAATGAATAAATGCTTCGGTTAACTTTAACCAAACGAAATACTTGATGATAGAGTTCATGATTTATATACAACATGACAATTATAACATTTGTCCACAGACGTGTTTGCTAAATAACTTGGTTTTCTTTATTTTCACCGTGACTCCAAACTGTTCTAATCCCATCCTTCGCATGGTTGGTATGTCTTGTTCAATGATCATAAAATAGTATTAACGAGAGTAAAGCATATCCACAATTCCTTGTCTAATTCCTTATTCAAGCAGAAAGTGCACCGTCATTGCACGTAAACAAACACAAATAGAATTAGGTGGTATATCCAGCCAAACCACCTTGACATTAACTTTAAATCAGGCACTCCGCGTCAGAATGACAAAGCGCAATTCATTCAGAGCCCGTATTCTAGATCATCTTTAGTCTTTAAGATGCAGACTCAGAAATTCACAATTTTAATTTTTATGTAAAAATGCCATTACATAAGCAAATATGGTTCAAAGTATTGTATATGTTACAAGTAGTAAGCTCTACATCCAGGCACATATCTTTTGTCGAAATAAATTATACTACAAATCTTTTGATTAGTTTTAGAATTCGGTTTCTGAGCCTGAGTCACAAGCACAGACTCAAGATGGTAGTGAATACGGACCCAGGATGTGAATGGTCACAAGAGCCTCACCATTTTTTAAGTTAAATGACCACTCGATACAAAATGTTTGAATAATGTATAATTGTTCTCCATGTGTTGTTCTCCCAATACGATGAATGCATTTAAACAAAAGTGCAATTTGACTGAATTAAAGTGCCTTTATTGTCACACAATGGAAAGAGTAGGATGTATTGGTGACTGTAAAAAAACTATTAACTATTATGTACTAAAAGGTAGTGTAGCAATAACCTTTTTTTATACATTCCGGCTAGAGAACACCTGTCATTTTATTATGGCTCTGAAGAAAGCACACACACACACATGAACACATACACTCCGCACAATAAAAGATTGTGTAAATCGCAACTCAGTTGTAACGGCGAGCGCAAAAGGACTTGTCTTGAAATGTGATAATTAACGCAACTTGTTATCGCGATAAAATTCAACAAGTTTACAAAGGATGGTAATGTTTGGGCAACAAAATGATAGGTTATACATTCCTAAATTTAAAAATAAAGCATATCGAAACTAGCACTCTAACAATATTGACGAAGATCACAAAATGAAAAAAACCTACAGAATACAATCTAGACAAGGATCTTAACTGGCAAATAAAACAAGAACTCATGAATAATTAAATAAATGAATTGAACCTTAACACACACGAACATACTTAAAACACAAGCGTCCACAGTTACTGCCTGCTACCCCTCTTGACGACGACGAAGAAATAATTCATGAGAAAATCTTTACCTAATAAAAACAATTGTGTGTACACACTGTTGAATACTATAAACTCAACAATTCTGCCTTTGACTAAGCAAACTGTGTATATATGTTATAACACGTTGGTCGTTTGAAAAATGCTTTCTCTATAAAGAAAAATGGCGTAATAAGAATGACACATGCAAAACATAATTTGACTAATCAAGCGGTTTCTCTCATATAGCACGCATTTTTATTGGACGATACTAAACTTACAAATATTTGTTTATTTGTTAAAACATCTATAGAATAGAAGGCCATCGTTGCTAGTACATACCTTAGATGCAACCAAAACATACATTTTGAACAAATGTGTTACCATTTTTGTTGAAAATGAGTTTGCCATTTTGCTTGTAATGCAATCACAAATGAAGTACAGGGACAACCTCCTTCAATACTATTCAACGTATTCTGGTGATTGTTCATCCCCTAAGTATTCTTTTCGCAACGTGTATACTGTTCAAACTTCACGTTATACGAAACACATTTTGAATATGCATACATTTTGAGTATTGCTTCTGAATACAAACGATGCATTAAATGAATCACTTGACCTTAGTTTATTGTGCAAAAAGGCAAGCAAAACATATGATTGAGTTGATGTTAAAAGTATGTTCAATACTTTCAAGTTCACGGTTCGTGTCCTCTTCGCGTGAAGTTAGTCAAGATAGTTCGTTTATTTGCAGAAAAACCTCGAGGTCCTGTCTGGTTGTTCAAGATCTGTAGATTGAAATTCGCTTCATATATCGATTAACCATTTCTAAAGAAAATTCTAATAAATGGGAAACGCGGGAGAAATTTTATTTTAATTGATGCGTTACTTTTCAATGAAAACGTCCTTCGATTATTTGTCTGAGGTTCCAAACCATATCGGTAGAATAACGTGTTTTGGTCGACAACTGGTCATCATTGGCTGCTGAATAACTTTATACGGCGTTTGTCTTTCGAACATTAGATTATTTGTGCAGCAACATAGGTGCAAGTAGGCTTGCTATACAAGTTATCAGTAAAATATGCTGTTAGATCATGTCTTCCGTTTCAGACATATTCCTTCTATGTACCAAACCGTTACATAAGCTCTGAATTATGACTATTGCATTCTTTGGAGGTGTCATCGTTTTGCTTTTTCGGCTCTTGTCAACTAAACAACTAGTGCTGCCACCAATATTCACTATGAAAACAAAAAAGGAAATATAATTGTGTTTTCTTTCTCTGGATAATGACTATGACATTCTGCCAGCGCATTTTTCTTTGGAGGTGTCAACGTTTTGCTTGTTCGTCTTTTGTCAACTCAACAACTAGTGCTGCCACCAATATTTACGTATGAATATAAAAATGAGAATATCATAGTGTTTTCTTTTTTTATTGTTTTCCATTCCACAATCCACTTCATACATATAACTCATTTACACTAGCAAACGATTCTAAGCAATATTAACAAAATGAACATATGAGATATGTGTAAATACAATAAATAACAAACTATTTACAAAAGTATACAGACAAAGCCTAAATTATACAATGTTATGATAATAATGACAACACAACATCGACGATAAAGTCAGAATGATATTCAGCTGTTGCGTTTCAGTTGATTTTTGTAATAGATTCAATATCCATCGTTCGATCGTCCAATCCGTTCGAGTGGAGAGCTAACATCACTTTCTCGCCAAATTACTATTAAGATTTCCATAAATAGTTCGTCTTTTTCTGATGATAATTATTGCACATGGTGATAAAACACACGTTCGTTTTGCTGTCTTCGATTTGGCAGTCAAATGTCAACGTAGATAAGCCATCGATATGTTTAGTATCTCGTGGTAGTGTGAAATCCGTTTTACCTGCATTCGTTTAGTAAAAAATCCAGTTGAACATTGGGACCAGTAAAAGTACTTGGTCATGGTGTTTCGACATTGTTAGTTGTAATATTCATATCAGACATATGTAAGAGCTAAGCAATTGGCAACTCTTGAAACGTCGGTCTCCTTTGTATCGTTTTCTCAGAAACTAAAAAAAGTAACAAGAATGTAAGTTGTATGTATTTTTAAATTATTGCGCCTTCCTGACTTAGGTAACAACCGGTATATGAATCATGTCCAAAACTCTGGAGGAGTTTAGCCAGATTGGTTAGAAAGTCAATGAGTACAAAACTTTTCCACCTTTGTTGCACAAAGTCCAAAGTTGGATACGGCATCAAGACGCCAAGGGGTGAAGTCCTGGCCTGCCGAACACATCACTGGTGATACGTCAGCATCCCTGATGAACTCCGGAGCTGTCTGGCTCTGCTCAGACACATACACGGCAGCACACACGTTAGGCAGAACGACCGACATGATTTCTTGTTTTTACTAACTTCAATGATGCAGAGCGTTCTTGTTACTATCACGTTCGATTTCTTCTTGTGACGTTTGCTAGCTTTACTGAATAGAAGCTAGTGAAAGCTCGCAGTACGGTTTGATATATTGTATCGTTTTAGTTCCCTTATATAGTAGTTCGCGCATGTCTCCATCCTTTATCGATCGGAGGAGGCAGATACCTCATTTCCATACAGCAACAATTTTCTAACCAAAGCGCTTCGAATATGCTGTTAACGCCCATTTTATACTTTTGTCTTCTGTCAGTCATTGTACGTAGCTAAATCGCAAAAATAAGGAGTTCCCGGTCTAGGCTCCAACTTCTTTGCGATTTCATTCACACAGACTAATGTCAAGTATTAGCTGTTACAAGTTAACATTTCTGTCAAGCAATACAACACAATGTTATTTTGCATTCTCCTTGCTTTTTCGCCTATGAATTTGAAGAAAGCAAATTAGAACTCCATAGCTGAGCCTTACATAACCTTCCTATACGAACCATTTCCTAGTAACTTTTGTTAGTATCTGTCATTTCAGTGTTACAATCTGATTGTTTGTTTTCAATTACTCCAATTTTATCATAGTTTTTATATACTTTGTAAATCTTGCAAACGTACTCAATGAGATAAATGAACCACTTGATCCATTTTCGGACTTCCTTTTCATACTTCTGTTAACAGCTTCAAAACCGCCGTTTTGTCTGTAGTTAATTTTTGTATCTGTTTGAATGTTATATTCTACATCATGCCCACTACTCATCCGATCTCTATCGTCCATGCACTCCCGATCCCTTCCCGAAGCCATATTTCATTATTTTGTTTTAGATGAATACCTTTTTAACATGTTTATATTAATACTTCGGATATAAATGACCAACATTGATTCATGCTATTTAAATTGGACTGGTATATTAGAAAATGGATTTGCTCCCTATGTTTAATTTGTAAAATCAACAACGTTTTGTTCTAGTAAAGTAAACATCCATCACTGAAATACAAAACTTAAGTTTCCCACACCTACAGTTGAAATTTAAAAAATGACACCGTTATGTTGAATTTAGTAAATAGTAAGTAAACCTGCTGCATTATTGCTCTGCAATACACTACGTTCATATCCACCAAACTGCTGTATTATTGCTCTGCAAGACGCTACGTTCATAGTCACCAACCTGCTGAATTATTTGCTCTGCAAGACGCTGCGTTCATATTCACCAACTTGCTGCTTTATTGCTGTGGTAGATGCTGCGGTCATATCCACTTATCTGCTAAATTATTGCTCTGTTGGACATTGCGTTAATATTCACTTACCCACTTAATTTATGCTCTGGTAGACGCCGTGTCATGTTTACTAAATTGCTGAATAATTGCTCTTGTAGATGCTGCAGTCATATCCACGGATCTGCTGAATAATTGCTCTGGAAGATGATGCGGTCATTTTCACTTTGCCGTGAAATTATTGCTCTAATAGACACTGCGTTCATAATCACTTACCCGCTTAATTTATGCTCTGGTAGACGCCGTAGCATGTCCACGTAACTGCTGAATAATTGCTCTTGTAGATGCTGCTGTCATACTCAATAACCCACTGAATCTGGTAGACGCTGCGGTCATTTTCACTAGCCTGCTGAATTATTGCTATGGTTGACGCTGCGGTCATTTTTACTAGCCTGCTGAATTATAACTCAGGTCGACGCTGCGGTCATTTTCAATAGCCTGCTGAACTATTGCTCTGGTAGACGCTGCGGTCATATTAATTCACTCGCTAAATTATTGCTCAGGTAGATGCTGTGGTCATATCCACTTAACTGTTGATTTATTGCTCTTGTAGACACTATGGTCAATTTCAGTCACCCGTTTAATTATTGCGCTTGTAGCAATAGTATTGCTCTTGTAGACGCTGCGGTCATATTCCATTTCCTGTAGAGTTGCATTGGTCGACGTTTCGGTCATATTCCATGGCAGGCTGAATTGTTACTATGGTTACCGAAGAGACAATGTCATGTTCTTTTACTTGCTGAATTGATGTTATCGTGCGAATTGTCACTCTGTACTGTTAGTTCCATTGGTTGAGAAATGAAATATGATCCTCATACGTTTTGCTATGTTTCGTTTTATAAAGTTTTGCCATGCAAAACCATCCTTGTATAACTTTATTAAATTATGAAATGTCTAATTAGGTAAAGATTTTCTTGTTCATATTCTTTTAACTGTTTTCATTGTTGTTTTTTATTAAACGTATAAAAATCAAAGCAGGTATTTCAATTTAGCAAATATTTTAGAACTATTCATAATTACATTGAATGTTTCAATTTTTTAGTTCACAAACTATGAGCTCCTTCAATTCGTCATAAGTATTTCTTCACATATACATGCATTTGCTTAGAAAAACAATGAAAAGGAATCGCACCTTGACGTTCATTGTTTTTATTGTTGTCCTGAACACATGTAGTGTGCATAGGTTTTTAAGACAAATCAAACATTTGACAGTTTTTGTTTAATTTTTGATCTTTCCAAACAGTCATGATGTCAACAATCGTTCTTGCACCCATTGTATGTAACGGAGAAAAAGTTCTCTTTTTAGTAGTAAACTGTTTCTACCAACTTCATGCCTGCGTTACAAACACTTTATTGTGATTTTTAGGTTTTCTCGGGGCACTCCTGTTTTCTCTTCGAGGAAAGACCATACTCTCACACAACATCTTGCCAAGGTCAGTTTATATGAACGACACACACATATTTAAAGTATCGTGCTCGTTCATAACGTGTACAAACAACAAAGACATGTTGTGTTCGAGACATGTTGATGAGATGTTCTCAAAAATAATCATTTTTAATATTTTAGAAGAGAATATGTCTAAACTTGTTTTATAGGTTTATTGTTTACCAAAGGTTTTTTCATATGTCCATTATAGTGCATGTATATATTTGATTACTGGTCTGATAAAAATACATGTGTATGTATTTATCGTTCAATTTCATGAATTAACTATTTTGTTTGTCTTTGCTTTTGAAAATCAAGGACCGACCAAGAACTAACGGGAACAGGCATGATTGATATGTATACACTCGCATATATTATATTTATATTTAATCACTTGCGCTATATGGAAACAATGTAATGTATACAGAATTTTATTAGGTTTTTGCTTAGTATTTTCAACCTTTTGAACAAGTGAGACTATGTCATGATTTACTATTGATTCTTCTTTTAATTTATGTTTTATTTTACTCGGTATACTAGCCGTAAGCTGGTAATACTTTAGGAAATCAGAATTGCCTATAGTATAAAGATGTTTTATCTCGTCAAATGTATAGAATTCCTTTGATCTGTAATCAAGGATATGTTGGTCAAATTTGATACCTTTTTCATACCATTTGTGATAGTATACACTTTGTTCATTTACCTTTATGTCGGTGTTATTCCATAATATTGTTTTACTTGAACTATTAGTTTCAATATATTTGCTTATTTCAGACCATGATAAGAGTATTTCAGCTAAAAAAATATATTTATGTGCAATGATGTTTATTGTTACTTCGTCGAGATTACTTTCGAAAACCAACCTGCCTCCAAATTTATGTAAAGCGTCATTATAAAAAGTTTTGTATTGATGTCTGTTTGTTTCATCCAGTAGTCTCTTCACCCATGGCGCTTTGATCGATTTATTTAATATATAAATATTTGGAACTCTAAGGCCACCATCTTTAAAATCGTTCATTAGTACTTTCCGTTTTATCTTGTCGGGTTTATTATTCCAAATGAACTTAAAAATTGACGTGTTAATGTCATCTAGGATGTATTTAGGTGGTGAAGGTAGAACTGTCATGGGATAGATAAGTTTTGGAAGTGCTTATGTCTTAACTACTGTAACTTTTCCAATAAGCGTTAGTTTTCTGTGCTGCCAACTCATGAGACAATTCTTGAAACTTTGTAGCTTTGGAACAAGATTATTTTGAATCATATTGCTATTGCTCTTGTTAAAAACGATTCCAAGTGTTTTGGCTTCCTGACTGTCGTTGTGAAATTGATAACTATCTAAGTATGCAATATATGATGATTTTAAACTTCCTACTCGTAAGACTGTAGATTTTGTTGAATTTAATTTTAGGCCAGATATTTTTCCAAAGTTATCTATTGTTTTTATCAAAGTTTCGAAAGATGTTTTGGATCCATCATTAATATATGTAGCATCGTCGGCAAAAAGAGATTGTTTTATTTCAGATTGTTTTATTTCATTGTTATAAAGTTGTATCCCTTTAATAAGTTTATTTTTCTGTATTGTATTAGATAGCAGTTTAATACAAATGATAAATATGGAAGAAGATAGGGGGCAGCCTTGTCTGACGCCTCGCTCAATTTGAAATTCTTCAGAGAGAAAACCATTATTTATTATAACACTATTGATATCATTATAGAAGAGCTTGACCCAATTTATTAAGCTTTGACCAGAATTTAAATGTTCTAGACATTTAAGTATAAATTCGTGGTTTCATAGTATCATAAGCCTTTTAAAAATCGGCAAAAAATAACAACCCAGGCTTATTTGTAGTATTGAAATAGTTAATACTTTCATCTATAGGTCGTATGTTTTCACCAATGTATCTTCCATACACAAAACCTGTTTGAAAAGGGCTTACAATTTTATTTAAAATTATTTTCATTCTATTTGAAATGGATTTGGTTGCTGTTTTATAGTCTACATTAAGTAAACTTATTGGTCTCCAGTTTGAGATCACTTCCAAATCTCGGCCTTGTTCTGGAATTAAAGAAATTAAACCTTGTTTCATAAGAGGAGATACATTACCTTCTGTAAAACATTGATAAATAGCATTGACAAAGAATATTTTTAAATCGTTCCAAAATATTTTATAAAACTCGGCTGTGAAACCATCAGACCCTGGGCTTTTTTTTATTTTTCATCTCTTTTAACGCTTGTCTGCATTCGTATTCTGTCAAAATACCTTCGCAGCTAGCTTTATCTTCATCATTTAGTTTGACAGTTGGTGTTCAGAAAAACTCACTATTGTGATTTAAAACAATATCATCTTTTGTGTATAATTTCTTGTAAAATGTCCGTTGAGCGTTCAGTATTTTTGAAGGTTTACTAATAATTTTATTTTCAACTTTCAAAGTGTGAATTGTTTTCTTTTCTGCATGCCTTTTTTCAAGGTTTGCAAAGTATTTAGAGTTTTTCTCATTATTTTCAACATGTCGAGCTTTTGCTTAAAGTAATTCCATTTATTCTTTTAGTGAGTATCTCGTCTAGTTCGCCTTTAAGTTTTGAAATTGCTTCTATTATTTGGTTACTGTCACTCTCTGTATTATTTAGCTTTTGCTCTAAATTAGATATATCGTTTATTATGTTTTTCTCTTTTTCGTTTGTTTTTCGCTTTAAATTTGATGAAAAACTTATTGTTGAGTTTCTTATGTTTCCTTTTAATATCTCCCAAAATGTTATGGGGTTTGTTTCCTTATTGATTTCAGCAGTGTTTGTTATCGTATCCTTTATAAGCTGTTGGTATTCGCTTATTAATAGTATACTATTATTTATCTTAAAATATCCTGGACCCCTTTTGTTTTCAGAATTTTTTTTTATATATATACTAAACAATGATCAGTTTTATATCCATGGATAATTTTGCTACTTATACATATATTTTGCATGTAATTTGAAACTAAAAAATAGTCCAATCGGCTATGGGTGAAAGGTTTAGTATTTGAATGCCAAGTAAATTGTTTTTTATGTTGGTGTTGTTCACGCCAAACATCAAAAAGGTTACATGAAGTGATCATGTTTAATAGAGTTTGTCTCGATCGTTTATGTAATTCAACATTACCATTTTTCTTATCTAAACTACTATCTAAAAAGGTGTTAAAATCTCCTCCAACGATTATATTTCGATCACTATATTCATTTATGAAATTTTCTAATGTTTCAAAAAAGAGAGGTTCATCTTGGTTTGGCTCGTATAGGTTAATAATAAGTAACTCTTTGTTTTCTATGGTTAATTCCAAACCTAATATTCTACCTATGTTTATTTCATGAACATTTTTTTATTTCTTCAAGACAGTTAGGATTAATCAGTATTGCAACACCTTCACTATTTGTAAAATTGCCACTGAATAAAAATCTCCACCCCAATCATCTTTACATTGTCCAAAATTCCCTTTTGAAACATGTGTTTCTTGCAATAGACAAATAGAAAACTTGTTATCTTTTAGCCATGAAAATATTTGATTTCGTTTGATTTTGTTTGACAAACCACGAACATTCAACGAGCAAATTGTTCTATCCATAAGGTAGGTTGAAAATGATAATTAATTCACCCTCTAAAACAGAAATTGTAAAGACAAAAAATAATGCTAGCATTGTATTATTACACAGTTTGGACTGGTATTCAATAATTTGGACTTTGATAAAATTAACATTAGGAAAACGATTTAATAATTATTTAGCGATTAAAAGGAAATTTGCCGGTTTAATTGTGTTGACTTGAACATATTATCTCTTTAAATTTAAAGTATCTTTATTATAGAAAAAAAACAAAAAGATGCCTTATGAATTACAAAAGAAGAAAAAGACTCATTAAAAGGGAATATTATGTTTGCTAGCAAAAGTAATTATCATAAAATTTAAACATTACTAAAATGAAAAAGAAGTATGTGTTAGAAAGTATACACAAGCTGACTTCCACAAAAAGCTACACATGTTCAGCAATGAGAGTCGTACCTAAGTATATCCTGGAAAAAAATATCAGAAAGAGTTCGATCAAATTGCATAATATACAAATGCTTCAAAAAATATACAATCGCACATGCTTGAGTTATTGGTTGATATCTAAGTATTACTTTTAATATTTCAAATATCAAGAACAATAAAAGGAAAAAAATGTAGGGACACGTATAAAACGTCATTTGTGAAGCGTTTAACTAAAATGCCACACAACAGCTGAGCTAACAACTTTTCATGGATAGCATATATACAATACTTATATGTATCGTTTTGTTTCTGTATCTTGTCAATACATGTATCAAGTATAAGCTATGTCAAAAATAGATTAAGAAGCATGTATTTGTTCTTTGTTTTAAAGAACTTATGTACGTGTATAATGATCACAAAAAGATGTAATGCATATTGTCTTTACTATCGAAAATGAAACGGTAAAGAACTCATGCAAGTTTTACTAAAACTAAAATACTTTAGAGTGATACGATCATTTCACGTTGTTACAGTAAACATTGATATTTATACCAGGGCTCTGTATAATGAATAATAAATGATACATTTATCATAGTTTTAAATTACATAATGATATTTTCTATTTATAACAAAAACGGTGTATTACATTAACTTAGGTAATCTATAAACAAAGATGTGCTCTGTTTATGGTATTTAGTAAATTTATTTAAAAAAATAATAAACAAACAAAATATATGTACTTTTTTGATTTGTGCCAAGTTTTACAAACAACGGATATGTTTTCGTTTTAACAGAAAATTATAATGCTATTTAATTATAAATGTAGCTGTGACACTATGCGATTAGTTCTTATTAGAACATACGCACAAGTCAATTTTTTATATGCTCATCTGTGCATAATAAATGGTTTTCAAGTTATGTCCAAACATAGTTTTTAATAGGAGATCTTGGGATCTATGGATCACAAGAGTTCTGAATCTGAATTCAACAAATTATGTAAAGATAGCCATTAAACTTTTTTATCAATTTATTTTCTTTCTCATGTTTTAACTTGTGCAAAAAACATTTTGCAGAACTTAATTTAGTTAACAACAGCATCTTTCATACCGTTAGTCTTTACACAATGTAACAGTTTTTCTAACAGTATTAAAACAAACGTTTCAGAAATATTTGTTCTACTTTATCATAAAATAATTAAGCTTTCATAAAATTCTGAACAATCAGCCAATTGGGTCACAGAGATGTGCACAAGTACTGGTTTAATGTTGCCATTAACTTGTAGCGTCAGGAAGTTTAGCAACCTTCAAGTTCAAACAAGCCTATTGGTCAATATTGCCCAAATTGTTTAAAAACCAAACATTTCAAGACCGAAACATAAGCAAAACTCTATAATGGGTAATGTAATTTATATAAAATCTTCAGTTTGAGATTAACTTGTGAAATCACAATTTTTGTGTACCCGGTAGTTTTGATTGGTGTTTACTCCAAAAATAGTGAGGAATAATAAGCCTTACCTAGGGTTCCTGGAGTGCGGGGGCTTTTTTCGGCAATTTTACCATTAGTTCGTCCCTGCATAAGCATGCTTGACTATTCTGAAACTTATAAAATTTATATTTTATGCAATAGAGCATTACCTTACTTGATTGGTAACACTCGTCTTAATTTTAAGTAACCATGCCATACATCACTTAAAATTTCTACTGGAAAGTCAAAGAATAATGGGCCATAATTTGCATTATATGCAAGATACAGTTATCTTAACTTAATTAACTTAGTATTCACTTGGATGATCGAGAACATTTGTTGAAAGTATTCAATGAATACATCATGAAGTTACTGACATATTGCCTTAAATGTCTGTGCTTACATACAAAACCTTTAATAACCAGAATTTCAATGTAACAAAGGGCCATCATTTGCATTATATGCAGGATAGAGTTACCTTACTTGATTGTATAAAGTTTCAATGCAATACATAAATTAGTGATGAGATATTGATGTATACCTGGTAAGTGCTTACATGCAAAAGCTTAACCATAATTTGAAGTTGAATAACAAAGGGGAAAAACAAGCTGGACTTGTCTTACTTGATTAATTAAGCAGGTTTGATGGATAGGATCATTTATCTCAAATGTTAATGCAATACATGAAACATTTCATGAGACATTGACTCAAATATGTTTATATGCAAAACCCTTTAAAAACCTTATACTGTGACGTTGATGCCTGGGAGAGTAGTATAGCACAGTTGTTTTTTTTAACAGGCCGGCTAAAAAGGATAAATGCAAGTAGAATAATTTTATATTAATTTCTGTCCAGTTGTTGCATATGTTGTTAATATAATCGACGATTTCATTATAGGTGACCGAACGGAATCGCATCACTTTCCATTGCAATTGAAAATACGTATACGTGACAGAAAAATATATAATGATAGTCAGCCATCACAAGAAAAAAAGTCCACAAAATATGTGTTTGATCCTGATCATCAACTTTTATTTGATACAGAATTGAAAACTGTATTCAATGACGAGTTCACCGTGACCTTTGAATCGCAAGTTAATGATCACGAGTTGGACATAGATGTCGTTGTTAACTTATTTACAAACGCACTGAAACAATGTAGTGAAGTTTGTGAACGTACTTTTGTATTTACTAACACTCGAAAGACAAAGTGGTTTGATAAATTATGCAAATCGCTTAAGTATCATAAACAGAAAATGTTACGTAAATTTAGGAGAGATAGGTCAGATATAAATTTGCAAGCTTACGTAATAGCAAGAAAGGATTATAAAGATCATTGTGACAAAAGAAAAAGAGATTTTAATGAATCTGTACTAAACGACTTGATAGATAATTGCAGTGACACTAAATCTTTCTGGTTTAAATTTAAGCGTCTATTCAGCACTCGATGAACTGAAAATAATATATCTATTGCAGAGTGGAAAACGCACTTTGAAAATCTATTTAAAGACACTGATACGACGGAAAAGACATTTCCAGAAGTAACAGACATTGAAACTAATGAAATAACAGACACAATCTTAAATGCAAGCATTGGAGATGACGAAATTATTCGAGCCATAAAAGGGCTTAAAACTGGTAAAAGTGGCGGAAATGATGGTTTGGTGCCAGAATGCTTCATACACAGTATACATCATATTCTTCCATTGTTGAGTAATCTCTTTAACAGGATATTTATTACTGGAGTATACCCGAATCAATGATGCGAAGCTTTTATAATCCCTATATTTAAAAAAGGTGATACAAACTCTACTGATAACTACAGGGGCATTTCGTTGTTAAACGTACTAAGTAAAATATATACTAGTATTTTATGTAAACGTATTACTTTTTATGTAAATATTTACAACCAGATTTCCGAATCTCAGGCCGGATTTAGAGAGGGATATCGCACTACGGACAATGCTTTTATTCTATATGCATTGGCACAACGTCAGTTATCTATGAAGGGCAGAAAGCTTTATGTGGCATTTGTTGATTTTCAAAAAGCTTTCGATTTTGTTGATAGAATACGCCTATTTAATATATTGTTAAGAAATGGCATTGCCGGACGACTATATTATGCAATTACTTCAATGTACAAATGTGTGAAAGCCCGAGTTCGCTCTCCAACAGGTGAAATATCAGACAGTTTTGATTGTCCCCAAGGTTTAAAACAAGGATGCATGGCCTCTCCTATACTCTTTATATTGTTTATAAATGACTTTATAAGCCTTATACAACCACCAAAATACAACGGAATACAATTTTTTCCAGACAGAACACTTATAAATTCTTTATTCTTTGCGGACGATCTTGCTATCCTAGCAGATACCCCATGTGGTCTCCATCGTTTATTAAATGCACCCTGTGACTTTTGTGTCGAATATAAACTATTCGTTAACACCAAAAAGAGTAAAATTATGGTTTTTAAAAATGGGGGCATACTATCAAAAGCCGAAAAATGGTATTATCGCGGTGAATCAATAGAGGTTGTAAATAGTTTTACATATGTCACCTTAACGAGGCAGTTATCTCTACCAAAAATGGCAGGGGAACAAGCAAACAAATCAAAACGAATTCTAATATCTATTTTGTCAAAACTATATGAGTATGGCCAATTATCTAAATCTTCATTTTTTAAGATATATGATAGCAAAGTTGCACCAGTATTGTTATATGGCTCAGAGATTTGGGGTGTAGAACGATTATGTGTGGTAGAACAAGTCCACATTAATGCCTGTAAGCGCTATATGAGTTTACCACTAAAAACTACAAATGTTGCTGTATTAGGCGAGTGTGGTCGTTTTCCTATGTATATTGAATCTGTAAAGCGGGTTATTAATTACTGGATTAGAATTTTGAAGGTAGGAGATGACAGATATATTAAAAAGGCTTATAGTATGCTTATGATGGCAGACCAACATGGTCATAGGAATTGGGTGACATATGTAAAAAATATATTGCTTAGTTGTGGATTTGGATACGTTTGGTATAACCAAGAAGTATTGAATGAATCACATTTTATTGCTTTGTTGAAACAATCACTTAATGACCAGTATCGCCAGGAATGGCATTCTTCTATTATAGATTCTGAAAAACTTAAATTTTACTCCTGTTTTAAATCAAGTTTGTGCCATGAAATTTACTTAGACTGCGTCAATATACGCAAATATAGAAATGCTCTTGCGTGTTTCCGATGCTCATCACATAACCTTGAGATTGAATATGGTCGATACTCTAATATTCATCGTGATCAAAGGTTTTGTAAATTATGTAAAAATGTTGTTGAAACAGAATACCATTTTTTGCTCAAATGTCCTTTTTACTCTAATATTAGAAAAACATATTTACCAAGGAAATATTATGAAAATGCCACTTTTAACAATTGTATCATCTTGATGCGTACAAAAAATGAAAATTTGTTAAGGGATATTGCTATGTATATATACTTTGCTATGCAACATAGAAATACTTTACTACAAGCGTTGTAAAAATGTTATAAGTAAAATTATTACTTACCTCAGTAACTTGTGTACTTTTGTTCGGTAATGATATTAATTGTGTAACATCTGTAATTACTTGTGATCTCGGGGGCCTTTGAGATGTGTGCCTGACGTATCGGTGGGTACCACTAGATCAACCACACCTACATGGGTGACGTCTCGATGACTTAGACGGGATGCAAGTTATTGCAGGGGTGTTTCCTGTGCTAGAGTATTGTGTATAGTATTTTATTACAATGTGTACTCTTTAGATCCCTTCTATTTCGTTTCGAAAAGGTATTTAATGCATGCTACACATTCGAATCTGTATTCCGACTTGCACTTCTTTATTTCTTAACTCTTAAGCTTTCGTGTTTTTTTTGTGTTTTTTTTTTTTTTTTTTTTTTTTTTTTTTTTTTTTTTTGTTCTTTTTTCCATTCTCTTGTTGGTTTCTTGTGGGATTTTTCTCTCATTTGTTTGTTTTGTAATTGTGTTTGTATTATACTGTAAATTGTTAAACCGATGTTACCATTGTTGCTTTTGCACATTTGTAATATACATATTTGTTGTCTTGGGCCGGTGGCCTTTAGCAAATAAAATATTGAACTGAACTAGCATATAAAGGCCTTATACATTGTGGGGGATAAGTAATAGTCATTCCACCGTTGATAGCTCAGTCCCTAACATTGCTGACTGCAAACCACTAAGAATAATGCAAGAGTTTGAATCATCTGACTATTGTTAATATCACTACCTTAAAAAATATCAAATGCAGCCAGCAGTGACTGACTGTATTTTTAAGTAAAAAAAAAATCAATTACCATCATGTTTTCTGTCTCTGATTTTTTTCCTGCATGATGTTCTTTGCCAACAGGTGGCATATCAACTTCTTCCTGCATGCTTCCTTTCCACATTACCTGCAAGTTTAGATGGAATAATTAAATATGTTTAAAATCAGAATTATATGCATGCAAGTACAGCTTAAATTATTCCGAGCTATTTCCAGAAGGTATGCCCTTAATAATGCTTTTAATGTTGGGAATCGGTTCCAATTTTACTATCGATAATCAGTTCCACTCAAGTCCCCGCTTATCAATAGTACAATCATTTTTTTAAATACTATATAGAACCTGAATTGAAGTTTTATTCATGCACAGTATTTAATCATTATATGCATCTACGTTATTTCTATGATTATATTTCTATTTTTTCTAAGTTATTAAGTGTTGTATAAAAAAAAGTTCATTTTTGCTTGCTCATTGTGGCTTTAATCTAAATCAGCCATTAAGTTAAAGATAACATCTGAACACTTACTAATATTTTTTTTCGATGATCAATTATAAACAAATACAATCAATTGTCGCTGATTTCAAGTCAAACCAATTGATTTTCTGATTATATTCGATCATTGGAACATCACTACATGCAAGTACAACCAAAATTCTTCTGGGCTATTTTCCAGACCTTAGAACATAATGCCCCCTAAAATGCATAAAGACAGTCATTGAAATTAGACTTTTGGATGAACAAGCCCGAATTTTTATACTATTGCTTGGCATCAAATACAAGCCCTGCTATATAAAATTCTGAATTTGAGCAAGCCCGGAAGATATATTACCAGTGCAGGGCTTGCGGGCTTGTGTTAATTTCGACCACTGTGAAGGTATAACTAAAACTATTCCAGGCTATTTTCCAGACCTCAGAACGTAATACCCTTAATAATGCATGCAAGTACAACAATAATTCTTCTGGGCTACTTTTCAGACCTTAGAACATAATACCTTTAATAATGCATGCAAGTACAACTAAAATTCTTCCGGGCTATTTTCCAGACCTCAGAACGTAATTTACCCCCTAAAATACATGAAAGTATGACTAAAATTCTTCCGGGCTATTTTCCAGACCTCAGAACGTAATGCCCTTAATAATGCATGCAAGTCCAACTAAATCTATTCGGGGATATTTTTCAGACCTCAGAACGTAATGCCCTTAATAATGCATGCAAGTACAACTAAAACTATTCCGGTCTATTTTCCAGACCTCAGAACTTAATGCCCTTAATGATGCATGCAAATACAACTAAAACTATTCCGGGCTATTTTCCAGACCTCAGAACGTAATTTACCCCCTAAAATACATGAAAGTATGACTAAAATTCTTCCGGGCTATTTTCCAGACCTCAAAACGTAATGCCCTTAATAATGCATGCAAGTACAACTAAAACTATTCGGGGATATTTTCCAGACCTCAGAACGTAATACCCTTAATAATGCATGCAATTACAACTAAAACTATTCCGGGCTGTTTTCCAGACCTCAGAATGTAATGCCCTTAATAATGCATGCAAGTACAACTAAAACTATTCCGGGCTATTTTCCAGACCTCAGAACGTAATGCCCTTAATAATGCATGCAAGTACAACTAAATTTCTTCCGGGCTGTTTTCCAGACCTCAATAACAATTAAAACTCTTTGTTTGGCATTAACAAGTACAATAGTGCATGTTTATTGTCACATTAGAACATCGGGTTTAGTATCAAATGCGTTGTTTTTCCATCATCTTGTGAGATTTAACAACGTGAAATCCAATCTTGCTCTTGGCTTTCCTATTTATAGGCCCTTATATTTCCAGATAATGGATGATGTTGCATATTACTGAAACAGATTACGAACTTACCACGTATAGTGAAGTATTTCGTATTACAGTACTATTAGCCTCGGCAGAAACCATATCCCAGTTTGTAGCTCATGGTCTATATTCTAGAATTACTTTAAGGTCCTTTTTATTCGCGACGAACTTTCGACTGGAGGCCATTTTGATTCAGTGACGAAACTCAATGTCCTTTCGGTGTTAATCCGTTTTATTAACAGCTTTTTGGTGTTCAGTGCTGAAAAACATTAGGGTATTGGTTTTAAAACTATTGACTGACATCTGGTGGAAAACTATTTGGTAAACAGTGTTTACGAGAATAAGGCTACAAACAAATAATTTACATAGTTCCACAGGCACAGGCAATGATTTTTCCAATTTTTACACTGTAATACAGTGTCAAATTATGTTAAGCTCTATGCAAAAAGACCACCCACTTCTTCTCTTTCTTTCAACTTTAATAAAATATTGTCACTTGAACACAAGCACTCTTTTTTTCTGTATTAACGGTAAACGGGGGCAGATGAATTACGGACACTACGGACCATGGACATTACGGACCAGACATTACGGACCAGATTTAGGGACATTACGGACCATCTTCGGAATCTTACGGACCATGATTTAAACTTTTTTTTTTAAATTATTCACTCATTAGTTTTTAATTTGTTAATAAATACTTGAATATAAGTGCTCAGTATGACGTTATATCTTCCATAAAACTGTGAAAAATCCCGTGAAGATCAAATAGATCAATGCTTCAATATAAAATCTTGTGAAATTCCAAAAGTTGTTAAAGACCTACGTATTTATAACAATAATGTGAAAAATAATGAACGAAATTTGAAAGTTTGGCAGTTAAATCAGTTAAAAGCAACAAAAGAAATATTTTCCAAAACTGTTTATTTCCCAAAATAAATTGAGCAGAAATATTTTCCAAAACAGTTCATTTACCAAAACAAATTTAAGACCAATGAGTGAGGATGTAAACCTCAACTCTTGCTTTATATTAAATAAACGATGTGTGTTTGTTGCAATTCTTGCAAGCTGATGTTGAAAACTGGCAATTTATGTTGCCTTTATTAGTGTTATTTAGTTATAATTGTACCCGTAATTATCGGCGGTATGTTACAAAAGAAACAAACATTACACTGACAACCTTTAATTGACAATCATAAAAGTGTGAAAACCCATTGTAACAGGGCACTTTCAATTAAAACAGATGAAACGGAAAACAAACAAAAATGACCATTCAAAGTTTATTTCAGAAAGCAATCGGTCACATATGACAACATTAATATTCACATTTACAATTATAAGATAAACACATATTTCGTTCATTATTATTCAAATTATTATAATACTTTATTAAAAATACATTGATGTTTAACATTGGAATTTCATGGGATTTTTCAGTTACAATAAAGATAATTGTCATACTGAGCACTAATATTCAAGTATTTATTAACAAAAGACCTATGAGTGAATAAATTAAAAAAAAAAAACAACAACAAATGTTTAAAAACATTATAAATGATGGTCCGTAAGTTTCTGAAGATGGTCCGTAATGTCCCTAAATCTGGTCCGTAGTGTCCCTAAATCTGGTCCGTAATGTCTGGTCCGTAATGTCCATGGTCCGTAGTGTCCGTGACCCGGGCAGATAACTCAGTGGTCTTGAGCCAGATTCGGCTAGTTTAACTTTTGTAAACACTGTATATATACTTTACATGCGTTTGTGAAGTGTATCAACCGTATCTATCAGAGAACGGATACTCGTATTCAACACCGTTGTACATGCAATAAAGTATGCAGCTTATGTTTGGATTGTTTGTGATCAGTGTTCAAGTTTTTGTTGTTACATCTAATAAACTGTTGTTAATTCTTGTTGATGGTTTTCGATGGGACTATTTCGATCTGCCTCAAATTCAGTTAAGGGGATTTGAGAGGCTTAAAAAAGAAGGAGTTCGTGCAAAGTGGCTTGAACCAGTTTTCCCAGCGAATTCATTTCCTAATTACAAGAGTATGGAAACTGGTAAGAACGAATTCAAAACATTAGATTTAAAAGCTTTGATCATTCATGACTCTGTTTAAAATGTATAAGCGTTGATAAAATAGGTCAATATAGACAGGTTTATCATAAAGCGACACTATTTGGACCAGTATGCATGATTTAAATACTAGTTAACAGGCTATTCAATTCAATCTTGGTCAATGTACATGCTTAACGCTTAAAAGTTGTTTAAAGCTGCACTTTCAAAGATTGACTAGTTTGACAACTTTTTTTATTTTTTTGTCTTGAAGTGAGCCAATTGTATCGTGAATATCTGGACACCAGTGATATAATACTGCTGACAAAAATCAGATAGCAGTTTTTCATATTTACGATCGAAAAAATATGTTTATTGTCTAAAAGCGTTACTGACGCTTCAAGTAAGAAAAATTACTTTACCGACATAAACATTATTTTTCGACCGTTAATATAAAAAACAGCGATCTGAATTTTTTTATTTCCAGACGTTCACGTAAAGATTGGCTTATTCAGAGACAAAAAATAACGAAACGGTCAATTTGTGAGAGGGCAGCTTTAATGCACCAGTTCGTATAAATCGATATCCGTATGAACATTAAATATATGTTTGGAGCTCATTTCCATTTGATCCATGCTAAAAAAAATTGTATTACAGGACTATACCCGGAAAGCCATGGTCTTGTTGGCAACTATATCTACAATAAAAATACGGGAACCATCTTCGACCAATCATTACTGGATCCCGAGAACAGGGACCCAGTCTGGTTCTCCGGTGCCACACCTTTCTACATATCCGCTGAACAACAGGTACGCTGCAAGCACAAGGCGGATTAAGGGGGGGGGGGGGTGCACCCGGTTCTTTTGGTTCTGAAAGAGCCACAAACTCAACACTCACAACATAAAATGCCTATTAATAGTTACAAATGTCGCCAGCCGATTTTCCACCAAAAATATAGTTTGAGAAAGTGTAGACTATATAAATTGCAAGCTATGTTTCCAATAACTGAGGTAGATTTGACAAAGCAAGAAGCAATCATAACTCAATATATATTTTAATCATTTCATTTGTTGAACTTAGATGAAGATAAAATTAAAGTAGTATCCCTGCCCGAAAAATGAATGAACATCGAAACGTAAACAAAGAATAACTATCCACTCAAAGCGCTTCATTCAATCACGTGACACGATGATCTCATCCGCTGCGCACTTTCCCCGCTTAAAATATCATGTGATAGCCTGCATCCAATCAACAGTCGTTATTTGATCACGTGGGAACAACAAACACACGCCATTTTAGCACACGGAAAGCAAGAGCTTGAAAAGTTCTGCAGAAGATTTGTATTGTTGTACACAGTAAAGTTGTCACTGTAAGTATTTAATATTGTTATTGCTGTTGAAACTTGTTTATTTCAGACTGTTTGTTTGCACAGCTCACAAGATGTGAGTGTTCTATGAAAATAATGCCAATATCGCTTTCATTAGCGATGCCAAGTCAATTGTAGTAATCTCCCCTTATGAAACTCATGAATATTAATTTTTCACGGAAGGCGACCCAATACTGGTACCGGTTTTATACACCCTTAAAAACACATATATCAACATTTGCGGAGAACCATGTGGCTATTTATAGTTAAGTAGATGATGAAATATTCTGGAAACCAGTCAGAGTTCACTGAAAACGTGGTTTTTCTAAAAGAAAAACGAAAGTGAAAATTTGATTAAACGTTTTTTTCATGTTTTCAGGCAAGTACAAAGGTTTATTTGGTTTGTTTTTAAGCATGGGATGAAACTCTCATAGTTTTTTATCACTTTTGATACGAAAACAACTGGACTATGAACTTTCTTAGACCATTTATAGACTTCGCCAAAATGTAAACAAAAATCCAAAATGGCTGCCACAAAGTGAAACTACAGTTTTCACTTGAGTCAGATGCTTGATGATTAATGCATGAAACAGTTGCTGACAGCTTCAAACTGCAAGTACACCCTGTGTAAATAGCAGGGATGATAAAATTCCGGATTAATCCGGAATTCCGGATTTAAGGCCTCACGGATCGATTTTGAGATTAATGTAAATCCGTTGAGTTTTTTTCTAGGGGGGGAGGGGTACAGGGAGCGATTCGAGCTCAGTTCGAACAACATGGGTACGAAAGGTGAGTTTTCCGGAAGTGTAAAGCCGGAAATTAACGAACCTATTTACGTCCTTGTAATCGATCTATATGATTGGTTAAGATAGCATCCGGTGATTACGGAAATTACCGATGGGACTAGAAGACAGTATCCGGATGGTCGTATCCGGATATGACAGACGACGAAGACGAATAAACGGGTATTGGAAAATTGGAAAAAAAAACAACCACCACCAACTTCTAAAAACATCGAATCGCCGATTTTAAGGGTATATTTGCCATTTATTGTTAAGTGAAATTCCCGAAACGTTTATTTTTAAGTAAATAGAAAGTGATCAAACTGAGAATGAATTTTGCACATGTAGCATTATTTCGGACATCCCGATTCGGATTGTGTCATAATAATCGATTTTTCTTTGGCCGATTGAAGTTTACGCTGTAAACCGTTTCTTTATTATTCTCATGTTTGAAGCATTGTTCTCAATAAGAAGTGGTGTTGACCATAATGGGAGGTTAAAGTGAAAATTGGTTTGGTTCAAATTAAAAAAAAAACATGAAGAAATATTTTGTAGTAGTAAAATAAATTACGTGGAGGCAGTCATTTTATTTTCTATTTGAGACAGTCATACATGCCATATTTTCTGGAGACCATTCAGGGGGATTTGTTCAAAAGGCTGAAAATTCAGGGGGATTTTGGTTGTATTCAGGGGGATTTTTTTAGCAGGTCTAAGTTGGCGAAATTTTAAAGTATTTTTAGACGCAAGTATGAAAAAATGTATTCACATATAGTTTGCTTTGAAAACCTCTAAACTTTTTCATTATAAAGAATTATTTTATGTCATGATTTATCATATTTTTATGATACACTGTCATGTCATACTGTAATGCACTTGCAGAACAAAATATGTCATTGGAAAAATATGTTTTCGAGACAATTAAATTAAATTTACCTTCCTCCAAAGTCTTAAAAAAAATTGTGCTTAATTCTATCAGCTTTGATGACTTTCAGACAATAAGAGAATAGAATAAATATTATTAATTTCTTCCTTCCAAAAGTGTAATATTTCTTTGCCTTTGATAATTACTACAAATTAATTGATCACTTGTTGTAAAAGTTTCCTTTTGGAGAGTTTCACTCATATACTGTGGTTTCACTTTGTCATTATTGCCTGATGTAAAATTTAAAAAAAAAATATTTTTTTTTTTTTTTTTAAATTCCGGGGGATTTTTATCTCCCGCCGGGGGATGGATTGAAATTCCGGGGGATTGTTCCCCCCGCCGGGGGATATGGCATGTATGGACAGTTCAACAAAACTTCTTGAGGAGAATTAAATTCTATAGTTGTAATTTGTATTTCCCCATCCAGGTATGTTGATGGATACAAAAGTCAGGGATGAAAGACACCTCAGCCAGTGCATCCAGTTGTTCCTGTCAATGACTGACAATTCAATCCAGAGGCCATGATACTTGGACTTATGGCTGAACTATTTGGACTAATGGCTGAACATGCTCCCTGGCACCACAGTAGTAGTGACACTTGCCAAGATACAAAAGCTCTCAGCGAATTAAAACTTCAAAGGTTTACAGCATCATACAAGATGACTTACGGAGTGGAGTGGCTAGCCATTTCAATGATGAACATGTGGAGGAGTTAATGGATCTCGGTTTTGTTTCAACTAAGACAAGTCAACAAACACAAACAATGAGAAAACTGTTGCAGCTTTTTTTCTGCTATAGAGAAAGAAATAGTGTTGAGACATTTGGCCTCCTTAAAAATCACAAGGGCTGATTCTAAATCAATTTTCATAGAATTTGAAAGCCTGTTGAGAGACTTGAACTGCCGTGGGACAATCTCGTTTGTGTGCTGCTGGACTCATGTAACACCATGAGGGGGAAAAATCTGGCTTGAGGACCAGAATACATCAATGTCCACCATGTCCACAATGGCTATGCTGCCAAAGCATTTAAGTACCGTTTGGATATTAATTTGAATCATATAAATAATAATTAATAACATTATATTCTCATCTAATGTGCAGAAAATTGAATAAATACTCTAATGATACATAAAAATTGAATAAATACCACTTTTACAATGAACATTTGCAAGCATGATAATTGATATGTTGTTCATTATTATAAATCAAACATCCCACAGTGTAGACTGTTCATACACAGGCATTTGATCATAGCCAGTTGAGTTTTATGGGAAGTGGACAACTGAACCAAAATGTCAGGTACTTGTCTAATGCCTGTGACTTCAGGTAAAAAAAGTAAATTTAACTTTGTTTAAAGACAAAGGTGTTAAACTTCACTGCTAAGATACTTGATAATTGTTCTGATTGTGGATGTCTCGTGTTGGACATGATTATATCTACCAAACCGAAAGGTGTACTCCTTGAACACTTTTCTAAGGCAAAAAAGGGTATTAGAATCCCTGAAATATGGAAAGCTTCGGGGGGCTTCGCCCCCCCCCCCCCCCCCCTTGTCCCCCCACCAGGGCTCTGCCCTGGACCCATCGGGACCCTTAAGCGGCCCCCTGAACCCCACGCTGACATTTTCAGGATTGGCAACTTGGCTCTGTTATCATCCCTGAAATAGGTGTTAATGTTCAGAATAAATACATTTTATGTCTATTCTTTAAATAATTGTAAAATAAACAATGTTTTTTCACAAAGTTTGTGTTTGTCCCCAGTTTCATACCGTTTCCTTCTCAAATATGTTTACAGTATGTAATAAAGGAAGTGTTTATATAAAATAAAGCCCCCAAAAAAGGCCAGATTTAGGTTACATCAGTAGTTTTCTAAATGAAACGTTGTTTTTGTGTAATTAAAAGAAAAGATAAGATAAATTTTATTCCAATCATGGGTCATGTTATTTGAAATATAAATCACAGGTTACATAATGTAGAAAATAAATTGATACAGTAAAGCAACACATTTAGTGAATGCAAATAAGGCTTCATTTTGATTTTTTTTAAACACAAAAAACGTTAGCTTATTTGGAAAATTAATAAGCATGTTTCCCATTTCCTTTTTATGCCTTAAAGTAATGTAAATGTACTATTTAAATCCAGAGTTGATGTTTATATGTGATTATAACTTACAAATGGGAATCATGTTTATAATCAACCACAAGTTAGTATTTATAAAACATTTAACATGAGACAACAGCAAAAAGAAGGAATTCACTCATAAATTGACAATCATTATTATATATATTATAATATTAATATAATAATTGGTTTGATCAATATACCATTATTAAATAGCAGTGTAATAAATAAAAAACTGTAATTGCAATTAATGTACAACTCATTTCAGTTTGTAACGAAACTGTTTATTTATTTTAGTTTGTTTATTTGCTGTGTTTTATTCAGTTTTTATGTTTGCATGTAGTAAAAAAGCCTTTGGGGCAGTTCTACATGCCTTACAATGAAAATAAAAACTTGGGTCAGGATTTCGTGACTTTTCAGTTAGTGCATTTTAATGATGGTGAAGGGTGGGTGCATACAAATTGCTATATCTTCACTTTGAAATGAGGTATTAGAATAATTCTTGCATTTTTATTCTCACAAAATATGTATATTCACAGAAATGTAAGGTTTTTGCATGTCTAATTATTTAAAAAAAGTCATGTTGCAATGCTACTTTCATTTCTGACGCGCTCATCAACGCTCAGTGTTATTTTCAGTTCTCGTTTGATTAAATTGACAGTATTAAAAATACGTGGGCTACCTTAAGAAAGTTATTGCTTATGATATAGATTATTATTTAAGTAAGATTTGAGAAGGTTTTTTTTCTGATTTATTTTTCCTGTGTACCGTTACTAACAGTCATCGAAATTAGACTTTTTGATCAACAAGCCCGAATTATTATACCATTGCTTGGCATCAAATTTGTGAACAAGCCCTGCTATATAAAATTTAGAATTTGAGCAAGCCCGAAAGACATTTTACCAGTGCAGGGCTTGCAGGCTTGGGCTAATTTCTACCACTGCCGTTATAGATGTGATAGACTCGGCCTGTAGTGCAAAAATATATATAATTACGAGCTAGCATAGGTTGTCATGCTTTTAGTTTTGCTGTGCTGTATGTCAAACACCAAAATCTATTATACAATGTACATTTCTTTATTACTTTAAGAGAAAATTTGGTTTTCGGCAAATAAAAGACACTTGTCATTATTTCAGAATTACACTGCTGTTAGTGGAAAGTGCACTCAAGAGCAGCACAAATTGTAATGTCAGGTTGAAAGAGACCGTTTTTGTTTTTCCTGCTATTATCTGTTGATGTAGTGGCTGCATGTGTATTTTATAGGATGGTTTTATGCAATGCGCCGGTTATCAGATCAAACAAGCATTTGCAGGAATGTTGATTTTGTCTATAGGTAATAAGTCTTGCTTCAATTTGCAACAATAAATCTTGTTTAATTCAACCCTAGACCAGTCAACCTTTGGTGATGTAACATTTGTATTTTTATGTCTTTGACAAAAAATCAATGATAACAATTAAAAATTTAATACCACGGTAACTGCATCAAAAAGCTTATTTTCTAGAATATTCAAAAAGTTTTGCATTTCATAACTTAAGTTTATCTTACATAGAAAGAACATTCTCAAATAGTAAAGTAACCGACCAGCTTCTACTTATTCTACTTCAAATTCATTTAGTTTTCCAAATTGAACTGTACATTTTGGCCGGCAGCCGGTTCTTATTGAGAACATTTCCTTTCTCATGATGTAAATTTGGTGAGAAACTCTTCCAAAATTCATTTAATTATTGCAATTCTTGAACAGTGTAAATGTATTTGTCAGTAGTGTGTCATGGGCTAGTTGTGTTTAGTTGCTTTAGGTTGAACATTTGATTGGGAAATAAATATTTAATTTGTCAAGGTAGAAATATTGAGTTGAAATGGTATAATATTTCCTGTAGTTGAACAAATGCCATTGAAATCTTGAGTTGAACAAATGACATTGAAATCTGGAGTTGAACATATGCACTTGAATCTGGAGTTGAACACATTATCTTGAATCTGGAGTTGAGCACATGAACTTTAAAATCTGGAGTTGAACATATGCACTTTAATCTGGAGTTGAACATATAAACTTTAATCTGGAGTTGAACACATTATCTTGAATCTGGAGTTGAGCACATGAACTTAAATCTGGAGTTGAACATATGCACTTGAATCTGGAGTTGAACATAATTATGCACTTGAATCTGGTGCTGAACATATAAACTTTAATCTGGAGTTGAACACATGATCTTGAATCTGGAGTTGAACACATGAACTTTAATCTGGAGTTGAAGCTATTAACTTGAATCTGGAGTTGAACACATGAACTTTTATCTGGAGTTGAACATATGCACTTGAATCTAGAGTTGAACATATGTACTTGAATACTGTGGAGTTGAACATATGTACTTGAATACTCTGGAGTTGAACACACGATCTTAAATCTGAAGTTGAACATATGTACTTGAATCTGGAGTTGAATATATGGACTTGAATCTGGAATTGAACACATGAACTTGAATCAGGACTTCAACCTTTATTTAGTAATCAGGAGTTGAGCATGTAAATTTCAATTGGGCATTTTTCATTCTGTCCACCATGGTATTTGAATACATTTGTTCAGGCTCGTTTCATCAAGGTGATGCCAGCTTGCCCAATTTTGCAAGAGGAAGGCAATGTGTAACAAATTGCATAACATTGTTAATTACAATTTCATGCTTAAAAAGCCCGGATGATATCAAATGTGAAGACTTAAATGATTCATTTGTAAATGGAAGGGACCTTTTTTGTTCAATAGGTCTATCAGAACTTCTTGATCCAGAAACTCTACCAAGATATATTAAACATGGTGGTAACACATTTTCTATTTGTCATAGAGGTGTTTGGTCTGGTTTCCTGGAAGCAAATGAGGCTGTTGACAACATTAATGTTATGACGTTGGTCCATGCTTTTTCACAGTCAGTGGCAAGATGAAGATGTAAAATATTAGTGGTTGGTGATGTTTATGTTGGTATCTATTACAGTGATGATGGGTTTTATGTTTTTGACAGCCATTCTCGTGACAAAAGTGGTATGCCTTGCCCAGATGGAACAAGTATATTTGGACGCATACGGTCATTGGCTGATTTATGCTTGCATTTAAGCAAACTTTGTTCTTCTTTCTCACCATTGCTGTTGCACGAACTGAGGTTCGACCTCCACGATTTTGATGTCATGTTATGTAAAAGAAGTCCTGTGGCACAAACTGTTCGTATACATCTGAAGCGACAATGCTCGTCCAACGTTCAAGATGTGCTTCAAAGTAAAATTAAGCATAGTCGATTTTCTCAGCTGCTTGCTTCTGCAGATTTGACACAGTTTGTAGACAATTTGCACATGGACAGAAGTGTTGAAGGTGATATGAAGTCTATTGGTCATCGATTATGTGCCTCATTTTCCCAGAAGATAGCATCTGGTCCAGATTATGTGTGTACTTGCTGTACTCAAAAGTTTTTTAACCACTATGTTCATGATACATCAAGACTGAACAGGTCTCCACATGCAATTGCATATTGCACAGGTACTACAAGTGTTTTTGGAAAAGAATGGATTTGTTCTTCTTGCTGGTTATCACTGAAAGCAGGAAAAAAAACAAAAATGTGGATTGACAATGGTCTTCGCTTTCCGCAAAAGCCTTGTAAACTTGAACTTACAAACTTAGAAGAAAGACTTGTGTCCCCAAGGCTACCATTTATGCAACTGCGTCAGCTGCCAAGAGGTGGTCAACTTAGTCTACGCGGAAATGTTGTTAATGTTCCTGCTGATGTGATCAACACAATAAAATCACTACCAAGAGTTTTGCATGACAGCGAGACTATAATGCTTAAATTGAAGAGGAAAATGTCCTATAAGCATCATGTGGCTTTTGAAAATATCAGACCAATTCAAGTATTTGAAGCTGCCAAATGGCTTGTGAATAACAGTTGCTTATTTAGAAATGAAGGCATTGTTTTAAATGACAGTTGGATGCAAAGTTCTAGTCTGTTCAATACAATAGGTAATGATGAAAGTCTAGAAACATGCGATGAAACTGTGGTTGATTCATGGAGAAAAAGGGGGTAAAATACACAGCTGGTGACTTCCTTACTCCTGGATTTGTTGACAAACTTATCTTACAAGATGATGGTTATCGTGTTTTGCGAACTATACGTGGTTCTCCACCATACTGGGAACATGCGAAACGTGATGTATTTTCTATGATAAGACAATTGGGCATTCCAACGTGGTTCTGTTCCTTTTCAGCAGCAGAGACAAAGTGGTGTCCACTACTCATGCCCCTTTATAAACTGCTACATAAGAAAGATATATCGCAACAAGATGCAAGAAATTTGTCCTTGCAAGAAAAGAGTACACTAATTAAGTCTGATCCTGTCACATGTGCAAGATACTTTGATTTTAGGGTGCAGACATTTATCAAGAATGTACTGAACAACTCTGACAATCCTATTGGTGAGATTTCGGACTATTTCTATAGAGTAGAATTCCAACAGAGGGGCTCTCCACATATACACATGCTGGTTTGGGTCAATAAAGCTCCAGTTTACAGTCAGCATTCAAAAGATGAAATAGCTGCTTTTGTAAAAAAGCATGTGACATGCAAAAGAGACTTGTCAATTGAAGACCCAGTTAACTATCAGACTCATAGACATGCTAAGACATGTAGAAAACGTGGAAAGTCTCTTTGTAGGTTTAATTTCCCCCTGCTGCCAATGCCTGAAACAATAGTTTTGGAGCCTTTGCAGCAAAGTGAGAAAACGGCAATGCATTCCAAGAAATATGATTTCATTTTAACAACTCTAGACCGAGCTTACAAAGAAAATGTAGATATATCATTTGAATGCTTCTTACAAGAGATGGAGATGACATACAATGAGTACTTGATGGTTATAAGGTCGTCTTTGCCAAGACCACATGTGTTCTTAAAAAGATCTGTGTCTGAATCTAGAGTGAATAACTACAACTTTGTTCTGTTGTATTGCTGGCAAGCAAATATGGACATCCAGTATATTTTGGACCCATATGCATGTGTTTCATATATAGTGTCCTACATTTCAAAAGGACAAAGAGGCTTATCTAACCTTCTTGAACAAGCCTGCATAGAGGCGAAGGGTTCAATCTGTGATATAAGACAACAAGTTTGATGCATCGGAAATCAGTTTCTTACACATGTTGAAATTGGTGCACAGGAAGCTGCATACCTTCTATTGCAAATTCCCTTAAGAAAATCTACACGAACTGTTGTTTATGTAGATGTAAAAACAGAAGAAGACCAAACTGTCTTGATAAAGCCATTTTCGTCTTTGCAAGAACTTCCAAAGAATTCTGTTAATATTGAAATGGACAGTGCATTAAAGAGATACAAACGCAGACCCAAAATCATAGAAAGGCTCATTTATGCAGATTTTGCTACTTGGTATGATTTGTGCCCATGTAGCAAAGATACGCTCAGCAATCAACCAGCAGATACTCCTGAACTTCCAGAACAACATTCTGACACAGACAATGATGATGAAATTGATCCAAATAGCACATATCATGGGAAACACATAATTCAATTTCATTGTGGCACAAAAATCCGTAAAAGGTTAAAACAGAAAGTCCTGTATTCCTACTCAGCATCAATCAATGCAAAGAGGGAGGAATATTTTCAACAAAAAATAATGTTGTACACCCACTGGAGAAATGAAACATCTGACCTTTTGTCAGGTTTTGCAACATATGAAGAAAGTTACAACAGTAAAGTTGGAGAAATATTGCAAAATCAAAAAGTCTATGAAAATATGCCTGAGGACATAGACAGTTCGTTTGGTGTTGATGATGACTGTCTACCAGTTGTTTATCCAGAAAGTGAACATCAGGAATTGATTGACCGTGATGAAGGCATTTGTACATCATCAGACTTTGGTTGCTTCGACCCTGGAAACTCAAGCACTTATGACATTGGTGATGATCTTGGTGTAAACAGAAAAAATTTGGAATATGTTGAGCATGACCAGATAGAGGTGTCCTCAGATGAATATTTAGACATGGTAAGACCTCTTAATTCAGAACAAAAGATATTTTTCTACCATGTCATTCACAGTGTAAAGATTATGAAAGAACCATTCCACATTTTCTTGTCAGGTGGTGCTGGTGTAGGCAAATCAGTTGTAGTGAAAGCGCTTTATCAGGCACTTCGAAGAGTTTATAATCACAAATCAGGAGAAGATCCATCATTGCAAAAGATTCTACTTTGTGCACCTACAGGAAAAGCAGCACATAATATTGGTGGCATGACTGTTCATTCTGCCTTTTGCATACCAGCAAGCCAGGGTTTCCATTTTAGACCTCTTGATGCTCAACAACTTAATACCCTACGGGCAAGATTCATCTCCCTTCAAATGGTTATAATTGATGAGATCTCAATGGTAGGCAGAGGTATGTTTAATTATATAAACAAGCGCTTGCAAGAAATAATGGGAGTGTCTAAAAGCTTTGATGGAGTTAGCATTTTGGCTGTTGGTGATTTATTTCAACTGAAGCCAGTTATGGATGCATGGATATTTTCAACTGTGTATAACAACTTTGCCTTGGAATGCTTAGCACCCAATCTTTGGACTGATCTGTTCCAATTTTACGAGCTGAAAAGAATTATGCGTCAAGAAGGTGACAAGGAATTTGCTGAAATGCTGAACAGATTGCATGAAGGGGACCAAACTGAAGATGATGTTCAACTCTTGTTGGCAAGGCAGATCAGAGACAGCGGAAACAAGGAGACTATAAGAAAGCTACCTCATTTGTTTTGCACAAGAAAAGATGTATATGATCATAATATGTCTGTGTTGGATGAGCTTCATGAGGAAAGTATTATCTGCATTCATGCTATTGATACAGTGTCTGGTGATCTTAATCCTTCGCTTCAAGCAACTATTGTTGATAAAATACCAAATGATCCAAGTAAAACCATGGGCCTTGCAAAAACATTGAAATTGGGTATGGCAATGCCTGGAGATCTTTGTTTAAATATCAGTATTGAGGATGGTTTAACCAATTGAGCTGCTTGTCACATTCAGAAGTTTGACTTTAGAGTAGAAGGAAGTTCTCGTTGCAGTATTATATGGGTCGAGTTTGAGAGTCATGGTATTGGAAAGCTATGGAGGTCAAAATACAAACATATATTCAATACTGACATTCCATCAGGATGGACTCCTATTTTTGAGGTTACCAGAAGTTTCACTTACACTAGAGGTAAAACTTACAACATAGTAAGACGCCAGTTTCCATTAACATTGGCAGCTGGGCGTACAGTACACAAGGCACAGGGTGCAACTATGAAGAGTGTTGTCTTAGATTTTGGTAAAAGGAAGATTGATCATATACATTATGTTGGTCTCAGTCGGGTAACAAATTTGAATGGCGTTCATGCTAGTGAATTAAATGAATCAAAGATAAGCACTTCAACAGCTGTTCTTGAAGAAATCACAAGATTACGGTCTGAAAAAGGGTGTAGAGTGTGTAATTATTTATTGCAAATCTATGACGACATTTGCTTTTATATACTGCCCTCCAAAACATTCAAGTAAAAGGAACTACCAAGAATTCATGGACATACTTGAATGTTTCATACCAAGTAACCATCAATTAGTTTTGATAGGGGATTTTAATTTTGATGTCAGGACAGACTCAAACATTCTGACTGTGAAAGAAAGTCATTTCAGTTTAAAGCATATTCTGCAAGATGTGACCACAGATTATGACTCTGCAATTGACCATATATGTACCAATGTAAATACATCTTCAATCCACTCGTTTGGAACGTTAGAATCTTATTATTCTGACCACAAACCATTGTTCATTGTTATGGACCAAAAGCTGACATAGTACACATATTTCAGTTGCATGCTTGTGTCAGTACAAGAAGCTTTAGTTATACAGTTGCTTGTTCCTCATTGAAACATGTTTTAAAACGATTGTTTAAGAATATACATATCTTCTACAAATAGTTTCAGAATATATACATCTGTTCTAAAAATTGTTTCAGAATAAACATCTGTTCTTTAAATTAAAAAACAGCTCTCTTTCAATGTCAAATCACCATCCTACCATTACTGAACATATTGTAAAAAGGCATAATTAATGTTCATTTCAAATATTGTATATATATCACCAATTAAATAATTGTTTTCAAATTGCATATGCCCATATATCAACATTTACATTATTTACTTATTGTTGTACATATAATGTCTATGTTATTAAATTATTTCATTTATATTGTACATTTATATATTGTACATATATAATATTACTATTTGAAATAGTGAGATTATCTAAATATAATATCACTGTTTTCTCAGATTTCCTTGTTTCATAACATAAACAAAACAATCACGGGAAGAAAATGCAATGACTTCGTTCAATTTGTTTCCATATGACCTCATTTGGTTGTAATTTTTCGTGATTTTCCTATTAAATGTCAATTAAATTTTGTTTTTGTTAAAATAAGAGCATGAAATAAAAAGAAAATGGTTATTTTCAGTGTGAGACTGCAATTTATGTCACCTCGTGCACACCAAAAGTAAATATTTCACTCGTGGCGATAAGTAGTCTTTTTACGATTTTCACAAATAAAGTCCCTCGAGTCTTAAGTCTTACAAAATCCCTGTAAATGTATTATCTATGTATTAATAAACATACTTAATTTTGATTGTAATAAATAACTTCTCTTTCAGATGGCTTCCACATCAACGAAGAGGGGAGAAGGCCTTAATGGAAAGCCCTTGCGAGTGAAAGTCGTTGCCAGGGCAGAAGTGACCAAGTACAAGGGACAGGGAGGGGACGAGAAGCTATGTTTATGTGTGGCAGTGAGTGATGGAGAGGTTTGCCAGCAAGCAAAGATATATGAAAAGAAACATTTCACGCGCTTCTCCCGCGCTTCTCCGTTGGAACATCCCTTGTGTTAAGGGATGTAATCAGAAGGTCTGATGAAGGTGGCTACCTAGTGGTAACAAAGTTCACTAAGGTCTTTGTCACCAGTGGAGTGGAAGTGCCTGCAGCCCATGAGGAGATGGGAGTGAAGCTGCTGAATCCACCGCCAGCCAAGCAGGTGACCCTTACTGAGGCACTGAAATCGCCACAGAAGGAGAAAATTTCTGTAACTGGAATGATCGTGCAGGTAAACAAATAATCAGTTAGAAAGTGCATCAATGGTTTTTGGCTGTATATTCCTTGCTGATCTTAAGTTGTCTTCTGAACTGGATGTCTTAAAAGGGCACAGACCATAAAATTCCACAAATTTGCTCGCACTGGCAGAATAGTGATTTATTTCTTATTTATTGTTTGGCCATCTCGGATGGCAAGACAACTGGGCTCCTGCATAGTTCCAAGTCCAGGAGCATAAATGATGAAAATGACAACATTTTGTGTAAATTGGAACTATTTGTCTGTTTTTGACATAAATCATAGTAGCAATAGCACATACGTAAATTTTTATAAAGTCAGACATATGGTATATAATAGATTAAAAACGAAGTTAGTGAATCTGGTTTGCAGTATCAATTGGATGCCGTCTTCCTTGGACTACCACTTGGCACTTTCTCGCAAATTTTGAGGGAAAACAAAATGAATGTTTTCATAAAAATCCATAAGAATCGCATCAATTCCCTTAATGCATTGTTTTGCTCATATTAAAATCCTATGCTTGCAGTATAATGCTCTTAAACAATAGGTGTTTTTTTATTTCATTTACATTCACATTGCTCTTTCTCATTACAGGAAGAAGCAGTCAAAACAGTAAATGTGAGGGGTGAGGATGTACCAATAAAGGTCATCATTTTGGAAGACACTTCAAAGGCAAAAGCAAAGGTCTCGTTGTGGCGTGATGCCAGTATGTCGCCAACCAGACCTGGTGACTTCGTTGTGGTGACCAACCAGTATAGAGGGGAGACAAGCCTGTCAACTACAAACAGGACCAAAGTTGAGGTAAGAAAATACTACATCACATTTAATAAAACCTTTAAAAGTCATTAGAACAAATGTAGTATGTAAACAAAAAATGAGTGCAATGGTTTAAGGGCTAGTCCAAAGCCAAAATTCCTTAGTTTAATGCCTTGAGCTGACAAAAGTGTTGACCACAGCTTCTGAAATAACTCGTTTTGTCGATTGTTGACTGTGTTGTTGTGTTCCTACTGTTTGGAAAAGCACTGTGTCAATAAATTTATACAAACTTCAATCAGACTCTTAAATTACCTAACTTTACCCTGAATCAAAAATACACATCAAATGAACCATGTATTTCAATTCCATTGGACTTATTCTAGGACCAATTAAGATGTGGAAATTTAAGAAGCTCTTGTGTTTAATATGCATTTGATGTAAGAACTCGACATGAATGTTTATTGTGTTTAAATATATATATTTATACCCCCGACAAACGAAGTTTGAAGGGGGGTATATTGGAGTCACCCTGAAGTCGGTCGGTTTGTCAGTCGGTCAGTCTGTCCTTTGCAATTTACCTTCTCCGGACCAAACTTAAAAACTACTGGATGGAATTAGATTAAACTTCATACAATGGAAGAACATAAAGATAGGACGTGCAGTGTACAAAAAACATAACTCTATGCTTTATTATTACTGAGTTATTGCCCTTTGTTCCTTTTTTTTGTCAGAAGTATATCTTGAAAAGTACGGGATGGAATTCATTGGAACTTCATACAATGGTAATGCACAGTAAGAAGAAGTGCAGTGTTAAGATCCATAAACTAACCTAAACTTATTTCTGAGTTATTGCCCTTTGTTGTTTTTTTTCCGTCAATTCCTTTTCAAGACATAAACTTGCAAACTACTAGATGGAATTCATTAAAACTTCATACAATAGTAAAGCACAATGAGAAGAAGTGCAGTGCACAACAACCATAACTCTATTTCAGCTTATTACAGAGTTACTGCCCTTTGTTACTTTTTTTGTCAGGAGCATAACTTGAAAACGTTTGGATGGAATTTAATAAAACTTAATACAGTGATAGATCATAAGGAGAGGGAGTGCAGTATACAGGAACAGCAATTCTATTTCTGCTTATTACAGATTTACTGCCCTTTGTTACTTTTTCTTGTCCAGCAATAACTTGGAAAACTATTGGATGGATTATAATAAAACTTCATACAGTGATAGACCATGATGAGAGGGAGTGTAGTGTACAGGAACCGCAATTCTATTTTCAGATAATTACAGAGTTACTGCCCTTTGTTACTTTTTATTGTCCGGATCATAACTTGAAAGCTATTGGCTGGAATTTAATAAAACTACATACAGTGATAGATCATAATAAGAGGGAGTGCAGTGTACAGGAACCACAATTATATTTCAGTTAATTGTAGAGTTACTGCCCCTTGTTACTTTTTTCTTGTTTATTCTGTAGCTGACTTATTTTTAACCATATATTTTCTTCAGAAAATTGAAACGCCATTAACAAGAAGGCAAGTCAAGGTGGTTGGATTGTCAGTTGACGGACCAACAGCAGACTTATTGCTGGAAGATGATGACATCCTGACTGTCAGCAGAATTATTGACAAATGTTGTGCCTGCTGGCACAGACATTGAGACGCTCTCAGCTGATGGACCAATTGCAATGACAGTGGAGACAAAGGCATCTGAAGTCGTCAATATTGAAATGCTTAGTTAATTTTTGATACACTTTTTGGCCATTTAAAGCTTTACATGGCACTCAACCTGAACATCGATTTACCTTTCTTGTAACAGACTATTGCAGTACATGGCTTAACATCAAAGATCATATTTACTAAATGTAAATTATAAGATATCAAAATATAATATAGAGAAAGAAAGAAATCCATTATTGTGTTTTTACATTATTTTTTATGATTTTACAAACTTCTTTGAATAAGAAATAAAATAAAGACATTTATATATCATAAACATCTACATTTTTGTGTTGTAAAAGTATGCATTAAATAACTTTTAATGTTTGGTACTTTTTGACCCATTAACATTTATTCACATCGCCTGTTGTTTTGTTCTGTAGCTCTGTTTGTTCATACATGGCAATGTCAAAGTTGGGTTTGCATTACAATAATAGGACAATGGTTCTATAGTAAATATAATATCTGACCACCATTAATAAACCTGTAATGACTTCTACACCTGTATAATTGTTTGGGTGCATACCGTAAGTAGAGTACAAAGTTATGTACCTTCACTTAGTTACCGTCACAAAATACTGCCTTGCACATATTTATATCTTGTATTAGTTAAACTATGTAGCTTACAAAGTATATGATGTTGGGATATGAATATATGTACAAGAATATTAAGCCACATTCATTTGTTGTTAAATGGTATCTTGCATGCTACCTTGTGTGGCTGCTCTGCTTGTCATTACAGTATTACAACAGCTTGTGTTTGCCATATCTCCAATAGTATTTAAGTCTAGGTCGCAAAACTTAACAAGAATATCATCCCTAATATGTAGTTGTGCACATGGGTTTTGGTTTATCTTTATGACTGTTTGTCTGTCTGTCATAAGCATATAACTAAATGTTAAAATGTTGGCCAGCATATGTGTGTTACTTATATTATGACCCTTGCTTTTGTGAGAAATGTCTAAATTTGGTGCATATGTGTCCATACATCTGTGTCCTATGGACACATAGGTAGTTGTTTTTTTCTTTGTTTAAACTGTACATATTTTCAACTGACAACATATGATCTCTATAGTTCATTTCACTTAAAAGTGGTGCCTAGTGTTAAAGGTTTTCGACTTAGTTTCAACATCTTAAACCATTAATAGTTCATGCATCCATTCTAGTCATCTTTAGTGTATTTTAAATACATATTAGCATTATTTATGTTTGCTTGTTTTCTATGACAAAGCTGTATACATTTGAACTTACAACACATGATCTCTTTTGTTTGTTTGAGTAAAAGTTGCGTTTTGTGTAAGAAGTTATCAACACAGTTTAATAATCTTCAACCATTAATAGTTGATGACACCATCCTAGTAACCTCTTGTCCATTTAAATTTTTTAGGTTAATGTTTGCATTCTTTATTATTGTTATATTATGTCAAAACTATATATTTACAACTTACAACACATGATCTCTTTTATGCATGTTAGTGAATGTTGTGTTTAGTAAGAAGTAATCACCATAGTTTCATAACCTTTAACCATTAATAGTTGATGAACACAATCCTAGTCATACCTTGTTCACAATCCTAGTCATGCCTTGTTCACAATCCTAGTCATGCCTTGTTCATTTTGACTGAATGTTTGCATTGTTATGCTTGATTTTTATGTTTAAACTGTATATATTTGCAACTTTGTAATTACAACTTATAACACATAATATCTTTAATGGATTTTAGTAAAACTGGTGTTTTTTGTAGTATGTTACAACATAGTTGCATAATGTTCTACCATTCATAGTTGATAAACAATGTTCCAGTCATTTTCCTTCGTTTTAAGTAAATGTTTGCATTATGTATAAAATTATGCTTGTTATTTTATGACAAAACTGTATATATTTGCAACTTACAACACATGATCTCTTTAGTGCATTTTAGTAACCATTGTGTTTTTTGTAAGATTTTATCAACATAGTTTCAAAATCTTGATTCATGACTACTTTATGAACACAAGGCACACTAGTCACTCCTTTTTCATTTCAATGTCAGTTTAAGTATTCTTAATATGTTTTTTTTTATTTGCAATTTATACACATGATCTCATCATTAGATCAACTATTGAAAGAATAAGGAGATATATAGTACTTGCCGTGTTGTTGCTGTCAGTGTCGAGTCACACCTTTGTTTAGGTTTTGCATGCAAGTACCAATTACATTATATATCAAACTTTATACTAGGATTGCCAACCATTACACCAATTGAAATGTGCAAGTAAGAGAACTCTATCATGTATTTAATGTAAATTATGGCCCTTTCATTTTATACTTAGAAATTCTAGTTAAAAGTTTTGCATGCAACTGCAATAAAGTCCAAATCTCTGTAGCCACTTGCATTATTACATTAAAACTTCATACTAGGCCTACCAACAATCACACCATTTGAAATTTCCATGTTAGATAACTTTGTAATGTATATACTGTGAATTATTGCCCATCCATCTTATACTTTATAATTCAAAAGCTGTCGTTATTTATATTCATTAGAAAATAAACAGTTGGTGTTCAGTTTTTGGGCTTTGTTAATATTCTAACCCATACTACATGTATGTATCCTTTTTCGTGTATGATCTGTTCTGCATTGTGCTAAATCTATTTTGGTATTTTAAAGGTATAAGCAGTGTTCTGTAAAAAAATGATATGTTTCATTTTGCATATTAGCAATATATTGTATATCACATTGTTTCTTATATTCCGAAAAAAAAAGATCCAATAACATGTGTTACAAGAACCTTTAAAAATCATGAAATCCAACTTGATACTTGTATGTGTTTTAACTGATGCATGTTTCATTGAACGTTCTGTTAACACTACAATCTTATTTAATTCTAACAAGTATACGAAATTATTACAACACAATTATTGTAATAAATGTAGATTGTTTTTTGTCTGACCTGAATGTCTGCCTTGCTATACTTTTTATTAAATTCACAAAAGTTTAGTCTTACACAGAGTTTTGTTGCAACTTTATTGTTTTATCTCGTCTGTTTTGATACTATTTCTTTTATCAGAAACTTTTGATATGTATTTACAAAAACAATGTTCAAACTGGCAATAAATCCTAAATAACAATATCTTTTGGTGTTATACCATATGTTCTTAGTAAACCATTGACCTTGCTGATCCAACGCATATTGATTAACTGTAAACACGGTAAGTATACGACACAAAAGCATAGGTGACAACTGCAAAATAAATGAGTGAAAACAACACACAAAGTAACAATCTATAATGATTTAAAGTTAGTTCACTTAAAAATTCAATCGTGTAACTTTCATAAAGTAATTGTAATCTGTGAAAAGCCGTCTAAAACCCTGTTCATGCAGCGCTATCAGCGCTTTGATTTTTCTAAACGACTAGAGAGTTTACGAGACGTTTCTGGAACGCCTTTGTAATTGTCACTAAGTTGGTCGTTATTATGATCGTACATTTACGATAATGGCAGATCGTAATAATGCTATGAAACGCACCCCTGCATTTGACATTTTGTCACATGGTGGGCAAATTCTTCTCCTGGCATGCGCAACGATGTTGAAAACGCGAAATCACGAAACAACGATAGTGAAAACACGACAGTACGATGGTGAAAATACGATAGATTATCCCATTATCATCTTGGTCGTATTATCGCGTTTACACCATCGTTATTGCGTGATTTTGCGTTCTCATCATAGTACTATCGAGTATCACGTTTCTGATCAACACATTTACAGGCGATGGCCATAACGGCATTCCGTAGTTTTCACCATCGTACTGTCGCGTTTTCATCATCGTAGTTTCTTTATTTTCGCATTTTTATCACCGTAGTTTCGTGATTTTGCGTTTCATCATCGTAATGTCACGTTTTCATCAACGTACTGTCGTATTTAAATCATCACACTGTCGTTTTTTTCATCATCGTACTAACGCGTTTTCATCATCGTACTGTCGCGTTTTCATCATCGTACTGTCGCGTTTTCGTCATCGTATTATAGCCTTCCGGTGCGCATTTATAGCATATGTGATTAGCATTAGGCCATATCAAATTGTTTTATGTTTGGAGTCAACACTTAGTACGAAAACCTTTATAGCTATCCTGAAAACAAAATGATTACTAAATGAGTAACACCCTCAGTAGAATGTAGATATCAGAGCCTCCTTAATTCATTCCGGACCATTCTTAACCATTTTTAATCATTATATAAATTTTAACTGCGAAATAAGTTCAATTAAACTGTTATTTAAGTGTGTCCATCATGGGAATCACACTTAATGCACCCTTTTCTGATATCAAATGGCAAGAATACTAGTACAAATTCAGAAGCATGTTGTTCTCACTTGTGCTCTGTATTCCGACGGAATTATAGTAAAAAGAAATTAAGAATATTCGGCAAGATCAACGATCATATAAAATGTGTTGTGTTTTTGAGATCTGGAGGCCATAAACCTATCCGTCCACGGACGCTTAACAGTGTGTTTATAGTTTTCACTGTTATAGAGGTTAATCAAAATTGCTGCAACTCGACGAGGCCCCAATTAGAGTATTTGTAAATAAAACCACTTCAAAATCAACCTATTCATTACATTCGATCATTGACAAGAAAACGAAATCCGGTTCAAAAGCCTCGTGAATTAACATTGCTTATTTTCTTTGAATATTCTCATTTGTATGTGTGAAAAGGTCAACAAATTAGGGTCAATTTGGTCTATTCCACTAGTATTTATCTATGAAAATATGTATTGTGATTTTGTATTAGTTTCTTAAAGTGACACTCATAAATTTTGAATGATAAACCTTAACAAATTACTAAATAATACATTTTAAGAATGGAAAATATAATTTCTGATACCAAGATTGTAATCCTGTATTTTATAGCTGAAAACGCCCAAAATTTAAATGACTGGTGAATGTTTAAAATTTACTGTGATCAACTATCGTCGCATAAGGTAGAAATACTGTGTTTTCTGCACCATTCTTTCAAATGAAACACGGTATCCTTCATAACAAACATTGATTCCGATATTTATTCATCCTTTTCGGTAAATTAAAACAATTGTATTAATTGTGGTGCATCGTATTTGGGAGTAAGAGTGCATCTTTAATTCACTATGTACAGTACACTTAAAGGCGGAGGTACTTACGAAACATCTTTATTTCAGGGGAAACGTGTCGGCTTATACAACACTCTTGGCTGCGATATACAAATTGACGATACTCTTCCGTCTGTCTGTCGACCGTATGATTCTCACCTGACGTTTGAGAAGTTTTTGACGTATATACGTGACATAGTGCAACGTTTCAACGCAGATGATTTGGATATCGGATGTAGGCACTAGCTGATCCAGTGGGGGAGGGGGGGGCACACACGGCCCCGTCCATGTGTACTTTATAATTCAGTATAGAAGAAAAGGGTAAAATCCACCTTTTAAGACAAGAAATTGTTAAATAAAATTCTTGGGAGAGTACCCCCATACCCCCTGTCAACACTTTAAACAAAATAAAGTTCGGTTCTGATGGAGGGGCGCAAATCAAAAGGTTACGCCCCTAAGTTACGCCCCCTCTAACGACGGATCCTCGAGCCGCCCCTGGTAGGTTGTTTCACTCTTGTTTGTACCGCTTTTATCTGCAATGCTAGAGATACACATGTCAACCTTTGTATATTTTATAACAAAGTTGAATAATTGTCTCTAAATTTATTTATATGCATATCATGAAATCGAGGATATTAACTTGAATATTAAAGCACCTTGTCTATTTTCAAAATGTGATCCTTTTAATTTCGTTTAAGAAAAACACAGAATGACCAATTTGCCATAACCTAAACGAAATTCACAAAAGCCGTTATTCTTGTTTCGTTCACACACTATGTTCGGGGAATACAGGGGCGGACACAGGATTTGACGTTAGAGGCGGCGAAACTTGTGCCCCTCCCTCACACTCGAAAAGTATTCCTTATTTTATATCAATTTATAGGCCGAAATGGTGCATTTTGGGCTGCTTTATTACTTTTTGACTCCTATTTTGACTCCTATTTTGAAATAGAAAGTATATAAAACTCACAATTTACGTTTAGATATTTCATTCCCCACAATTTTAAAAATAGATATATTGATGATCAAAATCGGCATGTATAACAACACAAATAATTTAATAACAACACTTTCATTTCAGATATGATGTATGCGGATGTGGATGTAACAGGACATTTATCTGGTGTTAATTCCCAAAAACTCAATGAGTCTATAATTCAAGTCAGTCGCTTATTTGAACTCATCTTAGACAGTAATATTCGTGAAGAAGTTAACGTTGTGTTTCTGTCTGACCACGGAATGGCGTCGGTTAGTGACACGAATATCATCAACATAACCAGTGTCGTCGATATGAGTTTAATAACAGACATAATGGAGGCTGGACCACTAACATATATTTATCCACGAAGTGGAAAGGAAAACGAGGTATAGATATGTAACATCATGTGTAACGCAACTGTGTTTAATAGCTTTCGTGCTACAGCTGATTCCGGTTTTTTACAATTTCATTCGGAACACCTTGGCCATTTTCCATCGAAAACAACCTCGGATCTTTGTGGATGGTTTACAATGTCAGAAGTCTACAGTTTAACTACGCTGCAAGTAGATTTCAATAGAGCAGTTAAACTTAATGACATTACTCTTGAGAATCTTAATGAATTATGCAATAATACAATTTACTGGCAATCAATTTAAACTTAAGTGATACAAAATACACGTTAAAACACTACAATAAATTATTGCTTTTATTACATCCGAGGTTGCCTTCGATGGAAAATGGGTGAGGTATTCCGAATGTTTATCATTTAACAAATTGAGCAAATTATACACTTTTTAAAAAGTAATAAAAGTAATACAAAGAAGCCTTGGGAGTCCGGATTTTATAAAAAAAGACCTTCGTTAAAAACAGCGGTATTCCACATCGTAGAACATCACATTTTTAGGGGTGACATTGTTTATTGCAGGTATATGTTGCATTGAAAACGTTCCACCCACACATGCATGTGTTTCGGAGGGAAGACTTGCACGAGAGGTGGTTCTTCAAGAGACATTTTCTTGTACCACCTATTCTATTGTATGCAGATCTAGGATGGCACATTATACACGTGAGTTTCTCCTTGATCTTATGCAAAGATATGAGGAATAAATCCCGACACATACATGTAGCAATACTTACCCTGTGTTCGGTGTTGTCGTCTGCGTGCGTGCGTGTGTGCGTGCGTTTTGTTCGTTTATCATTTGCATGGAGAAATAGTTTCAAGGGTATTGTTATTATTTGGTTTAAAGCTGCACTCTCACAGATTGAACGTTTTGACAACTTTTTTTTAATTTTTTGTCTTGGAAAGCAAAATTTTGCGTAAATTTCTGCAAACCAATGATTTTAGATTGCTGACAAAAGATCAGTTCGAATATTATCATATTTCCGTTCGAAAATTACTGTTTTGTGGACTAACGGTTTAAGAAAAATGCATAAAACATTTTTTTTTTAACTTAAATATGAAAATCTGCAATCTATTTTTTTTGTCAGCAGTCTTATATAACTGGTTTCCATGGATTTTCGCAATAATTGGCTCGTTCCAAGACAAAAAAAAATACAAAAAGTTGTCAAAACGTTTAATCTGTGAGAGTACAGCTTTAATGATGACACTAAGACAAATGAACCAAACAACCAATCGTCCCTTGAAGGTTTTACTGAAGTCATGTATCCATATAACCTGAATAGTTGAACTTTGCAATTTTGTTTCAATTTCAGCCTAAAACCCTAAAAGGCTTGCTTCAGTTTAAGGCGCACCATGGGTATGATAATGCCGAAAAGGACATGCGAGGCATTTTTAGTGCTATAGGACCAGGTTGGTGATAAAAATTATCTCTTCGTGAATAAATCTATTTGCTTACATAAGTGCTGAAATGCACAGTGTAGGGACTTTTTAAAGTAAAAAGTTAAATTCATGTGTACACTTTCGTTCATGTGTCTCCGGTACGGAAGGGAAATCCGGTTCGAGGTCACGAGCGCAACCCAGTAACGAGTCGTGTCGCATTGCGTGCCCGAGGCTTTATTTACCCATTCGTACCGGAAAACCACGATTGATACTTGTTTTTGCATACCTAAATATCTTTTTTAATTTTAAAAAAATGACGTAAGAGACGTATTTTTTGAACATGTCAGCAAATGGCGCGCGTGTCATTGTTTGTTATCGTGATGATGCGCAGTAATTTGAAATTTCAGTTGACGTCAAATAGTTCTATAAAGCATCGCATTTTGTAATGGTATTTTTTTTTTATTTCTTTCAAATGATAATTTTAATTTTGCATATTTGAAACATCATTAAATGAATAACATATTTCATGAGACATCAACATATTTTTTACTTGGCGCGCGTGACTCATCTTCAATGCGATTGACATATTTTTTATTTTTCCAGCACTAGATTATGACCGGGAACATTTTTTTCCAACCCCATATAAGTAGATCCAAATAGTTTGCCATTCGGGAAATCCTAATCTTGCCAACGGGCACACATTAAAAAGTATCTGTATGGAACTACTTTTTCACTACGCACAAAAGAGTTTCAGCGTAAAAAGACATTTTTACTATATTTTGTTTAACTAAGTTTGGAGAAAAAAGCATCTACAACGGCCGCCCGTGTATGATGGATTCATCCCGACCCACGCATAGGGTGTTCTGTAAACCTCGTTTCCTAAAAACATCTTCTCTCGGGTTTGGATCAACCTATCTTACGCTCTCGGCCATGGATGAACCTTATATCCCAGTACGCAAGAAAATGGATCAGTCATTTTCTTATCAGTGAAACAATATGTGGCATGAAGTTTTTTGTTTTGTTTTTTATTATTATTTTACGTTAGCTATGATGCATTATTTTACTGTAGCAATGTCTTCAAAATGCAATGTTTGGAATATATTGAAGTAATTGCAGTGACTATACTGTTTATTTTCAGATTTTAAAACACAGCTGACTGTTCCGCCAATCAAAATGGTGGACGTGTATCAGCTGATCTGCCATGTAACCGGGATACATCCAAACCCGCACAATGGCACTTGGGCACATGTGCAATCTATGCTCAGAGACAACCATCAAGTTCATGTTGATTTGTAAAATAAAATTAAGACATTTATATAGTTTATGTTTTAATGTTCTAAATATGTATAGCATACGCTTCTATGTAATTCGTTGTACGTACATAACATGATTACATTTGTTTTTGAAATTGAAACGCTTTTCGTTTTTCCGTGTTCAGAGCTCTGGCCCCAATTTCTCGTAAGATCTAAAGTCCCTTATAACAGGATCAAGATAAGGTCACGATTTTTGTTTTGGTTTTATTTATGTAATATGTACATGATAGTTGCTTTATGCTTATCAACAAAAGCTATGTCTTAGTTAGCAACAATATGATTAAGCAAGACATTTGGCTTAATGATATAAGCTACTTAAGCTTTTTACGATTTAGAAGTTTTGAGAAATTGGGGCCTGGGCATTATTACTATTGCATGTCTTAACACATCACAAAAAAATCAACATGGCGACGCTGAGTTCGTGAAATATATCAGAGACACTAATTTATAACCAGTAGAATCCGTTAAACAACAACGAAAACAACATCTTGACACCATTTGGTTAAATATCGTTTCTTCATATATATCTCTTTAAAATGGCATACATTTTTACTAACATATATACGACATTATCTACGTGTGCTGATTAAAACACATATAAAAGCACTTGTAAGATATATGTTTAAGCAAATGGTGTATTAAATCTTTTCATTTTACCAATGCTGAAATTATATATCGTCAATGGCAGTCATGTCCATATTATATTCATCTAGATAGTTACTTGTTCTTGTTGCCTCTTCATCATTGTTTACATCATCGTTGTCCTTTTTATTTGATTTCTTTTTCTTCTTTTTATGTCTTTGTCTTTTCCCACTGGGCGGTTCGTTTTCAGTATCAATTGCCTCTACCTTAGGAATATGTGTGAGCGTGTCTCTTCTTACTGCCGTCGCTTCAGTTTCAGAATTGTCGCGGACACGTTCTGGCTGTTCTTCATCAAAGGGGTTCATGTCTGTAATCTTGATATTCTTTATAGTGTGAAATATAGTCTCAAGCATGGTTTCGGGATTCGGTTGATGACGTGACTTGCTCTTGGTGACTTCGTGTAAAGAACGTACTTCCATGAAAAGACGTTCTGACGTTTCGTACGTTTCTGAGTCTGGATGAAAAATCTGACAGTCGCGTTTTTCACCAACAGTATGCAGGAAACGGATTGGTATTAGACTTTCAAAGAAGAGGATTATGGATAGTTGTTGAACCCTGTACTGGACCTCCCTGTTCTGAGACACAATAGCGCATGTGTTTGACATCATAGCTATAAGCGAATTGATCATAAGAACATATGTCAGAAGAATAAACGCAACGTATAGGGAAACAGCAAACCACGGATTGGGCGCTTCAAACAGCACATCAAAGGAGGTGAATCCAAACATCATTTTGAACATAGACACCATCAATTTCCCGTATTCCGAGACGTTCACATCCGATGTTGTCTGCCCACGAAATGCAATGTACAGCCCGGTTGTGAATGCAACAAGCTCCATTCCTATTATAATTGAAAACCGGAACATGTCGCCAACAAGAACCTTTTGGATCATCACAGTGAAAAAGCTGAATTGCTGAAACCCGCGCAGAAAGAACACTGAAAACCACCATCCTATGATCAGTGCTAAGACGAGAAGGTAGTCCTCGTAAGTGTTGTCACTTATACGCCAGACAAAGTCAGCAATGACTGCCACACTAAACAATACAAGCACCAATCTTAATGGCCCATTGTGGTAGCAGTTTTTAACATGAGAAAGTGTCCATGGCATGCGACCACGATAAATCCGAACGGTTTCTTGAATTAGGTACAAGCCGGCAACCACTAAACTAAAAATAGCGTAAAATGTCACGAATCTATCTTGTCCAATTTTATTGGAGAACTCGATCATGGTACCTGCAGACGTTTCGTTTCGAGTTACCTCTGACCGACGGGTCGCATACACGGTGTACCCAATCATGAACAACACGTGTAAAGGTGCCCATATAGCAAAGAACCATCGGTAGAAAATCCATTTCCGGTTAATAACGTAACGCAATGGAGAGAGCTCAATGAACTTGAATACCGTCGCAGGATCGTTGTCTATAATCAACTCTAAAGTTGGTACATTGTTTTCTACAAAGTCATTATTTTGAAAAGCACCCTTTTGCACAGAATCTTCTTTTCTGTCATCGTCAGCACCAAAGGTTTGAGTAATACTAGTTAAAAGACTGTAGTCAGCCAAAGAATCGATGTCCGTGACGTCATAAAGTTCAACGTCAAACAAACCGTCATCGGAATTCACGTGACAGTAAATATTTTTCATTTCCATTATCGTTTTGAATATCCCATGGCGACCCAGTTTCGCGGCTAGCTGTAGAATGTTGTAGCCATGTTTATTTTTCAACTTCCAAACGCAGTGTTTACCTTTGCCCACCGTGTTCTTTGAGTCTAGAAAGCAAGCAGTGGTGTTTTTTGACATTATTTGATCGGTTTTATTGTTCAATATTTCTGATGCGTGTTCAAACGTGGCTACTATATCCGCCTGTTTCTCTGGGTATAAATGTGAGTATTTCACCAAAGAGTGGAACAGCGTGTCACCGCAAGAGTTTTGTTCGTCTACCCTACATCCAAATTCAACTAACGTGTCGAATATTTGAATGTTCAGTGTCAGGGCTGCAACTGCTAATGGAAGCTCCCCAAGCATAACGGTGTTTTCAAATCTTGTCCCAGTAGCCTGTGTAGAGAAAACTTTGTTCAACTTTATTTTTCCTTGATGATTTCCACATGTAAGTAATGTGTTTATTACTTGAATGTTTCCGTCCGTAATAGCAATGTGCAGAGCTGTTTGACCTCTGTAAAGTTCTGAACATTGTCTGCTTTCGCACAGAAGATCAGGACATTCCTCCAACAGTACCGTCAGAACATTAGGATGAGTTCTCATCTTAACCGCTTTATGAAGAACTGTTTCACCCTCCGTAGACACATCGCGGAGAATATTTTCTTTGCCTTCACTTTTGATGTCGGATATTTGACGTTTTATATCGATGATGTTGCCGCGCTCAATAGCCGTGAAAAGCGTGTTGATTAATGTTGAGGAAGCCATGCCCGAAGTCAATTTCGACCAAATATATTGGCCAACGCGTCAATGTTGGATCGATACCATTCTTAAATCAACATATCCGTTCTGAAATAAACATTGTGCCATGTAGATATATATGAAAGAAAAACAAAACTGACTATTACTAACGTCTTTAGATCAATATTAACTGAAGGAGGTCCGAGACCACTGATTTTAAATTACTATGAACTATAATGTTTAAGTACTACAGTCGAAATAAGAACTGAAGTGTTTTTTTGTTTAAACATTGTAGTGTGCACGTGATAAAGCATGTGTTGCATATATAATATGTTTATTTTTATTCAAAACTTAAGGGAATAATGACCAAGTTGATACATGTGCACTATATGCAAACAATAATCTGCCTATCTATCTATGTATTGAAATCTTACTTGTATGTTTGCCGTCCATATCCATTATGTTTATTACATACACATCCAAAGTAAACTCTTATAGCAACCATCAACCACCCTTTCTCTTTTCTGAATGCGCTAGTTCAATGTATTGAACGTGGATTGGCTATGGCAATTGATTAAATGATAATTAAGCGCCTAACATTTAAATAGCCCATTCGATCGATGTTGACGGCTTAAAGCGGCTGTATAAAGGGCTTACGTAGGTCATATTTATCACAGGTTTGGAAAACTTCCAATGTGGAATATTAATAGTTTGCTTTAATTTCTAATGATGTCCATTGTATTGTTTCTTAATTCATAATCTGCGATATAATATCTTTTTTTATTGTTGGTAGATTTATAAATGAGTGTGTGATTAGTGAGTGTATGATTAGAGAGTGTTTGCTAAATGAGTGTATAATTAGAGAGTGTATGATTGCAGAGTGTATGCTAAATGAGTGTATACTTAGAGAGTGTGTATAATTATGCATAAAACTATTTTGTATATATATATATTTAATTTCAATGCATTAACAATTTGAACTCATTTGACTCATGATTAAAACTAAGAGCACATGGTTTGTGCTAAGATAAGATTATAAATGAAGGCTTTGAATAAATAGCTACGTGGCTACAAATTACCCAGTAACTGCAGTATGGCTTGACCAGCTGAAACGCCATAAAGACTCGAGTTCAAAGTTGCAACAATTCCAGTCACATCAAGATGTCAGAAGTATTGCTACACTTTTCAAGCAAGCTACAAGGAATTACTGTTGCGAAACTCTAACTTGTTTAAAAAGACCCGTGACGGTTGTAAAATACCTGCCATTATACAAGTACAGGCACACGTTATACACGATTCCAGGGTCTTAAACAAATACTGAGCACTTAAAATATAACGGTACTATTTACTTCCGAGTGGCTGGAACGTAAGCGACTGGTATAAATTGTCAAAAATAAGCGGCTGGTATAAATTGTGCTGAGCTATCGTGGAGGGTTCCCTGATATTTCTATAATATTATGTCTTTATAGTTAAATCTTGGAAAATCTCCGAAACCGCAAGGCTCGGTCCTAGACACATGATATTTGGTATGTCACCTCATGTAGTAGTTTATAACTACATAGACGCCAGTGACTTCCAAAGCAATGTATTATTACTTTAGCAACAACTTTCTTCTTTATCATAAGCAACCCCCCTACCAACCAATGCCTTCCTTAGCAATCAAAAGCTTCCTTTCAACCACTTACTAAGCCCAAAATGATTTTTTTTCAATGACTTTCCCTGCAATCATATTCTTCCTGAGCAACCAATGACCTTAGCAACCAATTTATTCCTATGTACCACTTACCTCTAAGCAACATATGACTTCCTTGGAAACCATTAACTTACTAAAGTCACTAATAACTTCTTTAGAAACCACTGACTGCCTATGCAACCACTTACTATCTCAGCTTCTTACATCAATAGACACTTACTTCTAAAGCAACCAACAGCAAACATAGCAACCAATGACTTTCTTAGCGACAACTTACATCCTTAGCGGCAACTTACATCCATTGCAACCAATGACTACCCGAGAAACTCATGACCTATGACTTTTCTTAATTACAAATGACAACCTTAGCAACTATTTTCATTCATTCTAATCAAACACTTTCTTAGCAACACCTAGCTCCCTACGCAATCAAAAGACTTCCTTTGCAACCCTGACTTCCTTACAAACTCACTTTATTCATAGCAACCAATCATTTAGTTCTAGTCACATCATTGTCAACCTTTCGAGGGTTTCAGTATTAACAGAACACTCTATTTTCCCTTTTATTTAACGAACCATCGACGGTATGTATAATAAAGGCATTGTCGCAGTTGGCACTTGAACTGCTTTGAATTATGATTTTTAGACTATCTGCGCATGCGCGCAGGTAGTCTTAAGATCACAAACTCCAAAGAACTACTTCTATTCATGTCGTTTTAACCCATTTTTTTTGTCTCAATGCGCTTTATGTTTAGCAGAATGACGTCGAAACCATACAAATGGATTGGTCGTGTTGCAGTCCAAGTATGAGTTTTTGCTTATTCGGCTATTTTCGCGCTGTGATTATGTATCCCGGCGTTTTATTTTTAGCAGAATATAACTATATTTAGATCGATATATTTATCAGGTTAATGAGGGTCAATATAATTGAGGCTCTGGTAGGAAGATAACATACAGTATTGATATTCACTCTAGTTTAGCCCATGCTAAAATAAAACCTAAATCTTTAACCTTAGTCAATCAGGGGCCATAAATTGTATTAAGGATATGGAGTTATGTAACCTCATTGGGTGATGGTCCTGAACAATTGTGTGAAGTATTAAGTCAATTGAATGAAGGGTATAGAAGTTATTAATAAATATCCCAACCTGCCCTAAAACTTTAACCTAAGTTCCATAGTCAATCAGGGGCCATAATTTGCATAAAAGATAATATGGAGTTATCTAACCACATAATGTGATGGCTCTGAACAACAATGTGAAGTATTAAGTCAATTGAATGAATGGTATTGGAGTTTTAAACGAAAATCCCAACTTGCCCTAAAACTTTAACCTGCCCTAACACTTTAACTTTAGTCAATCAGGGGCCGTTAACTTGTATTAAGGATAATATGGAGTTAGGTAACCTCATTGTGTGATGGGCATGAACAACTGTGTGAAGTATTAAGTCAATTGAACAAATGGTATAGAAGTTATTTATAAATATCCCAACCTGTCCTAAAACTTTAACCTAAGTTTCATAGTCAATCAGGGGCAATAATCTGTGTAAAGAATAATATGGAGTTATCTAACCTCATCATGTGATGGCCCTGAACAATTGTGTGAAGTATTAACTAATTAATTGAATGAAAGGTATTGAACTTATAAGTGAAAATCCCAACTTGCCCTAAAACTTTAACCGGACGCCGACGCCAACGCCGACGCTGGGGTGAGTAGTATAGCCCACCTATTCTTCGAATAGTCGAGCTAAAAAGGTAAAAAATTCACCAGTCACTGTCAATATTATTTTTTTTTGTAAAACTGTACACATGGTCGATATTGCGTTGCAGTAGCTTAAAAAAAGTAGGTTAAAAGGTCACAACCAATGCCATCCAAGAGCAGCATTGATATTGGTTGTTTTTTCTTCAAACTGTACACATGATCCAAATTTCATTGCTGTAGCTTTAAAAATGAGAAAGTAGGTCAGAAGGTCGCAGACAAGGTCTTTCAATGGCAAGATTGATAATTTTACAAACCAATACACATGGTCCAAATTTCATTGCATTGGCTTCAAAATTAAGACAGTATGTTAAAATTGTATCTTTTGTCAATGTCTTACGAGGACCAAATTGATATTGGTTTGCAAATCAGTATATCTGGTCAAAATTTAAATGCTGTAGCTTCAATAATGAGAAAGTAATGAGAAAGTAGGTCAAAAGGTCGCAGACAAGTTCTTTCAATGGCAAGATTGATATTTGTTTTCAAAACTGTATACATTGTCCAAATATCTCTTCAAAAATAAGTAGGTCAAAAGGTCAAAGTCAATGTCATCCGAAGACAACGTTGATGATTGTTTTTAAAATTGTACAAATGGTTCAAAGGTCAAAAACAAGGTCATCAGAGGACAATATTGATATCTATTTTCAAAACTGCACACATGGTCAATATTTCATTGCTGTAACTCCAAAAATAAGAAAGTATGTCAAAAGCTCAGTTAAAACATGCGAGGAAAACATTGATAATTGTTTTCATAACTGTACACATGGTTAAAATATCATTGCTGTAGCTTCAAGAATAAGAAAGGAGGTCAAAAGGTCAGAGTCCAGGACACCCAAGCACATTCAAAATTGTGCGAATGGTCCAAATTTCTTTGCTGTAGGTTAAAATATAAGAAAATAGGTCAAAGGGGGTGGGGCCACCTTTGACCTCAGGGGCATGATTTGAACAAACTTAGTAGAGGGTCATTATGTGATGCTTCATAGCAAATATCAAAGGTCTAGAGTTTGTGGTTTGAGACAAGAATATTTTGAAAGTTTTTTCTTATATATGTCTGTAGGAAACTAAAATGATCTCTTAGGCAGGGCCAGTTTAGAGTGTTAAACAGAAAACGGTATCAAACAAGATATTTTTTAAAGATTTCCCTATATTGACAGCTGATCTATAATTATAAATTTAGGTACTTGCTATGATTTCAAAACTTAAATTTTTTAACATGCACAGTTTTTAGTATAGCCAACAACTTAAAAGCATTTATCACGTACCTTGGTATCTTCGAGCAAGTTCTGATATTGAGAGCTAAGAGGATTGAATGATTGTTGCAGTTTTACTGAATTTCCCTCTATCATAATGGGTAGGAATTATCACTTATTGACACAGTATATGGGTGGTTTTCAAAATAATGAGGCTTTTTCTTTTATCTCTTCTAACTTTTATTCCTTTCACTTTTGGAAAGTGCACATTATGGGCCAATCAATCTTGTTAAGAAAAGTGTTGAGTTTCAAATGAATGGCTCTATCAGCAAAAAAGTTATGTAAGAATATGTTGCTAAATTTGTCCCCTGTGCACACCAAAAAGTGTGACATTTTACATGAAGACCTTTATTCAAATGTGTTTTATTTTTTGAAACTGAATGATATAGTATTTTTTTATTGTTTTTTATGTAACTTAACCCTTTCTCATCTTAAAAAACATACTTCAAATAAAAAAAATATGTATTATCTTAACCAAACTTTAATGTCATATGACGGACCCCCATTCATTTAAAAAAGAAGATAGAATATTCAATTCACATTGAGAACACTACCATTCTATTTAAGCACTATTTATATTAAATTACTATGTTATTTTAATAATTTTAACCTGCCAGCTTTATATAAATAACATAGTTTTATTATTTCATACATTATTTTGTCCGTAACTCAGATGCACGACTTATTACCCCAAAATGTCCCCTGTGCACCTTTTTGGTTGTTAGTTGTCAGATTTCTATAATTTCTTCAATAAAATGATATTCTGCTGTATTTCCCAGAAAAGAAAGTTACAACAGATGCAAAAACAGTTTTCAGCCTCTCACATACAGAGATTTGAAGCATCTGCATGGTTTAAAGCAATGTCCCCTGTGCACCCTGTTTTAGCAGATTTCAATTAAATGTCATGAACTAACAAATATGGTGCTATTTCCACATTCTGAGAAATGTGTATAAACCAAAAGTTGAGAATTTTCTTGAATTTAATTCTTGAATAATACCTAATAAAAAAGATACTATTCTATTGAGTAGGATGCCAAAGGCAAAGAGGCATCTTTTAAATTTAGACATGTGAATTAAATTTAGACATGTTCACATAAGTGTTTAATGGTAACAGGTACATTGAGACCAAAATCTTTATTCCACTCTGTGGACATATTTTATTCCATTGTTTAGAAATTTAGTTTTGTAGGCTCTAATATAATCTTTCAAACATTTACAGTATTGTTTCATGCTTTACTGAAAGTACAGTTCCTCTTATTGTAAAAATGTTTACCAGGAAAAGCTAAGTTACAAAAATAATTACATAATTAAAAAATATTACTTGCATTATGATTTGTCCCCTGTGCACCCTTTCCATTATTTAACAAAGTATTAAACATGTATGAATTCTAGTACTTTATATTACCATTGATGATATTTTCTTATTTTTAGACTCAATATGAAGTAATAAATGTTATATATGTGATTGTTTGCTGTAAGTTGTTCTCTTAGCCACTTTTTTCCATTTGCATCATTACATGCTGTTGAATTTTGAGAAAATTGTTGTGAAAAATGTGATACTGAAGAAATTTTGAGGAATATACACTCTATCATACACACAGAAATGTCTTAAGTTGATCACAAATCATTATTTTATTAACATGAAAGTGAATAATAATGCATATTATATTGGCTTTCAATATGTGTCTCCTGTGCACCAAAAAATAGTTCAATTTTGAAATGAACAATTTGGCAATTGTAAGTTACAATACATTCTTGAAATTTGGTATGTGGTCTATAAAGATGCATAATGTGAGGTTCATGTAGAATTTTCCCTTATTTGATTCTTGTTTTAATTACAGCAAAAACTTTGTGAGGTAACAATTTATTTTTGGCTTCAAATTTAGACAAAATGTGTTGATTTTTTTTATTTTTCTTAAACAACTGAGTTATTATGCACATGACTACACACAGGTACCAATTACTGATTATATTATTCAGAAAAAGCATATGATTTATGCAAGGTTCTTGTCATAAGACACTTATAAATCAACCATATTGTAAGAAATGTTCGCAATATTTGGATTTAAGGTCAAAATATTTTTTTATAAATTTGTATTTCCTGATACTTTCCCAAAGTTGTTTCTGTTTAATTTGAAGAATTTACTTTCATGTAAAATAGGTGACAATCATGAAAACTGGGTTTGAATTTTCAACCCCTATGTCACACTTTTGCCTCATTATTTTAAAACCACCCATATCATAGACGATAACAGACTGTAAACCCGTATACTTAAAATCCTGAACATTCAATGAAGTTTGCATATGAGCAATTCAAGCCAAAAGCAGGTACCGGTAATAAAGGGGCTAAGATTCCTGTTTCCAAAGTCAATTGTTTACCATCCATTTACTGGTATTTATTACTAATTATAATGAAAATGTTCTACAAAAAAACACAAAACAAACAAGAGCACTGCGCATTGGGCGCCAAGTGTCCCCTACCGGTTTAAAGCCTTGTGGAAAGGATGAGTGTGTCTCAAGAGAATCTCCATGAAAACAAATCCTACCAATAAATCAAAGTTTTTTAAGTCATTCCAGCACATGTGATAGTGAACTAATAGCATTTGCCATCAAAATGCAACAGTTTTAGCCGTAAAACCTACCAGATCACCGATGTCTACTTTTGACGTATTGCCCTCTATCCACATACTAAGTTTCATGAACCTAGCTTTGATACTTTTTGAGTTATCACAGGACCAAATTGGCTATATTTTTAATAAGTCAAGGGCAATGACTCTGCATCTGTCTAACAAAAAAATAAACTAATGTGCAGAATCTCCATATTGCCCTCTTTCCATATACTAAGTTTCATTAACCTAGTTTTGATACTTTTTGAGTTATCGCAGGACCTAGATTTTTGTGGACGGACGGATGGATGGACAGATGGACAGAGGGTTAACCTTAAGTCCCCTCCAGTGAAACCGGTAGGGGACTAACAATACTTGAAATAAGCTTTCAATGATAGTTCCAGGATTTATCCTGAATGTTATCATCCCTGAGTATATGTACACCCACCATACATATAAATTCTCATACAAGCCCAGTCCAGATCTGACTGAATTATACTCTTTAGTGTTCTAAATGAAAGACACAGATCATAATCTCAATACTTCAAATTATATATTAACAGTCACCTGTGTTTGCACCTCATCTGTGAACAAACTTTTGTTACTCCCCTAAATTTCTCAAACATTTTTCCATTTATGGTTCCTCTGATATCATAGTATTTTATCAATGAATTGTGTCTTCAATTAAATAAATCATGAACAACTGTAGGGGTGTTAGCTTCAGATTGAAAGATACAATGGAAAAGAAGGTAAGTCAGCTTTATTTTAGCATTTATATTTCTGTAAAGCGCACAATAGAAGCAATTATACATATTTTGTTCCCAAACTGTTTACATGTACTAATATTACCATGAAGCAAAAATACATTTTCTTTCAAATGAAAAATACAACAGTTTGACTTTAATACCAACTCATACATTTCTAATGTGTTAGTATATAAAACATTGCTCCTTTCCAGAATTTCTTTAACATAAATTTTGGTTCAATTAAAAATGATTTAAACATGCTTTAATGTAAATCAATTCAGTTTCAGTTTAAGTATTCTAATAACGAAAAGCAGTCAACATGTTCTTTATCAACATGGAACTGAAAGATATCATAGTTCCAACCCTTTCATTGAAATAATTATATTAGTGTCATATCATGGTCATATATATGCATTTAGAAAATAAACATGATTCCAACCGTATAAGCAAAACAGGTTTTTTCTAATGAACAGTGTAATATACAGTTGTAAAGCATTGGAAGTTATTCAGTATATACATTTACATTACTGAAATACAATAGATTATATTTGCGTTTTATAGAACAACTAGTCCAATTAGGCCTTTAAGAAATGGGTTTGTTTCAGGGTACCTGACTTCGTTGGATTTATAGCCAAAACATTTTAAAGAAGAAGAAATGTGTCCATAGGACAAGGCTGTCCCCATATGAGGGGTTTGTCAAAAAGGCAAGGGCCATTTTTTTGTCCTTTTTTCATGAATGTTCATAAAAATTATGACTTCTATAACTTGGTAATATCAAATATCTCCCTGAAAAATCTCATGAGTGTATGACTAACAAAAGCTGTTGTAAGACAGCGCGCTCGACCACGCCGCTTCGACTTAGAAGCGAATACAATATTGATGTATGTGCCTGTCAAAAGCAATAAAAATCAAATTAAAAAGTAAACAGTGAACATTTACTCTCGGGGGCCCAAAACACAATCTCATAAAAGGTCTCTATAAACTCTTTACATATACCAAGTTTGCTTGCAATATGTCAATCCTTACTTACCTGGGGTAAGTTATTCAATACTAACCATTTTTTTACTTTGACCTTGATCCTATGGGCCTCATACACAATCTCATGAAAGGTCTCTATAACCTCTTCCTATATACCAAGTTTGGTCACTGAAGTCAAACTAGCTAAATATTTGATACATAAGGTGACTTTGATCCTGCCCTCCCACCAGCCCACCCAAACCATGACACAAGTCATTCTTATAACTTGTTTTCCCTTTGTGAAAATCTGGTTAAGAATATAAAAATGTGTATGTCAAAAGAAATCAAAAGAAAATTTAAAAAAAGAAGTAAATCAAGGGCCATAATTGGTATTTAAGATTTAAATGGAGTTATGTAACCTTATTGTAAGATGGTTGTCATTAATTGTGCGAAGTATTACGTCAACTGAATGAAGGGTATAGAAGTTATTAATAAATATCCCAACCTGCCCTAAAACTTTAACTTAAGTTCCATAGTCAATCAGGGGCTATATTTTTTTATAAAGGATAATATGGAGTTATCTAACCTCATTATATGATGGCCATTAACAACTGTGTGAAGTATTAAGGGAATTGAATGAAGGGTATTGCACTTATAAGTGAAAATCCCAACTTGCCCTAAAACTTTAACCGGACACCAACGCCCACGCTGGGGCGAGTAGTAAAGCCCTCCTTATTCTTCATCAGCCCAACATCATTCCCTAAGCTTTTCACTTATTAACGGGCCATAAGTCTGGTTAAACTAAGTATATTAGGAAAAGAATCACCAAGTGCAAAACTTAAATAATATTCCACCAAGGTTTCTTGACTGTGTGAAATAGTTTTGGATTTTTGAGAAATACAAGTTTGCATAATACTTCCAGACAGAATCACAGACGTAATGATGCATGCACGGACGGACAAGGGCAAATCTATATGCCTCCCACCCCCATTTTTGTTGGGGCATAAAAATGTTTTCCAAGAGTCCAAGGGGATTTGTAGTCTTAAAACCAAATATGCATGTCAACTTGACCTGAAATGAGAAAATTAAAAAAGAAATCCCTACCTACCAACCCATATTTTTCAAGTCATAACCAGAAACAGATCTATTTTTTTAAAGCTGCACTCTCACAGATTGAACGTTTTGACAACTTTTTAATTTTTTGTCTTGGAACGAGCCAATTTATGCGAGAATGCATGGAAACCAGTCATATAAGACTGATGACAAAAAATTAGATTGCAGATTTTTATATTTAAGTTCAAAAATTGATGTTTTATGCATTTTTCTTAAACCATTAGTAACAGTTAAGCCAAAAAAACATTAGTTTTCAAACGGAAATATAAAAATCTGCAATCTGATCTTATGTCAACAGTCTTTTATCACTGGTTTGCAGATATTTACGCAAAAATTTCCTCATTCCAAGACAAAAAAATAAAAAGTTGTAAAAACGGTAAATCTGTGAGAGTGCAGCTTTAAGATCCAAGATTAAGAATTAATTGATAGCTGATAAGGACACAGATATGTAAACAGTTTTCAGGTAGAAGTTAGGTGACCCGAGCTGTCAGACAGCGAGGGAACAAGACGCCCACTGGGATATCTCTGTAGGACAATTCGGGTACTTCTGCAGCGCGGTGAGTACCTGGGAGGGGTGCACAAGGAGGGACATGAGACGGTACTCCTTCTGTACACGAGTACCTCCAGTGCTCTCTAGTGGCCGTACCAGCTCCAGGGCAATCAGGTGCTCAAATGCCTGAAAATAAGGTAAAAATGCCTTATATACTGTTGCATATAACTGAGACAAATACTCAGTTCCAGCTTATAAGTTAAAGACAAAAAGTGCTTATCCTGAGGGGAAGTTTTGACTCTCATAGAGGAATAAAAGGTACCGGTACTTTCATGAACAAGTCCAAAGAAAACAGACACTATTTCTAAGAATATTCTAATATTATGAATATTTTTCCTATTCACACAGTTAACGCCAGTTTCTCACCATTTTTTTTCCATGAGCAGATGTCTATATGCAGTTATTGAGTTATTGCACTGAGCTGACGATGTGATAATTTGTGGTTGTCATGGATATGTGCGCAGGGATTCAGATAATGTTAATAGTTAATAGTGGGTACTTGTTTTATCTTTTTATTCTAGCATGGTTAAATTTTCGGATCTACTTATCTGAGGTGGGAGAAAAGATTTTCCACAATTAAAAATATTGTTTTAATATTCCAAAAAGGATGAATAAATGTCAAAAACAATGATTCTTATGAAGGATACCGAGTTAAAGTTAAAAGAACTATCACTATTTCTACCTTATGAGAATATAGTAGACCACTTTTAGCATTCACTAATCATTTAGAATTTTTGCGCTTTTTGCTATTAAATACACGTTACAACATTGTTAGTATATAGTAACTATTATTTTCCATATATGCATTATTTAGTAAGTAGTTAAAGGTTTATCAGTCAAAATTGATGCTAATGTTGTATTGATTTTGAAAAAGAGTGTCACTTTAAAGGACCTTGGGCAACCTTCCTTTAATTTAAATTATATATTGACGAAAAGACCAATCTTGGAGATGTAAAGCGCTGCTAGGATCTTGGGCAACCTTTCTGTGATATCAAATTATATATTGAGGAAAATGCACAAAAAATTTACAAAAATTATACATGGACACCCATTATTGGCGGTCTTAAAGCTGCACTCTCACAGATTGGACGTTTTGACAACTTTTTTATTTTTTGTCTGGAACGAGCCAATTTTGCGAAAATCCATGGAAACCAGTGATAAAAGACTGCTGACAAAAAATCAGATTGCAGATTTTTATATATAAGTCTAAAAAGTGATGTTTTAAGCATTTTTCTTAAACCGTTAGTTTAAGCCATAAAACATTAATTTTCGAACGGAAATATGAAAATCTACGATCTGATTTTTTGTCAGCAATCTATTGGTTTGCACATATTTACGCAAAAATTTGCTCTTTCCAAGACAAAAAATAAAAAAGTTGTTAAAGTGGTCAATCTGTAAGAGTGCAGCATTAAGCTGTTCCCAAAGCAAAAATCATGATAGTGACATTGAATTATTTCAGGATGAGGAAAGATAATGTATTTACTTCTAAATAAAATATCTTGAAGTGGCATAAGGAGGGCCAAGAAAAGTATAGCAAACAGTCGTCAGGAAGGCCATGATCCCTATACCAATATATGTACTAACAAAAAATACTCATATTACTACGTAATGTAAATATAACATATTATACAACTATTGACTAAATCATTCTAACATGCATTATGAACTTATGGGTTACCTTGAAGGAACAGTATTAGCGTTAAAAAACCCAAAAGTTGCCCAAAAACTTTAACCATATTTTTTAAGTTGATCAAGGGACGTAATTTGTATTTAGGATAATATGGAGTTATGTAACCTAATTGTGTGATGGTTGTCAATAAAATAACACTGCGATCATTCGAGGACGCCGTGCCCAAGCTAAAACCTCAAGTGATCCAATGTTTAAACGACCCAAGTTTCCATTTTAGTCCATTATGAAATATCTTACAATGTATTTTCAGAGTATTCAGTCGTCATACTGGTCGTTTACTTCGGCACCAATTATGTATTGCGTTGTCGTAAGCGTTCATATGTTCAAAGGCTGTAACATACTAAATCTAAATATGTAAAAGTTAACAGTTAATAAATAGCAAAGTTTATTTAATTATTTTTTTAACAAAAAAAAACGACACATTATCTTAACAAGCAACATTGGAATATGATAATTCTCAGGTGTGACAATTTGTAAGTTCTTTCTGATTTGCCATATTGCAAAGCAAAGTGACATGAAGGAATTCTTTTCAGAGATTCCAATGCTGGACTGTAGGGTTATTTCATTTAATATATGTTTATAACATCCATTTCTCATTATTAACGTCACACAAATATCTTATCAAATGCCTCTATATACACGGATGCGAAACAGTGGCTCCAGCTCTTTTAGGAGCTGTATATAAAAAAGAGCTGATGACACTTCCGAGCTAGAGCAAAACAACGGACATCATCATAAAACGTAAGTATGACTCGTTATTTTATCTAATATCACAATTATGAGGGCTTATTTGAGAAATCGGGGAATGCAGTGCCATATAAATATATTTAATCTTCACACGTTTTTCGGTTATTTTGTAAACATATTGTTTATGGAGTTATAAGACCGATTTTCCCATCAAACACATGCATGTTTACAAACGAAATTAGAACATTTTCACCAATTTTCAGCTGAATTTCACTCAAAAAGTTTACTTTAAGATAAAACAAGTATTATCGAGTGCTTTTATTTTGTCGGGAATAAAAATGACGGCCTGTTTACCGGAATAAGCATGTCAATACTCTTTTCTGGGTTGAGCTGGAGCCAAAAGCCAGGGAGCTTGAGCCAAAGCGTTGAGGCTGAGCCAATACGCTGTATAATAATGCACTCAACTCGGCATGTTTGGAATAGTTAAAGTTCTGTATTTATAAGTATTAAGATATTGTTGTATTTTTTAAAATATCTAATTATTTATGAATATTTAAGGCAATTCATCTGATAATGGGCGTTGCAATCTCAGAATTGTCGATGAGGCTAAACCATCCTTTCACTTTTGAACCATAATGTAAACAAATACATTAGTTTTTCAATGACAAAAAATTGTACACTATTACCAGTTAGTGATTCGTTTTGAGCCTGGTGTTGTGGCTGTATTATCAGGTACCATCACTATACCCACAATGTCTAGCAACTAACCTTGTCAATTCTAAATGGAAGACCACACTAACACGTATTCAATCCGATTGGTGTACTAGCGGTCAGTTAATTTTAAAGTTGATGTAATTTAGCACATAGTTTAGCAGTTTTTCGTCTATTTAATCTTTGTTAAATGACACACTTTTCTTTGATCCACTACAATTAATTTATTTTGGAATCTGATTGGAGTAAAAAACTGGTCAAGAAACAGTAACCATACAATTATATAGATGTTGTGAAAGGATTGTTTAGCCCCATTGACATTTCTGAGATTGAAACGCCCATTATCAGATGAATTAAATTAAATATTCATACATAATTAGAGATTTTAAAAAATTTAACAATATCTTAATACTAGTTATAAATACAGTGACATAATGTGCCCTAAAACTTTAACTTAAGCTCCTAAGTCAATCGGGGCCATAATTTGTATTTAGGACAACATGGTGTAATGTAAACTCATTGGGAAAATACCAACCTGCCCTAAAACTTAACCTGGACACCCATGCAGACGCAGGGATGAGAGGTAAAGCCTCGTTTAATTCTTCGATTAGTCAAGCTAAAAACAAAATATAACTGTGTCTGTTTTTTTGTATGTTCACTCATGTGCAAAAGGCGAGCTGGTATGCCCTATATTTGTGTACATTTTAATAAAACCTAAATATTTACAACAGATTCTGCTTAATGTTTAACCTATCCAAACATGTTGAAAACAAATGTATGGCTAAAGGACTAGGCGCTTGTTGTTGCTGACCTTTGATTACCAGGGTATAAACAAAGTGGTACAGTGAAAAACAGCCCCATGATAACAATAACATTGACTGATGTCTTAGTGAAACTGAAGTTAGTTTTTAGCCACGTGCCTCCGACAATGGGATTGACAGGACTTGTGCTTATACACCGCTCAAAAAATAATTATGACTAAAGTAGAAATTTAGCGGTTAATTTTATTCGAGCCATTCTGAATAATTGAATAATTTAGGATAAATGTTCAGGCACATTGCCTCTGCCAATGGGATTGCCGAACAAATTCATATTTAAATACTTGAAAAAGCTCTGACAACCAAAAATCCATCAAGCAAATAAAAACGGACAAATTAACATTAAAGTTATTTATTTGTTAGCTAGTAAAAATCCATTTCATCAGCTCAACACTATAGAACGTTCTAAAAAGTTAATTGGATGCTGAGCTGCCCCGCCTACCAATTTAATTGTTTATAAGACCAATAATTATCAGTCACTAACAAATACATTGATAATAATAGGAAAGTTTCAAATTTCATAACATCAATGATTTAGCATGTTACTTTCAGGAACAATTTTATGGTGACTGTTTATTTTTATTCTAAAATCATTCTCTGTTAAACATATTCTACTATTCAAACATTATTATTTTTCAAATATATTGTCCTGGAAATTATGTGAATGGCTTTCATTACATTTCAACTCAATGTTGTGATTATTCATCTGATTTTTTTTTTAATTCACGTAAAAGTGAGTGGCTGCTCTTACTTTTCAACTAAATCTTGTATTTTAACACAGTAAGAGTCTGTTAATTCATTTATTGGTCTTATGTTCCCTGTTCTTCATTTTTTTATGATCTATCCTAAATTCTTTCAGTGATATATAAAGCCATATACAGGTAATACATCCATGTGACTCTAAATCAAGCAGCCACTGGAAAGATGGTGAGGATTGCATATTTGTCATAGAAAATATCTCATGAACATGCCATTTGCTTAGCTTTCTTTTATTTAAATTATTTGGTATTTTTAATGCCATTCTTTTGGAGCATGTAGGATTCAGACAATAAAATGTTTCTGTTAATTATTTTCCATTTGGTCATACTGTGTATACAATTCTATTTATAATATAACCTTAAAATTTTATGACAATTTCATATTTCATATTTCTCTTAAAATGTTTAGTCTTGCTTGATAGTGACGAGTTCACAATTGTCAGGCAAATCAATGCAAGATATACATATGAAATTCTCCTTTTTAACAAAAAGCTTAGTTTCTAAATGGTTGCCATGCCAACCAAATCATTGTTAAACTTTGCCTTTTAACTTCCTATTTATAAGGCTATACATTGTGAAAATGCATTAATTAATCAGTGAATGTTTGAAAATAAATATTCTGTGACTTTTACCTTATTGCTTGCTCAAACTTCAAAATATACGGCAAATTTAAATTTTCCTATTAACTAATAATTTTTTCATCGAAAATTTCAGCATGAAATATTTTGAAAAAAAACATTTTTTTAGCCTTATTTAGAAATGATTATCAAATTTAGAGAAAATACACAAAATGTGTTATTTAGCTTTATTTATTTCATTCCAAATCAGAAATTTTGAATTTGACCTATTTTGGCAGAAAAATTGATAGAAATAAAAAAGAATAAAGTGCCATATTTGTGTCAAAAATTGATAGATTTTAAAAAAACATATGCATATTTTAGTTTTTAAGGACATAACCTTTATGATGATAAATCTCTCAGCTATACCACATGAAATAAAAAAATTGTTATTGATACCCATGTAAAAAAAATAACTTTTACGGAGAAATGTTTCTCTATGTGTTTTATAAGAAAGGCTGAAGGACTTCTTACTTGTTGTTGCTGACCTCAATCACTGTAGTGTGAAAAACTGCACCATGCTAGGTTTACTGGAGTTTTGCTTTGAGTTTCATAGGAAAAGTTGAAGGACTATGTGCTTGTTGTTGTTGACCTCAATCACCAGCGTGAAAAACAGCCCAATGGTTCTTTCACAGGGGGATTGGTTGAAGGACTAGGTACTTGTTGTTGCTCACCTGGATTACCAGTGGCACAACAAAAGTGGCACAAATTATGTACTTTGCCTGGTTACATGTTTAATTGTGCACTTAAAGCAACTGTGCACCAGATGATCAATTTGCAAGAAAAAAAGAAAATTGTCGAAAACTGTCATAAACATGGTATTAATGTGTACAATGGATTGAAACTTACTAACTGAAGTACCACATAGTTTACAATTTATTTAAGTTTAGCAGTTATTTTGATTTTTCCATTAAAAAAGATTACTGGGTATGTCTACCTAGTAGAATTCATTCCTTATGCGTGATTGGCTAGTCGTTGTTATCACATGATATGACCAAGATAGGTGTATACCATATTATACTATTTATAGGACGCTAGCATAGATAGGACGTAGGCAAAAAATTGGTGAGAAATCGGGTAAAAACCCTTAATATATAAGATAGGATGTGTTATGTGTTATATAGGAAAGATTGAAGGACTAGGTGCTTGTTGTTTTAATGAGCTCGATCACCAGTGGTACAACAAAAGTGGCAGAGTTCATGTACTGTGCCTTGTTATGTGTTTGAATTGTCCTTGTATTTTTCTCAGTATCTCTTATTTTACGTAAGGTTGAAAAACACCGCCTACGTAAATTTGAATGGAGAATGTTTCGCTATGTGTTATATAGGAAAGGTTGGAGGATTGTGGGCTTGTTGGTGAATTTGATGCAACAAAAAAAACACACTCAGTGCATGTACTTTCCCTTGTTTACATGATTTTTTTTTGTATGTTTTTCACTATTGGTGAAAAGACAAACACTCCCTAAGAATTAAACAACATGTCTACACACTGTTCTTATCAATGTATGCCTTACGTGATGATGATCAGGTGGTGGGAACTTATTTTGCAGACAAAATTAGGGGCGTATGAATCAATTTTTGTTCCCTCAAAATGGAAATGCTTAAGAAGATAAGGAATAAAATAAAAGGCATGGGGTGTATAGACTTACGAAATTTAACTAGTTAATGTTTGTTGCAATTGTCGCAAATTTACTGAACGTTGTTTGGCTTTTATGTTTGTACATTTTCAAGATTTTCCTACAGGAAGCAACCCATATAATATATTGACACTAAACTGAAATACCTTCAGATATTGATAGCTCACTTATGTGTCTATGCGTACAATTAAAAATGCTACAGGTACATTTCCAACTATCTAATAAAATCTCCCACAAAGAAATTAGTAACAGAACAATGCTAATTACACAATATTTAAAGAACATTTATTTACATCTAAATATCTCTTTCTTAATGACTATTTGTAAAACTAACAGTTGTCCACATGCATTCAAAAAGATTAATCCTAAACTGTTCTTACAATTAAAATTTTGTTTAATACCAAGGTTTTAAAGGTGATATTTTCATAAATATCTAGAGCTATCACTGGATGTGATTAATACCCCCACCACACCACCCACTGGGAGTGATGTCGTATATTCCTTATATGCCCTATGTTGGTAAGAAAGCTTCAATGAAGTTAATGGTCTTCAGTTCAACTATATAGAAATAAGGACTACATCTGTGAAATAAGGCATAAAATTTCTTTTAAGTATTTAAAAACATACCGCAGTTTATAACTGAGTTGACTGTTAGGTAGGTTGACTGTTGCTGTATTAATAGCATGTTTTTTGACTATTTAGTATAACCTTTAAAATCATTTGTTCAATCAGTGTAAGGAGAGTGAAGGAAAATTTAAAGAATAAAGAATTTAAAAGTAAACAAATTAAGTATAAAAACAATCAAATGGAAATAACTCTAAAAAATACCAAACACAAGATAATATTTACCTTAAGCACCACCGGCTTATCAAACACTTGCATTGATGATCGGCGCTGCGCAAACTTTTGATATTCTAAAAAATAAAATATACATAATTCTACAAACAACATTTTAAAGAGTCATGCTGTGATCTAAAAGGTACCTTTTAAGTAGAGGTTGCAAATTTGACATGTAGGCTTTTTAATAAACAAAAACAGTATGTCGTTTATCTTGTAGAATCAAAAATAACTTAGTTATGGCCGAAACAAGGATTGATGGACCAGAATAGTGGAACCATGGAGAAAATTAAATAACCCCCCACCCCCACCCCCCTGTGTGTTTTTAAGAAACTTTGAGATACAGTAAAAGCATCATTCTGTTCTGTGAAATTTGGATAAAATTAATCGAAATATTTTTTTTATTTTTGCAGTTAGATTATACTACTGTCATTGAGTACACTTCAAAAAATCTCTTTCCTGTGATGTATATACTACCTAAAAAAAATGAGATGCAAAAGAACATTTGGTCCCTTTTATATAATATGATACAACATTTTGATATGTATCTTCTTTCGAATAAGGTATTATGGTCTGTTAAAGCAGGTTACCCTGCACAGAGGTGGGTATATCATAAACATAAATTAATGTTTTTTAAGCGAAATTGTACAAATGTTCCAGTTTTTGAAATGAGACTCTCACATTTAAGGAGTCAGACATTGAACATTTTCATTTCATATTCACTGTGAATGAACTTTTTAAAACAATGGTTTAAAGTCTTCATTATTAGAATGTAAAGTAAGCTCTTTTGTTCTTCAATATTTGAAAATGTTAGAAAATGTTTTATTTTGCTGAAAAGCATTAAAAGCGTAGTGGTATTAATTA